>NC_063169.1:13717038-14079538 GCF_023159225.1 Perognathus longimembris pacificus | reverse complement strand
CACAGGAAATCTAATCCAAGAAACAGAAATTGCCAATGCCAATGCTTATATTTGAATTTTCCTATCCCTAAACTGAATATTTAACCAAAAGCATACCTACTACAAGGGCTTCTTTACTTGGTATCTGCTCTCTCGCCCAGCGATTATTTCCTTTCCCTGAATTGAAATAATACAGTCTGATGAAATCTCCCCCCCCCGCCCCCGCTTATAATGCTAACCTAGATCTCTCCTGCGAGCAGAGAAATCTTACCTCACAGCTGCAATACCCACATGTACAGAGATCCACATGGCAGAGGGAAGACCCAGGACGCCCTCTGGGCCCTAACTGAGCAGAAGTGAGGAGGAGATCTTCAACACTTCAGAATTAACACAGGCTCTAGTTATCCATTCAGCCCAAGTAGATGACTTAAGGTTCTCTCTCTTGAGACATTAACCAAGGTAGATGATACAACTTTTTCAAGAGTCTTAACAAAGCCATAATGGCTTACACCTGTTTCTATGGGAAGACCCCCCTGTCCCCCAAACTACAGTTGTGGGCTACACTCTCTAGAGAAGCTGGCACTGCTCAGGGAAGCTCACCTAAGTTTCTCTCTGCAGAGGTGAGGCAATGTAGAGCAAAAGGGAGACAAGGAAAGAGGTCTCAAGAGAAAGCATGCAGGAAGGGGAGGAGAGAAGAGGAAGAGATGAGATTGGAGAATGATGGTCATGTAGCTTGGCTTTGGGTGAGCCCAGAGCTTCCCAGGGAGGAGGAAGCAGCGCCGGGCAGGGTTGGATGAAAATGCTCAATTGTCCTATTTGAGTTTCATGCATTGAAAAGGCTGTACAACAACGTGTGAGTTCTCTTCCCAGGCCGGGGTTTAGTGACTCTCAATCACAAGATTATAAATGGAAAATTTTCCCTCCCTTCTTCACAGTCCAAGGGCAGTTGTGCCAGCAATAGTTGTTCCTCCAGGGAGATAATGGAATATCCCTAGTTCTGGCTCTATTTTTACTCACCCCATCATCCATCCACCAACAATGTAACTCCAGGTGGAGTGGAGAAGAGGGGAGGGGAGGGAAGAAACTGTGGAGCAGGAAGGAGAACACACTAAGCTCCTATTATCTCTTCTCTCCTTTTGCCCTAAAAGACAAAGTAGCGCAGGAAGCCAAAAGCAGTCTACACCCGATCACCTGAACCATCCCCGTGGTAATCAGGAACGGCACTGACAGGAATGCAGAAGGTGGGGATTATGGCCTGGTTTCTCTTGCCAAGCCTGCCCCGGCAGTGGGGGGGATGGGGGGCGGGAAGGGAAAAATCTAAAAGTCTGCTAAGAATTCTGTTCCTGGCTGTCCCTAGATCGTATTGATTCTTTGGCAGCGGGAGGGGGGGGAGGGGGAATCTAAAAATCTGCCAAGAATCCTGTTCCTGGCTGTCCCTAGATCATATTGATTCTTTGTCTAACATCACCCACTTAGAGGGCAGAGGGTCTGAAGAGACGCTGGGATGGGACTTCCTCTGCCAAGCAGAGGAGAAGCCCTGTCCAGAAGCTGCGGCTCACCGTCTCTGCGGGGTATGGAGCAGTGATCTCAGGCGACTTTCCAGAATACGTCTGTGAGTGTTTTTCTCACTTGAGCACCAGCAGTAGGACGTAGATGACAATAGTGGGAACATATGTACTTAGGTTTTATTTTGTCTCCCAATACTAACTTTTAGATGGGGTTTCAAGATGTCACGTGGTGGCCGAGTTCAAGCCCCAAGACTGTCACCAAAACAAACAAACAAACAAACAATCCCAGGCTCACAAGCATCTGCTTTTAAGGTGCTTCTGTGTTTGTTGTGGATGTTTTCTGCTATCAACAATTACGATGCCTGAAAATTCTTTTTTTTTTCTTTTTTTGGTGCCAGTGCCGAGACTTGAACTTAGGGCATGGGTACTGTCCTTGAGGTTTTTGTGTCAAGGCCAGTGTCTACCACTTGAGACACAGCTCTATTTCCCACTTTTTGATGCTTAATTGGAGATAAGAATCTTCTGCCTAGAGTGGCTTTGAACCATGACCCTTGGATCTGAGTCTCCTGTGTAGCTAGGACTACAGGAGTGAGCTACTAGCTCCCAGCTCTGATCCTGAGATTTAAGTACCTGGCCACCAGGTGGCAGTGGATAGTTGAGTCTCAGAGCCTACACCAAGAATCCTACAGCATACCTGTTCACCTGGTGTGGAAAACAGCCCTCCCTTCTTGGATAACAGGGTCCTATTTCTGTTCTAAGCAGGACCATACTTTCCCTGAGATTAAAATCTAGATCTTAGTAAGTTCTCACAATGCCGTGTAAAAGATGTCACATGCCACCTTGTAGCAAATAGCCTCAGAAGCCACCTAACATGTTGTCACCTCCCTGTGGGATGAGAAGTGGATGGAACAGGGCCCCAACCTCAGCCATTTAGAATCATGAGGTAAAGCTGCAGCGGGATGCCTGGGTGGCACAGCAGAAAGGCCCTGGAAATTCCTTGCTCCTGTGGACACGGCCTGAGATGGAGCCCCTGCCCTTTTTTTATATGAGAGGAGAGGAGACCCTCTTCTTCGATCCACAGGTGTCTTAATTTTATTTTTTCCTTGCTTACAGTTGAACCCACACTGACAAACAGAGATGGAGATTCTTCCTTCCTTTTCCTTCTTCCTCCTCCTCCTTCTCCTTTTCTTCTTCTTTTGGATACTAGGTCTAATGAAGTTAGCCCAAATTGGTGTCAGACTCGCAGTCCTAGTGCTTCAGCTTCTGCATCCTGTGATTATAGGGATGTACTGTGTGTGTGTGTGTGTGTGTGTGTGAACTTGGACTCATGCCTCAACTTGTTTGCTCGGCACCACTTCGGCCACACCTTATCCTGGCTTTTTGTTGGTTATTTACTAGATGGGAGTCTGCTAAGACTTTTCTGCCTGGGATGGCTTCAAACCACAGTCTTCCAGACTTCAGCTTCCATACTACTGAGGCAAAGCCAAGTAAGTCTCCAAAGTGCTGGACTAGTTAGTGTGCCATGTGCCACATCCCACATGCGCTAGGACAGCCAATGGTGGGGCTTGCTTTCCTGGCACATGGGCCAGGACAGCCAATGGTGGGGCTTGCTTTCCTGGTATCTCCTCCAGGATAGTCAATGGTGGGGCTTGCTTTCCCTGCCCGTTCTCCATGTTCTAAGCTCCCAAGCATGGTTCAGCCAGCGTCCTGGTCCCACCACCATGTGCCTGCCATTCATAATGGAAACAGGACCATATCCTCAGGGCAAAGTTCACAGTCTCATAGGAGCTCAACCCAGGGGGAGGCAGAGGGGGATGCGGGCCTGTGGAGCCAGGGAGCGTCTCCCAGTTCTGTTGTATGCTGATTTCATAAGTGAGCAGGGCTCACACTTCTCCAGGCAGCCGCGTGAGTTACCTACATGGTTCACATATACATTCTCAGGCTGCTGCAAAAAGATGGTTTCAAACTGCGAAGAGAAAGTATACATAGTAGCGGGGAGACCACAGCAACTACAGAACTAGGACTTTACTAAAGTAATAAGAAAACAAAGACTTATGAATGGTAATGGGATTTGAACTCAGGGCTTTCTGCTTGCTTGCCGGCTGCTCTACTGTTTAAACCATGCTTCCAGTCCAGCATTTGCTGGTTAATTTTGGGGACAGAGTCTTGCAGACTTCTGCCAAGGCTGGCTTCTGATTGCAATCCTCCAGGTCTTAGCCTCATAAATAGCTAGGATTATAGGTGTGAACTACTTGCCTCTATAGTGAGTCAAATCACTTTTAACACTGCTAATCCACAAAGAAGAGGACAAGAACACAAACATGCATTCTGAATATAACACTGGATCCTCTATCCAGCACTCTTACATGGCATAGGCAGGTATCTGTTTATGCAAGAATATGCCACTAGGAAACATAATAAATAATATAAATGCTTACATAATACCTTGTTGGCACAACTGATTCCATTCCTGGCAATTTCCTGATCATATGTAGGCATTTAATAAGTTTTTGCTAACGATGTTCCCCATTCACTTTTCACTAGTGTGCTCTGAAGATTTCTGATCAATACCCAATTACATGAACCCAATACTATAGGAAAAGATTATTCTAACTGAGTGAGGTGGCACACTCCTGTAATCCTAACTCAAGAGATGGGGCAGAAGAATGGGAGACCCTAGTCTCAGATACAGAATGGGACTCTGTCTTTAAAATGCAAAAAAAAAAAAAAAAAAATCAACAAAAACCCCCAACCCCCACTCAACATCACTAGTTCAAAGGTCAACTCATCAAGCACGAGGATGAGTCAGTGTTCCCTGGGCATGGAACATTAAAATACAAATTAATGTTCACAGAACCTGCTCTCTGGATAGCAAAGTCTGTAGGTTAGCAATCAAAATCAGTTATCACCAAGTTTAACAACAACAAAACCCAAATCTAATTTAAGGTGGGGCAGGGGGTAGAAGCCATCGCCTGGTGCCCAGAGCATCATCTAACTTTCTTCCGCTTAGCTGGAAGGCAAACCACTTTCCAAGTCGTCTTCATGTTTCACTTGTGCCCAAACCAGGGGATCTTCAGAAAAGGAAAATCCCTGCAGAGTGTAAGAGGAACAAAGGCACTAAAGTCTGTATTAAGTACGTATAATTCTCACTATTGTCCTTCTAGAATTTAAACTGCTTTCCTCCATGAGTATGGGTGCTGGATTCTACCAATTCATTTTGTCCTTTAGAAAACACAGAAACTGTTGTGAACCAAGTACCTACATGGTCTATTCGGCTAACTGTCCTTTTCAGCTCTATGGATTTTATCTTTCGTTTTAGTAGGAGGAAAGCCAGTCTGTCAGATGACTGAACAACCAGCCGCCGAAGCCAGACCTCTGTTCCACTGGGCTGTGATGATGCCCAGTGCTAAGGACACAGCGAAGCCCCTCATGCAGAGCCCAGAGGCGAGATGCTTCTCTCCACATTGCTACTCGGTAGACTCCATCTTGTTGGGGATTCATCTTGGCCTTAAGGGGGAAAGGGCGAGGAGAGTGCTCCCGAAACTCCGCCCTTCCCCCAGCCCTGGGGCAGTGTGGAAGTGAGCCACACCTATCTCCTTCTGGGTCCGGAACCAGAAGGGGTAGCTTTGAGACCATCCCCTACCTTGTGCCAGCCAGCACACAGGGCAGTACTATGGGAAGTGACGTTAGCCCATGAGGGAGGTCCTTGGGAGCTGCTCTCTGATGGACAAGCTCGCCAGCCCATCGCCAGCTCATGCTCAATCCTCGTCATCACTACTATATCACTGTGAGCCCCTCCCGAATAAACCGGATTGCTCTCTGAAGCGTCTCCGAGATCTGTCTGCGCCTGGCTTCCTTGGTGGGTAAGGAGGGAGGAAAAGGGGATCTCGTTCGGCCACGTGCACCTTAGGCTAGCTGTGTCCCTCGCTCCACCTTGGCCACCTGCCGGTCAGGTGCCCAGGGGAGAGGGTGGAAAGGGGAGCACTGATAAGGGAGTAAGCTTAGCATCCCCGCACCAGGGAAGGTAAATCTAGCCCGGTAAATCTAACCATCTTGTAGAAAGGCAGAGGCCGTGTGTGAATGAAGTGTGTGGGAAAACCATGGGACAAAGGCTGAACCAATTCAACAATGATACTCACTAGACACTATGCTGGAAATAAACTTCACAACTCGGGGTGGAAGAGAGGCTGGCGGGGGGGGGGGGAGTGGGAGAAATTGAGGGAAAGGATAACACTGTTCAAAAAGAAATGTACGCATTACCTCACTTATGTAAATATAACCCTTCTGTACATCACTAACTTAAAAGAAAAAAAACCTATCAGGAATCTTAATCATGAAAACACTGTTCCAGAGCCCTGTACACAATGGCCAACAAGGCTTCTTCTGGGTCTTTTTTTTTTTTTTTTGCCAGTCCTGGGGCTTGGACTCAGGGCCTGAGCACTGTCCCTGGCTTCTTTTTGCTCAAGGCTAGCTAGCACTCTACCTCTTGAGCTACAGCACCACTTTCTGTTTATGTGGTCTTTTCTGTTTATGTGGTGCTGAGGAATGGAACACCAGGGCTTCATGCATGCAAGGCGAGCGAGCACTCTACCACTAAGCCACATTCCCAGCCCCCTTCTGGGTCTTTTAACATTCACAAAGGAGATAAATGCAAAGTCCAGATTACAGGAGGAAAAAACAAAATCCAGCATCTTTTTCCAAATTGCTGTGGGTTTTACCACACACTGCTAGGTTGCCTACGTTTTCCATCCACGTGCAAACCCCTCGGCAGAGCCTTTGTGTGCCAATGGCGGGTCCCCTGATGGACACAGCACAAAGAATCCCATCAAGATGGCAGCACACAGTTCCGCTCAGCCACACTGAAGCTCAAGGGCACACCATGACCCACAGCAGATCTCCAGTCCACACAGACACCTGCTGTGCCGCATTTATAAATGACGTCGCCACATTAAGAGGCGGCAACGAGTTTGCCATCTTTAAACACTATCATTATCAGAGCAGGAGAAAGCCACACAGCCTGACAAGAGAAGCAGCACCCACCCTCCACACTGAGAAGGAGGAGGGTATGGCCCTGTAGGAGACTACCTCCTGACACCCAGGTGCTGTCATGGGCCTTTCTTCCCCTGTGTCACTGGGCACCAACTGCAGGAAGGTGGAGAAGCTCCACAATAGACATGAGAAGATCTGAGACCTTCTGGGCAACCCGCCCAATCCAGGTAGGGGCTGCCTGAGAGGCCGTGGCATTACCAGCAGGCACAGGGCCGTCTGCCCTCTCGGGGGGACCGAGGCAGATACTAAAAACAGACCACAAGGAGACCCAATGTGATGGACGACAGGGACCCATTTTACAAACGTGGAGGAAAGGAAAAGCAGCAAAGAGTGATACCCTCAAGGTGAACAGATTAATAAAGCCTAAGTGAATTAATGACCCCTGGTTAACAGAACACTATAGGTCCCCACAGGAAATCCAGACAATAGCTCACCTACCCAGTCAAGCTAACAAGAACTCAGCCAAGTGGATACAGAAAACAAACTAGCAAGAAGTCAGACAAACGAGGTAAGAGAACTGCAAGGGTGTTATATTTATTTCCACTGAACAAAACAGATTTCATTCAACCTGCCAGACCACATATATATATTCAAAATAGTCCTAAAGGAATCCTGACCACTAGATAAGAGCCCCATTTTACAGATGAAAAGTTGTGACAGGAGGGTTGTGTGGATTCCCAGGGCCTAAGAGCACAGGCCAGATTTTAGGCCAATCCTAATAGTGCCTCTTCACAAAAGCCCAGTGTTCCGGACTTTAAGTACACAAGTGAGGATTCAGCCAACTTTTTCTACACAAGCCAGAATGGTGACATACTTTAGGCCTTGCGGGTCATGCCATCTGTTGCAGCTCGGTCAGATGGCAAATTAGGCAGGATTCATGTCAATATACAGCACAGCCATTGTGCACTGAGACACCAGGGCAGCTGGCCAAAAAACGATTCCTGACACCAAACAGGCCGGGACACTGCAGCTCTGGGCCAAACTCAGTCTTCTACCTTTTTTTTTTTTTGGTAAACAGAGCTGTATTTATGCTCTAGATTGGGCTCACTGGAGAGGCTTAGGCTATTTCTAGCCACATTCAAAATGCTCAGGTTTCAAGGAAACCACTTTAGGATCCTTCCAGATGCTTGAATCCAACATCTGTCCCAATCTTTCTTCACAAACCATGTGTGACTCCTCATCTATGGCCTGTGGCCAGGCCCCTAGGTTGAAGTGCTTGTTAACTGCCCGGTGTCCTACTGGTGAGCTCTCACAGCACAGCAACAGAGTCTTCATTATTCATTGTCACCAATCAACTGGGGATTCAGATGCTAGTACCCTTGGGGAGCCTAAAAGATGATGGACTGGGACACGGAGCCTGAGCTTGTGGAGAAATGACCATTCATTGGCTCATTCATCTGTTCACATACGTTACTGAGTAGCTGCCAAGGCGAGGCAGCAACATCTAGCTTCCTTAAAACGAATGAATCACAGCATGGGACCAAATGCTTCCCACACAGCAAATCTCAGAGAGACCTGAGCTTGAACACTACCCATTTTCCAGCAAGCAGACAGTAACACCTGTGCTGCTCTAACAGCTACTGCAACAGGAGACAAAGAACTCTGGCCTCCTGTGGAGAACAGAAGCCGAGGGAGCAGAGCCCATGAGCTGAGAGGGCAGAGGTGGCTCACAGCTGAGTCCAGAGCCAAGCTTGGCTCACTGCCCGGAAACAACAGAGGCTCCAAAAATATTTGTGGTATCACCGTGGATTTCCTCGGCGGTTCCCCACAAGGTGGAGGGTGAACGGTTAGTAGATGAAAGTGGCATTTTCTAACTCCCACAGGAATGCAATCAGTTTCTCCATACCTGGATTGTCTGGTAATCCGATGCATCGATTCCCTTCACAGTCACCTCGCGGAACACTCGGGGCTCCAGTTCCTCTTTGGTGAGGTCACAGTGATAAATGATACCTAGATAGGGAGGAAGCCTGAGGTTAGCTCACAAGACTCACAAGATGCCAGAGCAACCAAGCCCCTAAAGCTGATTGACACTGGAATAAGAGGGGGTCTCTACTCTCAGCCATGGGAAGCCAGCCTGGCATGACAAGCACCATATAAGAGCGCCACCTCCCTTCTATAACACGAACCCAAGCAGATACCATACAAGAATCTGAAGCATTCTGTAAGTGAAAGAAAAGGTAAAATACCTAACTGTGGAAACAACAGACTTTCTCCAACCCATCCCAGGTGGCTTAGGAGTAGAAGTCAAAGAAAATGGTGAACTTCTTCTGGGGCCTTCGACCCTGGTTGACAGAAAACCCCAATGACTTGCCTATAGTCAACCACTAGCTAGGGGTCTCTTGAACAGGTTCCTGAGCTTCTGCTACCTACCAACCTAACACATCCACAGACACCCACGTGGATAGCCATCACAGGTCAAAAGTGGTCAGTAGTGACTTCAGTTTTGCTTTGTCAACTTTGATTATCCAGAAATTATGCACAACACAAAATAATGACTGTACACCAAGAATCCCAGCTCATTTAACTACTGATTAAAATTCTACTTGCTGGATTTAATGCTACTCTCCCACACTTAAGAAACAAAGAAATAATAAGTAAATGAGTCATTAATTTCCAAAAACAATGGGACTTCTGGTGTTTATGAAACAAAATCAGTCAGAGGAGCTGGTATGGAAACAGCACCTCCCTACATGATACTTTTAAACACAAGCCGCTGAGGATAGGAAATTGGTTTGGTGATCCTAGTACTTGCTGGAAACCCAGACACCAAGGAAGACTCCCACAGGGCACATTTAAATGGATTGATCATGGATGGTAATGGTGGCTCGCTCTTTCTTCTCATTCCTGTGTGAATGTACTTCACTAGTGATTGGAAAACAACACTCTGCCCTCCCCCCACCCCACCCCCGGGCAAGGGGTAATGCTTCTGACTCCTTAGCAACAGTGACAGCTAATCTTTATGAATGTTATTTCCATTTTTCCATTCTTGTGCTTATAGATTGTTTTAAGGTTATTATAAAAAGGGCATATGACTAACTCTGTCAGTATGAAGATGCATAACATAAGGAACTGGCTTTCTTGGTTTAAGTCACACTTGGATATTTGTTAAAATATACCTTTATATGTATCTTTACATGTAAGGTATACCCTAAGAGCATGCAGCCTGATTCATTGCTATACTGAGCTGAATACTATCCTTGCCTATGTAAGTGCAATCTTGAGAGCAAAAGGCTACATGAGATTTTGAGTACTGGTACTCAGGTTTCACATTTGCTAGGCATTTGATCCAGCACTTTGAGCCACGCCCACAACAGCACTTTTGGCTTTAGCTATTTTTCTGATAAGGTCTGGAATTTTTACCCAGGCCATCTTTGGGTCATGATTCACCTCCCCAGCCTCTGCATAGCTGGGATTACAAGTGTACACTACCATGTCTGATAGGCTCATAACTTTTTGTGGGGGCTAGTCTTAAATGATGATTCTCTGGATCTCTGCCTCCAATGTGGCTGAGATTACAGATGTCACCATACTCAGCTCTAAATGTAAACTGACCAATGCAGCTGGTACTCCCTACAAACACATACAGCAACAAAACTCTCCAAACAAAAAGAGGACAGAGTTCAGATCAAGCACCAAGCCCATGCCATCTGAGCTCCTGACTCGCCACAACAGTACAGCAAATGATGAACATGTTAGAAGCCAGAATTCTTTTTTTTTTTGGCCAGTCCTGGGCCTTGGACTCAGGGCCTGAGCACTGTCCCTGGCTTCTTCCTGCTCAAGGCTAGCACTCCGCCACTTGAGCCACGGCGCCGCTTCTGGCCGTTTCTGTATATGTGGTGCTGGGGAATCGAACCTAGGGCCTCGTGTATCCGAGGCAGGCACTCTTGCCACTAGGCTATATCCCCAGCCCCAGAAGCCAGAATTCTTAAAACAGTGGCCTCACAATGCAAATGTCCTAGTGCAAGACAAAGAGGGGAGATACCCTGCATGCCTGTCTATCTAGCAAGGTTGTGACTTCAATTCTAACTGGGGAACCAATGAATACAACAGGACCTAGTCACCTGACCCTACGGCTCCATAAAGGAGGCAGTGTTCAACCTGAGGGTACCACCACTTAGTACTTGCTAAGCACGCATCCATCTGGATTAGCCAAGGTTAGCCCACTGCAATTCACAGCACCATGCTGACCTAAATGATGCCTGTGTCCCAGTTGCTTTGGCTCATGTGAAAGAACAAGGAAGGTGTGGGGTTGGGAAGAAACCACTCTAGAATCCAGAACAACGTAAGACTGGTGGGGTGTTCTTCAAGAAGTAAATTTCAAGGTTCAAGAGAACTGATTATGGAAGTTCCTTAAGGCCAGAGGAATGCCTGGCTTTAAGATACTTCTGAGTGGACAGTGGTTTGCTTTAACAAGGCCAGGATGGAGGCAGGGAGGTTAGCGGGCCTGGTCTCAGAGGAATATGAAATGAACTTAAGAGATAGGAGGAACCCAAGGGATAGAGCACAATAGATAGGTTGGGTTTATAGGGTTTTGATGTTATTAAGGAAGCAAACAAAAAAGCCCAAACCACGTTGAGATCAAGTCTTTGTCTTCCTCAACAGTTTGTGGAAGACTTCTCTAAGATTTCTCATTCCTGCCTCCCAGAGCCACAGAAACAGTTCTGGATGATTATAGACAACAAGTATGGCTGGTGTTCACCACAGGTAACCCTTAAGGTTCCACAGGAAGAGAACTGGTCAGTTCAACTACTAAGTGGTTTGAGCCACAGGGAAATCAGTGCATGATGCCCCCAACTGCCCTGCTGCCTGTTTTTTCACCAAGTATGATTCAGGGTGCAAAAGTCACAAATGGGTTGGGCTCAGGATGTATCTTCAGCAGGAACCCCCATGGGAAACACAGTCAGCAGGCAGGCAGACACCTGCTGGTATAGGACATGTCCTCTGCAGGAAGTGCTACTTTGGAGCTCGGAGCTCGTTTTACAATCTCATGTCTCTGTCATGGTCCACGGCAGTGAACTGCTCATCCTCACAGAACACCCCAATGAACACAGACATCATCCCTCTCCTAAAATCCAGTTTCATTATCTCATGGGCACGTGTGCATTTGGCCTGACAAGGTCTAGATCTGGAAGCAATATTCTATTTTTTTTGTTGTTGTTATTGTTGGAGCCAGTAGTGACGCTTGAACTCAGGGCTTTGCACTCCCTCTCATAGCTTTTTCACATTCGAGGCTAGTAGCTCTGCCAGTTGAGCCACATCTCCACTTCCCATCATGACTTTGAGATCAAACTGAGCTAAGGGGAGAAAAAGAGAAAGATGGAGGCAAAGGAAGCACAAGGAGACAAAGGAACAGACAAAGCATTCCACTAACAAACTGCAGCTGTTCAGAAGCTGCCTGGCAGGGGGAAGAACAACGAGGAACATGCTTCTCTTTTCAAACTTCTTGGCCAGAGTCACAGATAATATTTCATTGCTTGGCAGAGAACCCCCCCATGTTAACACCAGGACAATGAGCTCTTTCTTCCCCCAGGTAATGCTGAGCTTGCTTCTAAAATAAATGGTCACACAGGGTCCATGAAAGGGCTTTACAGCCCTTTGAGGAGTCTAGGTTTTATTAAGAATAAGTGAGTCACCCCCACTCCGGCCTCCTCTTTGTCCTTTATCTGTTGGAACTGCTGAAGACAGGAGAATTTCCAAAGTGAAGTTTCTGACAGCAGTGAAGTCTGAGGACAAAGCGTGGGCCCTGCAGCAGTGAACGGGAACAGCTACCTGGGAAAAGGGACTGGCCTGCCTGCTCCCCACTTCTGTTAGGCTCTGGGCTCCAGGGGTTGAGGGGAGTTGCAGAATACCTGGTGTGGAGTTCTTGAACAGCTGGCTCCCAACTTTTGGCACTGGGCTTGCTTCCATAGCTCTTTCCCCTGTCTCTCTTGCCTCTCTAAAAGGTGCTTTAAGAATCAAGCCTAAACACGCCAGGCAAACCCCTGGAGCTACTCACAGGAACATCATTCTTTCCGTTTTCCTAACCCTGACAGCAACCTGTCACCACAATAAGATGTCTGTGACTCAAGAGATTCTAACGAAAAGCAGATGACACATCACTGTCATCTGGCCAAGTCCCAAGAGAAGATGGAGCCAATTCAGCACCTGCCTAACTTTCCCCCAAGACTGCTTTATTCTCTAATGAGCCAATGAAGGATTGTGACAAAACTGGATGGGGAAGAAACAGGAACAAGGCAAGTACACAAAGTGGTTGTGGCCAGATTGCTTTCAAGATACGTTCTGCCTGGTCACCACAAACTGCCACCTGAGCTGAACTCCGGGGACAAACCGCTGTACATGTGTTCCTGACTCTGCATAAACAGACATTGGAGAAGTAGAGGGAAAACCGAAAGCAACAAGACTACAACCAACATTTTAAAACACGAAAAGAGAATTACTGAATTTGGAGAAAATGAATCCATAGCATGAAATGTCAAAATCCTAAGTCAGGATTGGCTACAGATGTTATACTTTGTTATCTACATGCTGTGTTCCCTTTGTAATTTATACACAGATCAAAGGTTTACTGGGGCTGTGGCTCAAGTGGCAGAGCAGCAGCCGAGCAAATGTGAGGTACTGAGTTCAAATACTACTACTACCTAAATAAATACTACTCCTCTATCCCCCTCAAAATCATACCAAAGAGGCAGATGCCTGTGGCTCAGCCTCATACTCCTAGCTACTCAGGAGGCTGAGATCTGAGAATCAATGCTCAAAGCTAGCCCAATCAGGATAGTCCATGAGACTCTTGAGTTAATCACCAAAAGGCTGGAAGTGGGGCTGTAGCTCAAGTGGTAGAGTGCTAGCCTTGGATTACAAAGCTCAGGAACAGCACCCAAACCCTGAGTTCAAGTCCTAGGATCAACACACACACACACACACACACACACACACACACACACACACACACACACACACACGCCTGAGTTTCCAAGTGAACAGCAAGAAGGTAGAGACTCTTACCTGGAGATAAAAAGGAAGTGAACTGATAGAAGATCTCGCTGTCCTTCTTGCGCCCACTGTACCCCACAACACTGCCGACCTCCAGGGGGAAGGTCTTAAGTTGAGCACCTGTGGTCAGGTCGTGAAGCTGCAGGATGTTCTTCACGTCATGGAGGTAGCATAAGACCAGGAAGTTGGACCTGACACAAGCCACCCACTCTACAAAGACAAGGAGAGAAACTCGTGACACTTTTCCCAGTGAGTTAACTGAGCCGCAGTTGGAAGAGCTCTGCTTTGTGCCAGGGAGCAGCAAGACTCGCAAAGTCATTTTACAAGGGATTTTAATATCTCAAGCAGTTTTCAGCACAGTCCCTCAATAAATGATCATAGTCATTCTGTTTATTATGTCTAGAGGAAACAAAACATCTTGGGTAATGAGCATTGGATGGTCTAGATAATGTGTGAGTTTCAAACAACTCTGTTGTAGTGGTTTTGATAAGTGACCCCTATGGCCTGAGTGTTGAATGCTTAGTCCTCACCTCCTGGAGCCATAGGGAGGTGGTAGAGCCTTTAAGAGGAAGAACTTATTGGAACTGCTAGTAGTCATCTGCGTGAGGCATTCAGTGAGTCAGATAAAAGAGAGTCAGCAACCAATAAAGAGCCAGTGTTTGAACACAGGGTAATGGATATAGAAACAACATTAATAATGGTATTTAACACTGAATGCAGAACAGTGCAAGTCTGCAGGACAGGAGGTGGTGGAGGCAAGTATGCACGCTACTGCATCACTGCAAACAACACAGGGGACGGAGCCTGAGTAAGGCAAGCACTCTACCAATAAGCCATATTCCCAGCCCCACAGCCCTAGATTTTATCTTCACTGAATCTCTCACAGATGTTCACCTCTAACATGGAAAAGTCCTCCTATGAAGATCTTCATAGGCCCAAAAGTATCAAACTCCCTTTTTGTATGAAAAAATGGTCCCGAAATGATTGAGTTTTCTAAACAAATTCAGCTTTCACACAATTTTCAAAGTGGCAAACCACTTCTGGAAAAATTAGAGAAAACAAAAGGACTGGGTAAGCACCATGAAGAACAAGTGATGTGGAAGGCAGATTTTCAAGAGATTAATGTACTTGAATATACAAAGTGACTGCAATGGTTGTTAATTAAATCTGACAGCAGTCTATTCTTTAAGCCTATCCTCAGATCTACAAGCGTACCATGCAAATAACTAAAGGTTACTCAAAAAGCTGAAAGCTAACAGTTGTGAATCTAATGGGTTTAAAAATTAAATATTAGTGATTATTATTCACTAATAAGTATACAACGATAACTGGTACTTCTGTGTGTGTGTGTATGTGTGTGTGTGCCTGCGTATGTATGTGTGCCAGCCCTGGGGCTTGAACTGTGCTGTCTCTGACCTCTTTTTGCTCAAGGCTAGCAGTATAACACTTGAGCCATAGCTCCACTTCTGGATTTTTGGTGGTTAACTGCAGATAGGAGTCTCAGTGACTTTCCCGTCTGGGCTGGCTTTGAACTGAGATCCACAGATTTCAGCCTCTTGAGGAGCTAGGATTATAGGTATGAGCCACCAGTCATTTTTTGCAAGTCTGAATTCATACCTCCACACGTTTTATGAAGCATTTCTATATGTTATTGTATTAAGTTGCAATGATGTCACACAACAGACTTAGATGCACTATTTAGACAAGTTAGCCCTAATACTTTAGAGGTCAAAGGTTGAAACCAGTCACTAGAGAAGAAGAGAGGAAAGCTTGCTGGTGTTCTCACCTAAAACAGAAGCCCAATGGCTAAGTCACCTGGAAACTTACCTAAGACATCCTTCTCGTGCTCAGGAACGAGCACTTTCCACTTGGACTCATCAGGATCCGTGAAGTCGATGTTGATCAGGCGATAGTTGGGAGAATGGCGATTCGTCTTGAACGTGAACACTGTCCCCTCGTTGGTTACATAGTCATATTCTCCTTCAAAGTTGTCGATCAGTTTTACCCACTTCAGGATTCCTGGAGAGAGATCAAGCATTTAAAACACTGTGAGGTTTGTATGTAGGCAGAAGGAGGGGAAAATATTCTATCTATCCATAGAGCAAAGGGAAGAGCAAATACCTAGAGACTTTAAGACCAAAAAAGCAAAGTGAATTCATCTTTTTTTTTCCTTTATTATTTTTTTTAGTTCTAAAAACTGCTAGGCAGTGGTAGGTCATTCCTGTAATCCTAGCTGAGATTTGAGGATTGTGATTCAAAACAAGTTAAGGCAGAAAAGTCTGTGAGAGTCCAATTAACCAGCCAAATCTGCTAGATTTGAGATTCACTTGTAACATCACACCATCAGAACTCTTCATTGCCTGCTCTCTGCACTATAGCAATGGTTCAACCAGCGCCACCCCAACACTCCTCTCCCAAGCAGCATTTGAAGTGTTGAGAGATATTTTGGATTGTCATAATGTAGGGGAGGGGGAGTAAGAGGATTCTTCCTGGCATTTAAGGAGAAGAGGTCAGAAATTCTGCTAAGTAAGCTGCAGTGCATAGGGCAGTACCATGAAATAACAGCAGCCAGCTCAAAGTATTAACAGTGCTAAGTGTTGGTTAGCTTCCTGCCCAGCCTTCCCACTGCTATGCTTCTTGTCTCTGTACTTCAGTCATCACATTGTCTTCATATTGAATTGGATATCCCTCAAAACGTCAATGGCTTCCCCCATACATTTTGAATAAAATCTAAACTGGTCACATGCAACAGTCCTTTCCTACTTAGCCAACTTCAGCTTGTTCTAACTCTTGCTTCCTGTCTGTGCTCTATTGGCTGTTGACCGTTCAACAGTCTTTTCCTACTTAGCCAACTTCAGCTTGTTCTAACTCTTGCTTCCTGTCTGTGCTCTATTGGCTGTTGACCATTCAGTTCCTCAGAATGTGCTTCTAGCCAGATGACAGGCCGTGTCCTCGGCCTATCTACCCACTCTTTGGGTGGCCAGCCACTTCGAACTGCCCTAGTTCAGTTCTTCTTAGTCCTTCTCTCAAGATGTATTTATTTTCGTATTTTCTTTCTTCTATTAACTATTTCACACTTAGCCCTGAAATACAGTGTGAGTTTTTTCAAAGATACAAATAAAGTTGTTTTACATGGAAGAAGGGACATTGTTTTGTTTTTGTTTTCTGTCAGTCGTGGGGCTTGAACTCACGGCCTGGGCACTCTCCCCGCTTTTTCACTCAAGGCTAGCACTCTAACACGTTAAGCCACAGTGCCACTTCCAGCGATTAGTTGGAGATAAGAGTCTCACTGACTTTCCTGCCTGGGCTGGCTTTGAACTGTGATCCTCAGTTCTTCATTCTCATTCAGATCTCAGCCTCCTAAGTAGCTAGGATTACAGGTGTGAGCCATGGGCGTGAGCCACTAGCGCCTGGCAAGAAGGGACATTTTCTAGTCTTATATTCCTAAGAAGTAGCATGGAGGCGGTCCTCACATTAAAGACCTTTAATATGTTCATCACCACCCAAATGGCTCACTACCACTTTCACTGTTTAAAAACCACTGGGAAGACATATGCTTCACAGTGTATCTGTACAGATACTCACAGAATGTTTCAGAAGGGAAAAAGCCCCGTGATATTGAATTTGAAAGACAGTGCCAAATCTCCATTCCTCTCCTACTTTCAATTTCATTGTGTAACTACTTAATTTGCATAATTCATTCACCTTCCTTATAGCTTCCATGATTACTTTACACTCTTTTAACTCCTTTGTGTTCACAGTATATCTTTAGATAATTTGTTCAAGAATTAAACTTGGGAGGGGGAAATGAGGGAGGGGGTAATAAATTGTACAAGAAATGTACCCACTGCCTTACGTATGAAACTGTAGCCCCTCTGTACATCACTTTGACAATAAATAATTATTCAGAAAAAAAGAACTAAACTTATCAGAGGAAATGTGACTATCATACAAAGAGAAAGCTCAAAGGTCAGATGTATTTGGTATTTGGAGGAGAACTCTGGCTCTCCCACTACTTAGGGCGATCCCTTTAACCCCTGTTATGCCTCATTTGCTCAATGTCAACTAGGAATGAAAGAAAACACGAAAATCATTCTAAAAGTTACTGTCGGTGTCTACTCTACAACAAAAATAATTTCTAGCCAGGTACTAGTTGCTCATACCTGTAATCCTAGCTACTCAGAAGGCTGAGATCTAAGGACAGAGATTTGAAGTCAGCCAGGAAAGTAAAGTCTATGAGAGTCCTATCTCCAATTAATCAGCAAAAATCCAGAAATGGAGGTGTGGCTCAAGTGGTAGGGCACCAGATTTGAGTGGAAAAGCCAAGCAAGAGCACAAGGCCCTGAATTAAAGTCCCAGTTCACACACACACACACACACACACACACACACACACACACTAAACTTTCCAATACATTGGCACTAACCAGCTAGAAAAACACAGAGGGGAGTAAGGGAAGCACCTCATTCACAACAGAAGCAAACTTAATGAAATACTTAAAAATCTAAACATGAAACACGGGCTCTAAATGGACAGGAAAAAAAAACAACCCTATTTTTTCCTCTAAGGAAATGTAAACGTAGGAACAAAAACAACCTTGAGTAACTGGAACACACACCATAGCCCTACATGGGAAGACACAGTATTTTACAAAGGTGCAAAGAAGCCCAGAATTGTATGAATTGAACACAATTCCATTCAAACTCCAAAGGAAATTTTCAGGGAATGTGCTATCATGCTAAAATTTGTCTGGAAGAATAAACACAGGGGCATCAGTTCATTTCTTTTTGTACGGAGATCCTGGGAGCTCCTCCTGACTTTTATGAAAATCGGCCTACTTTTCTTTCCTATTTTTGCTGTCTTCATGTGACTCACCCATAAACACTATAGTATGGTTTTCCCTCACGATTGAGGTTTTACATGTAATGAAATCATGCAACACATATTCGCATCCATATGATTCTTTTCATAATGTCCTTGTAAGATCATTTATTCTTTGGTTATTGTTATTGATTCTTGCTTAAGTCTTATGGTGCTCAGAAAATATATTTAGTGTGGAATTGGTCCTTTTAAATTAGTTGAGAAATGCTTTATGATGTAAGGGATTTTTAAAAATATTTTTAAAAAAATGTTCTGCACACATTTGAAGAATGTGTGCTCTGAAATTACTAGATATGGTATGCTGAATATATATATATGCCTATTGTGTCATTTGTTTAAATACTGTTGAAATCTTATATACACTTACTGATTTGTTCTTGGCCATTTATTCAATCAGGTGCAGAAAAGTTCTGTTAAATGTCTCTACAATTGTGGGCTTGTCTATTTTTGCTTATTATGTTCAAAATTTGCTTCTCTTTTGAAATTATGCTGTTAGATATACACATAACTATATATACTTGCACAAAACTTAGCTGAAACTTTTCTGATTATCAATTTTTATCTCTAGCAATGGTTTTTGCTTTAAAGTTGACTTTGATATTAAGATAGGTACGATATCATTTTTGTGGTACTACCTTAGATCAAGTATTTTTACCTTCTCATTAGCTCTATTAGATCTTCAAACAGACATCTTTCCCATAGATTTTCTAAATTGTCTTTTGCAGAATGGTTGGTCTCAACAGTTTACCATTTCTAGAATTCTTCCTATCCAGTAACATATTTTTCTGTCTCTTGGTAGGCAGCATTCTAGTTTTTTAAAAAGAAATTTACATATGGTCTCATTAAATCTTTTACTGTGTCTATTCTTTTATTTAACCAAAATAACTGTTTTAAATGTGAATGACTGTATTTCATTCCTAAAAGCATTATTTAGTCCTTTTCCAAATCTGATGGTCAGTCTTTCTAGCATCTTATCTCTTGCCTCCAAAATTCTTCTTTACATAATTATTTTTAGAGCACCATTACACGAATGTTTTATCATTGTGTAAAGTGTATGTCACCTACTTATTTACCAGAGGAAACTGATGTCTCACCTCAGTGTTTCTGCTGCTTCTATTCTCATGCTGGGGAATTTCTGTCTGGCTCACGCTTTCTGACTGCTAGTTTTCCCTGAAGGAAGGAAGCACTACCTGTGGGAAATCTTGGAGGCATGGTGTGAAGTAGCAACCTTCCAGAGAAGATCTGTCTTTCCCCTTGTTTGTCCCTTGGGACACAACCAGATTGGAAACTTTAAATTCTTGGCAGAAGAAATTTTGAGCCGTATAGGACACGACTAAATCACCTTGAACCCATGCACGGGAAGGACAGTGTCTCTCTTGTTTTAGGAGGAAAATTCACAACTTGTCTCCTCTAGTGCTCAGGTAAAGAGGCAAGAAAGGGCACTACTCACTCTGTGCCTTCTAGCCCCACCACTTGCCGGTTTATTTGTCAATTATTCTTGGGATGAGGACCTCTAGTGAGACTCTTACCCACGGAGAAGCACAGGTCTGACTGCCCATGCCAGGAGAAACTCAGCACAATTCAGCTTCCATTCCTGGATTCCCACTTTCATTCTACTTTTAGTTTCTATGGCTTCTGCTCTTTTTGGCAAAGGAGCAACAGATCTGGAAAGCCTTGTGTAATAAACTTTCATTTAACATCATTTCCACTGTTGTGATTGGGAGGTAATTTGGAGGTAATTCAAAATCTGTCCAACTCTCAGAAATAGTCCTTCACAATTACTTTTCACTAAAGGTTCAACTATGCACTGGAAATACAATTATATTTCTTCATGGACAAACTGCTAACCTCAAAAGATGACTCAGCAGGTGACCGACTCAAAGATAACTGAACCTTAGTTGCCATAAAACAATGTTTCAAACGAAGCCTCCGTTTCTTAAAAGAATGTAAATTAAATTATTAGCTGTCTGCCAAATTTGAGATTAATCAGAAAGGTTTGTTTATGGTAAGAATGATGGGCTATCATTGTCTGGCCTATGACATTTGTAGACACAAAATCTGGGTTCAGTGAAATGTCAGATTTCTTAGAATATTCCACAGACAATAAAACATTTCCTGATGTGAAACCTTTGTGTTGCACCCAAACCATCTTACAGTCTCTGCCTGAAAAGGTCCTGTACACAGAGCTCTTCATTATAATCCCTCTCTACCCAAAGTCACAAAAGTGTTACCAAAGGCAAAATGCAATAGAAGTTTCCCTCCATTCTCCTGTACACACCAGATGAGTTCAAAGACGTGGTTATATAAGTAATCAAACTCAGTAAACAGGAGCTTTCCAGAAGCATAGGACAAACGTGTCACCAGATTTGGAAGCATCAACCCCAGCTTCAAATAGATCCTGTGCTCACTGATTGTAACGAGTGTCTCGGGATTTGTACAACAATTGTAAAATCTGAAAAATATTCCAAAGGGTAGACCCTCACAGGGCAGGATTTTTTCAAAGGAAGCTCACGACATCCCTTCCTCTCCTGAATCTATGCTAAGGATTTTACCAGAGACGTAAGTGTGATTTACATGAAAAGGCTACCTAAAAACAGGACATCATCTCTCCTCTTGCTGCATTAGGTGTGATGGTTGAATGGGCAGATTACATGCCTGACACATTAAAAACTTCCTTTTCATGGTTACATGTTAGTGAGAAGTGCAGATTATGAGGGAGAAAGCTAATTTTCTTTAGTTCCAGGAAAAATTAAATGAAGACATGAAAAACCAAGTATCCGTGGTTCATGTCTGTAATCCTAGCCACTCAGAAGGCTAAGATTTCAGGATGGTGAATTAAAGACACCCGAGGCAGGAAAAGTCTGCAAGACTCTCATCTCCAATTAACCAGCAAAAAGCAGGAAGGGAAGCTGTAGTTCAAGTGGTAGAGTGCCAATGGTAGAACATAAAGGCTAAAGTACAGCGCCTAGGTGTGTGGCACGTATGCGCGCGCACACACATACACACACAGAGAAGACATGGAAAGTACTGAAAATATCATCAATCTGAAACAACCTACCTTACTGTAAAACAGGACACTGGAGAGACAGGCTAGTGGAAGTCCTTACAGAAATCAGTAGATCAGCACCACCCACCCCTTTGCTCCAACCCTCATGAGCACTGGGACATGAGTAGACCACTTCCGACCCACTGACGGGTGGCTTTTTGAAGGAGGGTGTTAAGTTACTAGCAACAAAGATTTCAGACTTATTTTATTTCCCTTCACATAACAATTGCTTCTTCCCTACAGAGAATAAATGAGAGAATCAAAGAAAGAAGAGAACAAATGAGAGAGAGTGGAGGGGAGAGAGTTCAGTGTTTGCAAAGCACAGAGAAATCCTGACTCTGCGTGTCATCTGTGCACGGGGGCCTCAGGATCCTGTCCTGACCATTTCCACATCTGCTATGGAGGAGGCAGGGAACACCCCCCCCACCCCCCCCCCCCCGCCGTCAGCTCAGCAGCTCAACAGGGTTCACCTGGCATGGAGTGGGCATTGGATCACATCAGCTTTGTAATGGAATACAAAACATAGAGTATGGCATTTATACTGCTCTTACCACAGTTCTTTACAATGTAAAAACAAAAGAAATCCATTAAAATTAAAACCAGGACTATCTTCTACTTCTCTAACACAAATATTTAGACACATATCCGCAAGATAAATGTTTATATACTGGGGAATAGATTGATACTTTTAAGATAGAAATTCAACTTTTTTGGTAAAAATTTAAAGGTCCATATAGTCAGGGAAAAGGAAACTGCTTATAAGATCTGATGTTTAATGATGAGGTAAAAGATATATGGAAATTTATTCTAGGTTTAACCTAAGTGTATGACGTTTTAATAGCACATTCCAGAAACACAATGTACATACAGATTTTTAAAAGAAATAGTCTTGATTTTAAAAAGTACAGATCATATGGTTAAGAAAAGTGAGACAGAAATCATCTTCTTGCAAGGTTCAGGGTAATTAATTTCAACTTATCTGCAGACATCAATCACATTAAGAACCGGAGGAGTCAAGACTCAGCTGTTCTTTCCACTGCAGAACTAATAAAATGTCACAGTGGTTTGCTGTCCTTAAGAACACCTTGGTACCTTTTCACCATTCATCTTAAATACCCAACGGAAAAAGGACATACAACTTATGGGATTGAAAGAAACATGGTCTGTCATCCACTACTTGCACGGTTTAGAAAAGAACAACACTGGATGAGGTTGATGATGATGGAGGAGAAGGAGGAAAAGGAGGAGAAGGAGGATGACAAAAGTTAAGAGCTCACAAGCAAATGAGAAGCACAGAGGAAGATGGCTATACTCTTGCAAACATGTATCCTACAGGCACCAGTGAGTCATTCATTGTTCAAGCATGGTCCTAGGCACAGAGACCCCACAAAGAACAAGAGAGATGAGATTCCCTGAGCCAGTGCAGCTTGTAAATCATCATATTTTTATTGGATCCAGTCCTGCACTAAAATCTTTATACCTTTGCTTTCTGAGTAACTGGGATTATAAGTATGTGCCACTATACCTGGCTTCATTCATATTACTCTTAAATGCAAGTACTTCAAATGCAAATGATGGAAGACAGACCAAAAATGACAGATCAACCTCACAAGTTAGCAAAGACATTCAGGCAGGGAGAGAACACAATGCAGATTTATGTGACAAAAAGAATGTAGCTCCATAAGCATTCCATTTAGCTTTCAAGGTTGTGTGTGTGTGTGTGTGTGTGTGTGTGTGTGTGTGTGTGTGTGTATTTGGCCAGAATTGGGGCTTCAACTCAGCTTTGAGCTCTCACTCAGCTTTTCCACTCATTGCTGGTGAGCTATGTTGAACTATGTGTCCAGTTACAGCTTTCTGCTGGTTAATTAGGGATAAAAGTTCCTCAGACTTTTCCACTGAGGCTGGTTCTGATCCCTAATCCTAAAATCTCAAGTCTCCTCCTCAGTAGCTAGGATTAGAGTCATGAACCACCAGCATCCACCTCCAAGATTATTTTTTATCATGTATTCACAGCTGCAGAAGCTGCTGCTTTTTTCTATAATATTAAATTGCGTGTGTGTGTGTGTGTGTGTGTGTGTGTGTGTGTGTGTGTGTGTGGTGTCCCCATTTTTGTGCTTCTCATTTCAAAGTGTACACAGAAAGAAGGGTTTCTTGGGAGAGAAAGAAGAAAGAAAAGTTAAAAAAGGGGTCATCCTCAGTTTTTAAGGAATGTAATTTTGTGGTGTCTTAATAAAGACTTTTATGAAAGCTGCTAATAATTCTCCTTGCTTTTAAGGGTGAAAAAGATTTAAATCAGAGCAGAAAGGCTTTACAATGATCAAAAAGGGCACAGATTTCATTAACATAAGCATAGAGGCTTCATGACATTGGGTTAACTCCCAGTCACCAGTTGTTCTTGACTAATGCATCTAACACATAAGTTAACTTAGTGCCCTGCAGTCAAAGCACTCGGGATCATTTATCCTCGCCTTAGCTCAACAAGGGTAATAAAAATGGGAAAGCAGACAGAACAGCGAGTGGAGACATGATGCTGTCACCCGCTGGCTACGCTATACGCGATCCTGATACTCAATTATCAGTATGCACAGTGAGACACAATCCACACAGCCTGACCCGAGAGGTGTATACAGTTCTGCATTTTTTTTATTAAAAGATTTCTAATTATGAATCTAGTTTTGTAGAAAAAACAAATTATTACCAAAACTCTTATTTAGAATAGCTTTTATAGTTAAGATTTTAAAAGACCAAACCTTCAAAGAGTGTCCTCGACCTACTGTATCAGATATCTAACTAAAAACAAAGTGCAATAATTCCAAATATTTCCCTTAGAAAGGAAAGGCGGCAAGAGGGAAGAAGAGAAATGGAGAAAGGAGAGGAATGGGGGGAAACGAGGGAGTCTCTCTCTCTGTGTGACCTCCCCTTGATCTTCTTGCTCCTGACATTATGTTCTCGCCAAAGCAGGCCATGGAAAATAGATTTTCTCTTTCCCAATGCAAGTTATAGAAACTAAAAATATACCAGTCTGACATTCTCCTGTGTTTCTGCCTTGGAGCTAGCCATGAAGAAATTCTCTAACTTGAATGGCTCTCCTGCTGCCTGCGGAGAGGCCAGGAGACCGCTGAGCAGAGCCCCCCCCCCCCCCCCAGTTTCCCCTGCTCCCTCTGCATATACCATGTCGCCCTCTTTGTCTAGTCACATGGGTTATCCAGATTTTCACGCGCCCATCTCATGAAGTCTCCATGAAAACCCAGAGGCTCAAGTCTGCAGCCCTGGAGGCTTGCAGGAAGGGGAACAAGAATTCACCCATGTGCCACGGGTGTGATGTACCTGAATTCTCCTAAAACCGAAGCTCCGGTCTCTCTTTACCTGGCTGATTATTTGTGCCCTCTGAAGTATCTTTTGGAAGGCTGGGCACGAGGGCTCATATCTGTAATCCTAGCTACTTGAGAGGCAAATAGCTACTGAGAATATTGAGGTTTGAAGTCAGCCTAGGTAATAAGTTCATGAGACCCCATCTCAACAACATCAACAACAAAATGCTGGATGTAGAAGCCCAGTGCCCGTGGCCCCAGCACTGTGCGAAGTCTGAGTGGGAGGATGGCAAGAGAGGCTTCTCTGCCCCACCGCCCCCAAATGCAAAGTCTTATTTAAATTAGGAATTTAAATTCCTTATTAAGTAAAGAAAATAAAAAGGGTTGGAGGTGTGGCTCAAGGGGCAGAACCCCTGTCTAGCAAGTATGAGGTCCTGAGTTTAACCCCCAATTCCACCCAAAAAGATGAAGAGAGGAAGGAAGGCAGGAAGAGAGGGAAGGAGGGAGGGAAGGGATGATCCTTTGGAATAAAGCAGTAAATATAAATATAGTAAGTCCTGAGTTCTGTCAGCTGCTCTAGCAATTTAACCGAACGCAATTCAGGGTGTTGGGAATCCTGGTCAGGCCGAAGTTCTGGAATGTGTCCTTGTGACCGGGTCTGAAGGAGGTGCAGTGGACTGAGCCCTCAATCTGTGGGGCCTGCTGCCACCTCCAGGTGAAGAGGGAAGATGAGCTGGCAGGCAGGAGAGGGAAGATGCCACACATGTGGGGGACACAGAAGTGGCCTGGGCTGTAGAAACTGAGTTTGTTTCTGCTTCGGTATCTTCAGATAACCATTCAGTGTTTATCAGATGCTTCTCATTTTTGTTCATCACATTGATTCCTAGGCTGCGCTGTCTAGAATTACGCTCGAGGATTTTGTTCATCTGGACACTGTGGGGCTTCTGACCTCCCAAACTCTTCTCTAATTCTTTGCTACACTGTGTGATCAAATGGAAGAGGCAGTGAACAACGAGGAGGACAAGGGACAAGACTCTGGGAAGCAGACAGGGGAGAATGTTTTCTGGCCCTTGAAGGTTTGTCCAGTCCTTCTCCCCCTTATCCAAGTGGACAAACCAATTCAGTGTATGTTCAGTGTATGAAAATGTGGATGGAATCTTCTCCCCTACTTGGAATAAGGAGTTTGCACTTTTTAAAATTTGTTAACCTGTGTCACTTAATAACATAAGGGTACTTACTTATTTCAAGATATAATGAAGTTACATATGGAAAATGAAAATGGGCTTCTCTTGAGAAGTTATACTGTAATATTTACTAAAGCAGAGAAAGGTCAGTCCTTCCCATGATCCCACCCTCCCAGAACCAAACAGGAACAGTTTCATTCACACTTCTTTTCTCTCAGATAGAATCTCATCATATAGACAAGGCTGGCCTTGAACTTGCAATTCTCTTGTCTCAGCCTTCTGAGTTCTGGGATTACCGGAATGTACCAACATGTCCAGCCAGACTGAGGCTTATGTTTTGTTCCTCACAGAGAACATGAACACTGATCTAGGTGTTGTTGTTTTCCTGAGGCAAATGAGTGCATTTATTTTCTTAATAGAAAAAAAAAAAGGCAAGCTTCATTAAATGGCTATCCGTTTAATGGTAGAACAAAAGCTTCTGACTACACTGTGCTCTGTAACATCTAAGAATGGAAGCTCAGAAGTTTAAAGTGACACAATGCCCTGTCTGAAACATTTGCATACCATACTGCAATGTAGATTAGATACGAATGAGATTAGAAATTGTTTTGGAATTGCACTCAATACTGTCCATTTTGAGACACTGTGTCAAGTATTTCTGAAATATATTCATTTACATTAACCTGTAACGTTTATTGCCTGTATCAGGGTGGCAGCCTATAAGAAAGGAGTTTCAGGGCTGGAAAATCTTTAGTAAAATTGTGCAGTTGAAAAGTTTTAATGCTGGCATGGTAGAAAGGTAAAAAAGTAAAATTTAAAATGAACCATCTCAAGCAAGGTAGTACATACTTGTAATCCCAGCTATTAGGGAGATAGAGATAGAAAAACGGAGGCCTGAAGCAAGACTGGCAAAGTTAGAGCAAGATTATCTAAAAAACACTAGAAACAAAAGGACTGGGGTACGGCTCAAATGGTAGAATGTTTGCCTAGCGAGCATGGGGGTTCTGATTTTAATCTCTAGTCCCACAAAGACAAAACAAAACAAAATGAATTATCTGCAGAACCAGTAACTGGCTGGTTCCACACTCACCGTGTGATAATTAAGGGTTCAAGCAGCAAAGCCAGGCTGTTATTTAGGACATGGCCTGATATGATATGATTGCTTGTTAGTCTGGTAAATTCTCATTGGTTATAGCCACTTTTCCGGGAGGGTTTGCAGCCTAACATGTAGACAGCTGTGAACATGTTATAGACCCGTAAATCATTTTCTTCCTAAGTCATCTGTAACACACAGGACACTTTCACAGTCAAGTGCAGAAATCTACGGCTAAACTCAGTCTACAGAGAAAATACAAATCTAAGAATTAGCTTCATTTCATTTTGCCTCATTTTATGAAAAAGGATGGAAAGAAAACAATCATATGGGGCCGGGAATATGGCCCTGGGTTCAATTCCTCCGCACCACATAAACAGAAAAAGCCAGAAGTGGTGCTGTAGCTCAAGTGGTAGAGTGCAAAGTTAAGTTCAGGGACAGTGCCCAGGCCCCAAGTCTAAGCCCCAGGACTGGCAAAAAAAGAAAAAAAAGAAAAAGAAAACAATTGTATGACCTGAGATGACATGATAGAAAGGCAAAAGGCTTCCTGGGAAATGGACTCTACGGCCAAAACAATTGCTTTTTGAAATGATGCCCCCTGGAAGAGCAACCTGGATTGGCGAGCTAACTTACCAGTGATGCCGTTGGGCTCCTGCTGCAGGTCACAGTACCAGAGTCGGTTTACTGGGTCACAGCCCTCCCAGATGGATAGCAAGACATAGCGACCATCGTCAGACAACTGCGAGGGGGACAAAACCAGTGCAGGTCCTCATCAGAACAGACTTTTGGTGAACAGACTGTTAAATACTAAGTTTAAAAAAGGAAACATTAATTTCAACGGTAGTCACTTACCCGAAATTTCTAACAATGAAATTATGGAATAAAAAAGAACACCAATTTCTACTTATCCCAGTCACAGTTTTAGACAATGAATTACTTAAGTAGAAACTATGAGTAGATACAACCGTGTCAAAACAACCTCCATACCTCAATGTGATGATTTCATTTTAGACACTAATAGCCTCGATGTTCATGGGTTACGTATTTTAGAAATAAGAGTTCTAAGTCAGTAAGGAGAGCCAAGGGCATTCTTCCAAAGTGGGTCTATCAACAGATGTGGTTATCTGGCAATAGTACACAGAGTCCCTATTTTCCACACCTTTATCATGATATAATAGTTTTATTTCAACTTGGCTTAGTAATGACACCAGATATTTGATTATGCATTATTCAAGATGGCTCTGTGATGGTGTTTTTTGATGAGATTATGTTTAAAGGAGTGGACTTGGATCAAAGCAAATTTTCCTCCATAACCTGGATGGACTTCATTCCATCTGCTGAGGATTTTTTTTTTTTTTTTTTGGCTCAGCTTGAATTCAGGGCCCGGGCACTGTCCTTGAACCTCTCTGTGCTCAAGGCTAACAGTCTACCACTTGAGCCACAGCACCAGTTCCATACTGAAGATCTTAGGAAGACAAAAATCACCTTCCCTGAGTAACAAAGAAGAAAGTCAGCCAGCAAACAACACTTTTTTCCTAGTTCTCCCATCTGTGAGCCGACTTTAGGACTTGCTAAACCCTCATAATCACAAGTGATTTCTTTAAAATCCTGTCATTATTTTATACACACACACACACACACACCCCTTTTTCTCCAGAGAACCTTAACACCAACTATTATTTTTTCACTTGCTCATTCAGGAGACATTTGCTCATCAGCTATTATGTGTAAGATGTTTCTAGATGGTAAAGGAACACCAATAAACAGTTCAGAAAAAAATGGTGAATCTAATAAAGGAGACAAATACATAACTACAGAACTATGTAGCAATTCTAAATATACTGCTCAGTGCTATGGAGAATACAGATAAATGTTGTAAGGTAGCCAGGACGTGTGGGGAGGATTGCAGTTGTAAATACCTAAGTCAAGAGGCATATTTCCACTGTTTTCTGACATACATTGTTTCAGATGAAAAGTCAGAGCCATTTTTTATGTTTCCCTGTACGGAGTATTTTTTCCCCTCTGGCTGCTGTGTTAAATATTTTGTGATTCCTTGGTTTCCTACAAATTGGCTACAAGGGACGTTGCTGTAACAGCTTGCTTGAAATTGGCCAAGCTTCTTGGACCTATGAGTTTATAATTTTTATCAAATGTGTAATACTTCTGGCCATTTTTCTATCCCCTTATCCCTACTCTTAACATTTCAAATACATAGTATTATTCACTCTAGATTCTCCTAGAGGTTAGTGGGTTGTGTTTACTTTTTTTTTTCTTTTTGTGATTCAGTTTTAATTGTCCTGCTTCAATTTCTGTTGTGTTTTTTTTAATAGTATCTAAACTGCTAGCTTATGCACAAAATTTCCCAGTTCAAAATTTGTTTTTATCTCTAAGAAAATGGATAATTCTTTTTCATATTTCTTTTGCTTATTGTATTAACATCTTTCTGGAAACCTTTAAAATTATTTCCATGACATTTTATGTCATTTTGGGATCTTCTATTAACCAATTTTTCTCTCGGCTATAAGTCACAGCATCCTGCTTCTTTATACACGTAGTAAGTAACTTTTAAAATGAGATTCTGGACATGTTGAATGTTGCTGGATTTCTTTTTCCTTTCCTAATCTGCCAGTCAAATGTTTTGAAGCCGTTGCTGTGATAAGCCATCCAGATTTATTTAAGACTTCTTTTTAAGCTTTCCTGGGTAAAAGCCATACCTCTACTGGTCTTTCTGAGTTTTATCTACTGAATATCTACATGTTCACAAGGTCTTTCTGCTTGGTCAGAACAGAAATATCCCAGCCTTGTCAAACTTTTGATGGTTGTCAGTTTACAGCTCACTGGTGGTTGCTCTTAGCCTGAACCTTGGCATCTGATTCAATATACACACGACTTAACAGAAAGTCAAAAGTAGGAGAGGATCCCAAGGCACATTTCTAGGCATTTCTTTCCTTTGCCACTCTGCTTAATCCCAGTGGCTTAAATCAGTAAAACACAAATACTAAGTTCCTCCTATTTTTTCCTGGGGTCTGCCAACGATTTGCAGCAAAAAGCTAGGGCAACTTTAAGACTTATCTCTTTCGTATGAGCTCTAAGCTTGCTGCTAACCAATATGTAAAAAGAGTTGCTTTGTCTAGTTATCAAACTTTGTATGACGGGGGGCTGGCCAGTATGTTACAGTATCAAGGCCAGGAGCAGAAATATGCCATTTTATCTTAACTTTTTTCTGCCAATGAATGCAATGTGATTTATCTATAAAAATCCAATCTGCATGTTTTATTATTACTGCTTTTTGGCTTCCACACTTCAATGTTCTATCCACCTTGCTTCATCTATTTTTTTCTTTCTTTCCTCCCTCCCTCCCTCCCTCCCTCCCTCCCTCCCTCCCTCCTTCCCTCCTCCCCTCCCTCCCTCCTTTCTTTTCCTGGTGCTGGACCCAGGGGCTTGTGCATGCTAAGCAAACACTCTTATGCAGCTAATCTACATAGATCTTCAGATTCGTATTAAATATAAATTTCTTTATAAACATTTTTCTGCCCTTGATTTGGGAGCTACACATTCTATTTTCATTAAGCTTTTAATATATACAGTTAATAATGAGCAAATGTTCAGAATTTTAATTCTACCTTATTTTTAGAATATCCTATATTAAAAAAATCAGTAATCCCTTAGTTAACTCTGTTGAATATAATCAAAAGTAGCTTCATTAAGAATACTTCATGCTTTTGTTCTCTTATCCTCTAATTAAAGGCAGAATCTGAACAGCTTAGTGCCTACAGTCAGGCTACATCAATCATAAGTGATGGCTAATTCAGCCTGAGTGAACCAGTCACTAGGAAGACAGTGAAATTCACTACAAGAACCAGGCCAGGCTTTCGAGAGCAGCTAGACCCAGCACATTTAATGAGTTCTTCTCTAAGTTTCCTTCTGCACTAAATAGTTCTAGCGTGTATGTTTATATTTCAACTGAAGCAGGAAGTCCAAGGCACATTGCAATTAGAACACCAATGAAGTCAGCCTTCTTCCTATCATTATTTTCTTCATTACAAGCCACTAAAACTTGCTAAGCTGACCACGCTTTCAAATGCTCAGGGTCTCAGATCTCAAAATCATTGAGAAGTCATTTGTTCTAAAATGTACAGATTAGAAATATACCTTCACCCACAAAATTTAATCTGTAGCAACATTGACTTAGCAGTAGCTTCACACCTGAGACTATTTCAAGGCAATTTTAAAGGTGATTTTTCACAAGTTCTTAGGAGGGGACTGATAAGACCTTTGGTATCCTAACAGAATAAAGCACCTTTCCTGAAGGCCAGAGAAAAAGCAGGAGAATCAAAGGTCCTTCCGTAAAAGCTTGATGAAACAGCATAAATTCCATTTACAAAGAATTATTCTAAGCAGTGATACAGGCTGGAATAATTGTGTTCTCTGGAAGCAATCAGACTTAAAAACAAACAAACAAACAAACAAACAAACAAAAAACCCACTGACTTTCTGAAACACAATGACCATAACATTAGCCTGGACAGTTATGAACTGTGTAACTCCTAAATGTGCATTTTTTTCATTGTTTCTTCTCTTCTGTATCTCTAGCATTTTAAACAAATTTCTCTTAAGTCAAAGACATTTTATCTCATGGAAGTCTACCATTTATGCAAATAGATGCAAATAAGGCATTAACAAATGCAAAATTCTAAGAGTCACCGTAAATGAAAAAGTGACACTTGCTGATATTAAATTCATGACTTGCATTCCTAATACTATGAAAGATAAAACTTTTTACCATTCTGACTACTATGATTTTTTAATATACAGGTTACTTTGACAACCTAATTCTGTTGACTACTTTGTATTATATACTAAGAATACTGATTAAAGCTAGAAAATAACCAAGGAAGAAGAAAGCACTAATGATTGTTCATGACCACACAAACACCCATGGAACAAAACAATAACAACAAAAAGACTAAAGCCACCCCTTTGGCTTCTGCCTTCATGACTGACAGAAGACACGTCTGCTTAAAGTAAAGAAGCAGAGTGCTTAGCTCCAAGCCGAGAAAGAGTAAGGAAGTAGTTAATTCTTCCTTCTTCCTTGGCTCCTTCCCTCAAAAGTTCCTTAAAGTTCATTTCCCTTTGCACTGGAGTGGTACTTGGGTTCTTTTTTTTTTTTTGGCCAGTGCTGGGGCTTGGAACTCAGGGCCTGAGCACTGTCCTTGGCTTCTTTTTGCTCCCTGGCTTCTTTTTGCTCAAGGAGCACTCTACCTCTTGAGCCACAATGCCTCTTCTGGCTTTTCCTATATATGTGGTGCTGAGGAATCAAACCCAGGGCTTCATATATTCGAGGCAAGCACTCTATTACGAGGCCACATTCCTAGCCATGGTACTTGGGTTCTTAGTCAAAGGGGGAAGTCACCTGTTTGGTAAAATGGATCCTCTGGGTGGCCCAAGACCAGTTTTTTTTGCCAAAAGAGCCAAGCATAGCAAAAGGTTCAAGGAAACCCAGAGTGGACAGAATTGGCCTTGGCAGCTACCAAAGGCAATTGGTTTCAACAGGAGAATTTAGGTCCTAGACAACCTTCCATCTCGTCTACTAAAGACAAGTCACGAAACACAGATGAACAATATGCAGGGATTCATGGCTGAGGCTGTTTGTTCAACCAGCATTTGAGGGTCTACCATGCCTGCTGCTGAACTGGGCGCTCCTACACACAAATCAGTAAGATAGGGCCTTCGAGGGGTCATGACAAGGAGGTAGAGATAGACACAGAAAAAGAAAGAATAATTATACTGTGGAACACTAAGAGTAAGAGTTACAAAGTATGATAGGAGTGACAGAGAAGGCAACTGAGAAGAAAGGGGAGATGACAAGGGTTTTAGGGAAGGGTGTCCCTAACTGACCACTTAAAGGAGAGGTAGAATTCTCCTAAAAGTAGTCATTTAGGATTTTCCAGTCTTACAACTGCTATGCAAATATAGCCTATTTATCACCAGTATTAGAGAGTACATATTGAAGCTATACACAGCCCTTCTCAAGGGTGCATCTCACAGCAGACATGAGCAAAGGTAGTAGATGCTGGGGTAGGATTTTGTATTTATGCCATGCTGTGTGTGGCACACAGCACTCAGCTGAAAACGTCTCAGGACTTTATCAAGATGGTACCCTCACCTCCCATAAGGTGGCACGATTGAAGGTATGAACCAATAGCACAGCTGTACTCTTTAGGTTTGCCCAAAAGTAGGGCACAAGATAGCTCTCAATGAAAAGCCACATTCATTCAGTAGCAAAGTTTAACTGTGCATATTGTGGAAACAGGCTAATTATGGGTAGTAATGTCTACAAAATCTTTAACAAGCATCATCTAAACTATCAGAGAAGGTATTGTATTCTTTACTCTGCTAGTTTCACATCCACTGGTCCAAGAAACACATGAGTGAGGCAATTTAGCATATAGAGGAATATAATTCCTTCAAATCTCCAAGTCCAAAAACCCCTACAATATTCAGAGATAATACTCAACCAGAGGAGTCGAGTCCCAGTTACTTAAATGGGTTTATAAAATGTCTTCAGTTGATGTCTCATTCAGGTGGCATGGTGAAGCATTCAGACTAGAGTCTTAGGTCAAGGTACTTTGTCACAGAAGGTCATCAGCTCTACCATCAAGTCATCTGATACAGACAGACAGATGTACTGATTATTCATTTGTGAACCTACCAGAAATAAGTGGGAAGTAGATACTAATATATAAATAACAGCTATTTCTCTTGACTGTAGGATCTTTATATATTCTTAAAAATAACTTATGCTGTTGTCTTGATTACTAGCACAATGAAAACTTTAAAGCTGATAGATTTGGGTTTTGTCAGTCTTAACACTGTACCATGTTCAGAAGAACTGAGCTTTTCCAATAACCCGAATAAATAAACCATTTTTCGTGTATCTCACTTAAGAGAAAATTAACAGCAAAGTATCTTAAACTCCAAAACACTTAATCTTTATAAATCATTTGTTCTTGAAAATAATAGGATAAACTAATGTTTGTATATATACAGAAATGTGAGATTTTTCAAACACACTAACGTTTTCAAAAACTTGTATGAATGAATGCTTAACTCCAAAGTAATGTGGTCTTCTGTTAATAATCAAATTTTCATGGGCATGAAATTCCTTTAATATGTGTAAGTTTTTTCTACCTAGGAAGTTTCTTAAAAAATTTGAATGTATAGGCATTTCAAGTTGAGAATATTTTAAAGTTACAATAAAAGAATCCATTGAGTATTTCAAAAGTATACTAAAAACCAGTGACACTTGAAATTGTCTAGGAAATGAACAAAAGGGGTGAAAATGGATTTTAATACCTTTCCCAGAGTTAATCGTGTTCCTTCCAGAGTAGAAAACTTTATCCAATTTTTTTACAGACTCTTGGATTCTTTTCATAATAGTTGTGAATCTTAACATGGCTTTTTAAGTGTTTCCAACTCTTAATTTAGGAAACCTTACGGTTTCAAATCAACCACCTGCAATGATTTCTGTGTGTGTGTTAGTGGTGGGACTTGAACTCAAAACCTTGCACTCTCACTTGGCCTTCCAGCTTTATCCATCCACATGCAGGGCTCTAGCTGGCTTCCTGGCTTTTCTGATTTCTCAACCACACTACAGAGTCTTTCGATGCACTAATTAGTATGATGACCACTGTTAGCGATAAGAAGAGAGAAGACAGTGACAGGAACAGGCAGCAGAGGCTTCCTAGTCCTGGGGAAATAAACTGTAGAAAGAAATCTCCCATCCAATCACTACTCCAAGCTAAAAGAAAACCAACCAAGCCTGGTAAAATGGCCCGTATCGGTAATCCTAGCGATTCAGAGTCCAAAGCCAGGTAGGGCAGGAAAGTCCTTGAGAATATTATCTCCAATTAACCACCAAAAAGCTGGAAGTAGAGCTGTAGCCCAAGTGCCAGCCTTGAGCAAAAATGCTAAGGGACAGACCCCACGCCACAAGTTTAAGCTCTAGTACCAGCAGGAAGAAGAGAAAGGATATTAAGCAAATGAGGGAAAAGAGGCATCCTACTGTCTGCTGTACCAATTCTGTAGGGTAAGAACTTGGGCAGAGGAATCAGGAGAGACAAGCAATATCTACCACTGCACCAGCAGGAAAAAAAAAAAAGATACCAAACAAACGAGGCATCAGAAATGCATCTTACATGTTAATACATGTGTAACACATATAATTATGCGAATGAATGCGTTTCCTAATTAGTGGGATAGCAAGTGAGTATATAAATATGGCTTTGGTGATACATGGCATGTATGAAGATTTAGGACTGTCTTTGTTTAAAATAAAACAACACAAAACGCAGAATTTTTTTTTTTCTTTCAAGAATTAAGTAGAATTGAATGAGGTTCCCAGTGCAAGATTCAGCTAGAGAATCACGAAGGGGCTGGGCGCTTTTTGCCTTGGTCCTACAATCTTCATTCTACAGCACCCTCTGCTGGGCGAGGGCCTCTGTATGTCTGATTGCCTTTTCTGCTTATTTTTTCCTCCTGATTAAACTGATTTTAAAATAAGCTTTTTGTTATTATTGTTTAAAGTCAGGTTGAGAGAGACAAATAGCTTGATTTTCTCTCATATGTGGAAGCCAGATCTAAAGTACAGCTATGCATGATGACATACACCGGGCTCAATGCATTTACAGACAGACCAACCAAAGCAGGGTAGACTTAGGGAAGGAATGCACAAGTGTAACTCCTCAGAAGAACTAAAGAACAGGGATGGGGGGAGGGAGGGTAAGCAGATGTCGTTATTATAGTCAGTGTATATTATGTAAAAAATGAATTGTGTTACTTGAGGGTAAAGGATGGGAGGGGAAAATGGAGAAGAAAGAAGGAAGGGATGCCACCGACCAAGAAGCACAGTATTTATAACCTGACTTATGGAACTGTAACCCCTTTGTACAACTATTTGGTAATAAAAAAATTACAATAAATAAATATACAAAAATAGATTTAGGGCTGGGAAGGTAGCCTAGTGGTAGAGTGCTTGCCTAGCATGCACAAAGCCCTGGGTTCTATTCTCAGCTCCACATATACAGAAGAAGCCGGAAGTGGAGCTATGGCTCAAGAGCTAGAGTGCTAGGCCCTGAGTTCAAGCCCCAGGACTGGCAAAATAATAATAATAATAATACATTTTAAAAATAAATTTAAAAAGCATTACAATTTCTATTCTATAATCCTATCCTTCAACTAAAGCCTCACTCAGTGTAGTGAGCCAGAGAGCTCATGACCCATGTTGGGGAACACAGCACTCAGGTCCCCCAGAACTGAGGGTATCTCACTCACTATGAGGCCATTCAGACACCCATCTAACTCTGGGCAGCTAAGACAGACCAACGAAACTCCTGTGCCCTTGTCTACCCCTTCTTACAAGGCTACGGGAGAAGCTAAAACAAACAGAACGCCCAGCCAGCCGCAGGACTGAACCTTCCAGACCTCATAGCTGGCTTTCCCTGCGTCCCTCACCAACCCTTAGCTGGGAGGAGGGGAGACATATGTAAATCAGAGAGAGAGAGAGAGAGAGAGAGAGAGAGAGAGAGAGAGAGAGAGAGAGAGAGAGAGAGAGAGAGAGAGATTCTGTCTGGAACTTCAATAATCTTTAATTATCCTACTATCTGAAAGTGTTCAGAAAGCTGTGGGCTCTGCCTGGTAGCAGGTGGCCATTCCGGAGAGACCTGCTGGCACAGGCTGGCATGACTGAAGGTATCAGGGCCCCAACTCTCAGTGCTTCCTGCCTGCAAGACGCCGTACTCTCTCTGCTCGGGGTGAGAAAGACCAGTCCCTGCAGGAAGGCGGAGGAGGTGTCTGGGCAGAAAGGAAGGTGAGTCACATCAAGGATATAATGGGACGTTTTCATCCAGCAGACCAAGTAAATCTGGACGGAAGCAGCCAAAGGTGGGGGGTGGGGGGGGAGGATGGAAGAGATCCCCACCCAAGCAGCTGAAGCTCCACGACCCCAAGGCACCGGGGCATTACCCTCAACCCACAGGCTACAATGTCCCTCCATCCAGTCTGTCCCACCCCCTTCCACCTCAGAGAGCTTTCTATCCAGGGCCCACAGCGTCCCTCCAGCTACACCCCACACGGCTCCTCCCCAGTAACTACATGGCTTCAAGACTGTGAGTGGCTGTGATCAATGTTCCATTCACACACTTTCAAAGCTGGGGGAAGAAACCAAACTCAACAGAGGAAACCAAGGCAAAGAGACTTGGACAGATGAAAAGGACTCACCCCAGGCCACCCAGATGGAACCAGAACAAAAGCCCTCATTCCTTTTCCAGTACACTACACTGCTGTAACACGGGCTCTTCAGTCACAGAGACTGCTGGGAGCATTTAACAAAATAATGGGCTCCATAGCCTGCAAGTAAATACTTTAAAAATAAAAGCAACACAGCAGTAGAGGCCTCGGCTGCATGGTTGTGGAGGAGACTTCTGTGGTGCTGTGCGATGTGGTTGGTAGGATGTGCTGGTAGGATGTGCTTGGTGCCCCGTGATGCTCCGACTACTGAGCTGTACCAGGCTGCTGCTGCTGGAGGTCCCCAGCATCCCAGTTTCTGGGACTCCCCTGGCTTTGCCATGCTACCTCAAGGGGCACAAGAAACTCCTGCTTCATCATGCTTCTCATACTGGAGATTGAGACACAGGCCTGAGACTTCTGAAGATCATATTCCCACAGTACTACAGTACTCATGAGTCAATGACAGATGGCTCCTCGATCCAGCAAGCCAGTCCTCTTTGCATACAATGGATGCACATGACAGGGCACGGTGGAAAGGCGCCCTCTTCCAGGCAGTCGAGACAGGACCAGCTAACCCTGCAACTGTGGTCCTGACTGGGTGTGTAAGGCCACCCAAGTGGCTGGAGTACAGTTTAACAGAAATCTACCTACAGCCACTATGTGGTTTCCTAAGCACACTTATTTCCTTACGGACTTCAGCCATTTAATTCACCGAGGACACTGATCTCACATAAAGTTTAGTGGGCTCACTTTGTCTGTCCCTTTATTTACTGTTATCCCACTTTGTTTATTTCTGTGCCACAGAGATGCAGCCCTGTGTTTACTGACATTCTTTAAGGAGTCTGATGCTATTTTTGTGTGATAGCTTTTCTGCTGGACAAGAAGGCAAGATACATGGTGGTTAAAAAGATAGCGACGCTTTGGAACCTAAGGTACACTGCAGGCGGCTCTAGCCACAGACTTCATGGTAATACCCTGTATCTTATCTGTGCATGGAGCAATAACCTCTTCTTCAAAGTTGTGGTCAACATTTTATTAGACCAGTGATGCCTAGTATAGATCCACTGAAAGAATGGTGTAAGGATGACCTGAATTTTCTTTTTATTAGTCTAGCTAGTAAAACTGATTATGTATATGTGTGTAAACATGTATATACACACACGCGTATAATATATAGAGAAAAACATATACTTACATGCATTAACTACATATACCGCATTTATCCTATCTGTAAACACTAGCTGCTCTTAGCAGTATTATGGAAATAGTGAAAAGAAAAAGCTAAAGCAGAAAGATCTGAGGAGATGACCCAGGGGTGAGATGCCCGCTTGGCAAGTGTATGTCCTTGAGTTGAAATCCCAGTACTGCCAGCAAGAAAAAAACCTCTGAGGAACAAAGAAGACAGGACACTTATAAAATAAAAAAAATGTCTAATGATACTTATAAATGTGAAAACAAGTGAATGTGGACCAAAAAACTACAACTGAGTAAAAGGGGACTCTTCTTTCTCTGCCATATACCAGTATGAATTCTTTTTTCTGTGTACCAAGAAAGCTTTTCGAAAGCTGCTTTGTTCACCTCTGGGTAATATTCTGAGTTTAGAAATGTGCATGCTTTATCCCATATTGTTATCTACTTTTTAAAAACCATTTTTAGTATGAATATTTTTCTGTGGGGATTGCAGTTAAATAGTTTATCACCTGCCTTAAGAATCAATTTGAATACCAATATTCTTTAAAGTAGAATATTTACTCACAGGGCTTCTACTATCCACACAGGTCATCCCATCATCAATGAAATAGGATATTGAGTGTAAAAATTCACAGCTGTACAATACCTCAGCTCCCCCCATCCACTTAGGCTCATCAGGAAATTCCGCACACAAGATATCTTCTGATTGATCAGTCCCCAACACATGGTAGCAGAGCTTCTGGTGGAGATTGGTGGATGTCTCTGTGCCTGAAGGAGTTAAAAATGTATACTGAAACGCAGTTGGCAACTGTCAGAAAATCTATTCCATTTACACCACGCCAGAAGTATAAAAAATGTTGAGTACCAAGTTAACACAGAAAAAGTAAAATGCTTTCCTAAATACCCAGCCATAAGCCAGTAGAATTTCAAATTAAACATGTAATACCATTCAGTCAGCATCCCAGGAAATAAAAAGATTTCTCAACAGCTCTCACAAAATGTATACAAGATTTGTATGAGGAAAACTATAAAAGAAGTAAAGAAATCAGTGAAAGAAATAAATGGAGAGCTATTCATGCTCACAGGTAGGAAAACTCAATACTGTCAGGGTACCAGTTCTTCTCAACATGACCTATAGGGTCACAAAATCCCAGCAAGTCATTTTGTGAATGTGGAAAGAATGGGTCAAATGTTCACATGGAGAAGCAAAATACTCAGAATACCAAATACAATACTGAAAGGGAACAAAGGTAAAAGACTGACATTACATGACCTTAAGACCTACGAAGTTATGCAATCAAGTCAGTATGGTACAGGCTAAGAAGTAAACAAATAGGTCAATGAACCAGAATTAAGAACCCATATAGAGATCCATACAAATACAGTCTGCCGGTAGGTAGGAGCTGGTGGCTCACGCCTGTAATCCTGGCTATTCAAGAGGCTGAGATGTGAGGATCATGGTTCAAAGCCAGCCCAGGCAGGAAAGTTTATGAGACATTTATTTCCAATTAATCGCCAGAAAAAATGGAAGAGGCACATGGCTCAAAGTGGTAGAGTGCTATCCTTAAGCGGAAAAAGCTCATGGACAGCACCCAGAGCCTGAGTTCAAGCCTCACAACTGAAAGTGTGTGTGTGTGTGTGTGTGTGATAGAGAGAATATCAGTCTGTTGGTCTTTGACAAAGAAAATACAATGCAGCAAGCCCAATGTTTTCAAGTAATAGTGATGGAACAAGATGATCATATGCCAAAACACAGAGACAGAGACAGAAAGGGATGTAGACACAGACTTCATAAAAATTAATTAGAAATTACAGGGTAACAGTGGCTCACACCTGTAACCCCAGCTACTCACAAAGCTTAAATATGAGGATAAGGGTTTGAAGCCAGTCCAGGAAGAAAGATTCCCTGGGATTCTTATCTTCCATTAACCAGCAAAAAAAGCCAGAAGTGAAGATGTAGCTTAAATGGTAGAGTGCCAACCAGCCTTGAGCAAAAGAGACAACTGAGACTTCAAACCCTGTACAGAACCTGAGTTCAAGCCTCAGTATAGAAACAACAAAAACCTCAAAATGTATCACAGGCCTAAAGAGAAAACACCAAACTGTAAAACTCCTAGGAAATAAAATTGAAGAAAATGAATGACTTTGGATTTGGTGACAACTTATTAACTACTAAAGGCATAATCCACGAGATAAATACTTACATACATAGGCTAGACTTCATTAAGATTAAAAATGTATTTAGAGCAAGTGACATTAACAAAGAAATGAAAAGACAAGTCAGAGATGGGGAAAAAGTATTATATAACACTTATGTGACAAACAACTATTAGTCAATATATAGAAAGAATTGGTAAGACTCAAAAAGGAAGAAAAGATGTAATCTGATTAAACAGTGGATCTAAGACCTTAAAAGACACTACTTCTCAACCAGGAAGATATAAGGCAGCAAATATGCACAGGAAAGGATGCTACCTGTGGGATGCCAGTAGGGAAATGTAAATTCCAATAACAGATAAGCACAATGCATCCATTAGCATGGCCAAATTCCAAGACCCAGAGACTGCCCAAGGCTGGTAAGATGTGAACCAACAGGAGTGCTTAGCCCTGAGGCTGGTGGGAATGTAGATTGGTACAGCTACTTTGGAAGTCTGATTTGGATGCTTCCTACAAAAGTAAACATATTCCTGTTTGTGTGGGTGTCAGTACAAAGGCTTGAACTCAGGAACTCATGCCCTCACTCCACGTTTTTTGCTCACAGCTAGTGCTCTACCACTCACTTCAGCCACACGTCCACTTCTGGCACTTTGCTAGTTAATTGGATGTAACAATCTCTTAGATTTGTCTACCTTGCCTGGCATTGAACCGTGATCCTCAGATCGTAGCCTCCTGAGTAGCTAGGATTACAGACATGAAGCACCAGCACTGGGTTGAAAACATACTCTTATTATATGATGTAGCAGTTGTGCTAGCTAATATTTACCTAAAGGAACTGTAAATTTATGTCCACACTAGAATTATCCACAGATTTCGTACAGCAGTTTTACTCATAATTGCCAAAACTTTTGGAGCAACGAGAATTTCCTTCAGAAGAGGAAGAAATAAGCTATATGGTATATTGAGACAATTCACCATTTAAAAGAAATGAGCTATCAAACATGGGAGACATGAAACTTAAGTGTATCATTACTAAGTGAAAGAAGGCAACCTACATATTCTGTGGAATGGACAAACTAAGGGTCTATTTACTACCAGATTGGTACGGTAAGGTCCAGCAGCACATGTTTATAATCCCAACACTTGCTACATTGAGGTAGGAAGAGTTTGAGTTTGAGGCCTGCCTGGGCTGTAGACTGAGACTCTGTCACAAAGAAGAAAAAAAATTTTAAAAACACCACCTATGGTTTCTAGGGGTGGTTGGAAGAAAAAGTAACAGGCAGAGCACAGAATGTTTTCAGGGCAATGAAAAATAATCTGTGTGAAGCACAATGCTACATATAAGTCACAAACCCACAGAATGTACAAGGCCAAGAGCAAACCCTAAAGAAAACTTTGGTCTCAGGGTGATCTATCACTGTAGACTCATCAATTATGAATGGACAACTCTGGTGAGCAATGTTGATAATGAGAAAAACTATGCTGTGAATCAAAGCTTATTTAAAAAGCAAAAATGAGTCGGGTGGTGGTGGCTTAGGCCAGTGATCCTAGCTACCCAGGAGGCTGAGATCTGAGGATCACAGTTCAAAGCCAGCCTGGGCAGACAAGTCCCCATGAGATTCTTATCTCCAATTAACCACTCAACAACTGGAAGTGGAGCTATGGCTCAAAGTGGTAGAGCTCTAGCCTTGAGCAGAAAAGAAGTGCTCAGAAACAGTGCCTAGGCAACCCCCACAACTGGAGGGGGGGAAAAAAAGCAAAAGTGAGGCTTGGCATTGTTGGCTCATGCCTTCCTATAATCCTAGCAACTCAGGAGGCTGAGCTACAAGGATCACAATCTGAAGCCAGTAGAGCAGAAAAGTCTGACTACCAGCATGCACACACGCATGCACGCGCGCACACACAATGGGTATCTGTTTGGCTACCAGTTGGAAATCGCCCCAAATTAAGTCATATACTTGCCCAATTTTGGAAACTGTTATGACACTCTATTTTTTCCCTTATGAAAACATACCAAGTTGTGAGAGGAATGAATAACACTGTCATAATGGGGAAAAAAATCCTTATGGCACTGAAGAGATCTTCCTAATTTTCCGGGCCACTGGTAAGCAGAACACAATAGGAACTGCTCAGCTTCGTTTGTCAGACCCCCATTATAGTCTGAGGCTACTGCGACCATCTTAGCCAAAGGGAAGCAAAACTACAGCTAGGAAAAGATGTTGGCTTTCTTAAACCAATCACAATTACCAATCTTTTGCCACTGAGAACAGAGGAAAAATAAGTTGTTCCAAGCTTTTTACAAACTAACAACAACTATACTCGAATATGACCCATTGGTTCCCCCCCCCCCTTCCCATTACTTGGGAATAATCAACATTTTCTATCTCTGGAGAAGCCTGAACACAGGAAGCTAATTCAGCATATAGGATAGCTTTCTTTAGCCAGCATCATTGAATAAAGAGCCTACTCCTAGCTCCTCTTAGAGTACATTAGTGAGCAAAGGAAAATGTCTTGTCATACCCTAATCCAAAGCACATGAGCTAAACATGGTCTTAAAGAGATGGAAAGCACAGGAAGGTGGGAGAAAATGAGGGAAGAGGTAACAAGTTTGACAAGAAATGTATTCACTACCTTACGTATGTAACTGGAACCCCTCTGTCCGTCACCTTAACAATAAAATTAAATTTTTTTTAAAAGGAAAAAATAAAAAACAGATGAAAAGTGAGGGGGGAGGGGGCAGAAAAGTAAGCACATCTAGAGATGACAAAGATTCAGCAAATCACAAAGGGATACCATGTACAAACAACAACAAAAACCCAGCCTCAGACCAGCTAAGTGTGTTGACAGCCCTAAGCCTTCCAGCAAACTCCTGGTAAAGCCACCTGTTGAGACCGATCAACCACAACAGCAAGAAACTACTACATGCCATGTGACAATGTGAGAAAGCATAAGATGATGCTGACAACTTGTGACAGTGAGACACAAGGTAGATGGCCTGCCAATCTGGGTTAATTAACAGTAAATGGGAGCCAGGCACTGGTGGCTCAGGCCTGTAATCCTAGCTACTCATGAGACTGAGGCATGAGAATTGAGGTTCAAAGCCAGCCCAGGTAGAAAAAGCAGTGAAAATGGTATCTCCAATAACCACCAAAAAGCTAGAAGAAGAGCTATGGCTTGAGTGGTAGAGCACCAGCACTAAGCAAAAAAGCTAAAGGACAGCTCCCATGCCCTGTGTTTAATCCCTAGTGCCAGTACCAACAGAGAGAGAGAGAGAGAGAGAGAGAGAGAGAGAGAGAGAGAGAGAGAAAGCAAGCCACAGGTACACAATAGGATCTTTGTGCAGATGAAGACAATTGAAAAGTATAGCCACAAAAGTAACAGGAAGGAAAGAGTGAAGATAAATGCAAGCAACAAGTGACCTACAACTTGTGATCAAAGGAAGAGATGTGATTATGATTACCCTAATAGGAAAGGTTTGTAATTACTCATCATCAATATGCACCTTTTGCTATAAAAAAAAGAAAAGAAAAGAAAAACCATCTGCCAGGTGCCAGTGGCTCATATCCTTAATCCTAACTATTCAGAAGGCTATGATCTGAGGATCTTGGTTCAAAGCCCACCCAGGGAGATTCTCATCCCCAGTTAATCACCAAAAAGCCAGAAGTGACACTGTGGGTCCAATGGTAACATGCTAGCCTTGAGCAATAAAAAGGTTAGAAGCAACACACACACACACACACACACAATCTGACTTCTCCATGATATTGTTCTCCATGATACTGTTGTTGTTGTTGTTGTTTTGCCAGTCCTGGGGCTTGAACTTAGGCCTGGGCACTATCTTTGAGCTTCTTTTGCTCAAGGCTGGCACTCCACCATTTCAGTCACAATGCTTGTTCTAGCCCTTTCTGGTTATGTGGTACTGAGGAATCAAACTCAGGGCTTCACGCATACTAGGCAAGCACTCCACCACTAAGCCATGTCCAACCCTCCATGATATTCTTGGGAATTTTAACACATCTATGAAGGACTGATTGTAAATGTCTCCCCAATTTCTGAAGTGAGCCTGTTTAAAGGTGCTGGCCCTACAGTTTTCTTTGGCCCAGAGAATAAAGTGAAGTTGGTGCTAGTGGCAAGCCTAGGTGGCATAAGGCCCTGATACCTTCGAACGCTTCCTCTTATAATCTTCACTGAGCCCTAACAGGCCCAAGTCTAGGCCAGCCCACTAGAGCTTGAAACCTTACGGATCAAGAGTTGAGATAGCTTAGTTATTCCTAGCTAGACCCCAGGCCTGTGAAAGATCCAAGCCAACATCAATCAACTGACTGCAGCTGGCCACAGACCTGACCAGCAAAACCTAGAAGAACTGCCTGGCCAACCGACAGCCTCATAAGCAAAACTCACAGCTAGTGTTCCAAGCCACCAAGTTTTGGTGTGGTCAGTCACACAGCCAAGTGAACTGCCACAACTGCCCTTAGAAGAAGCCTGGCTCTGGAGCAAACACATAATTTAGCTTCCTTTTTAGTCACTGAAAGTCACACCTCCACTTGTGAAAAAGAGCTCCACTGAGGTCTTCACATACCATCGCTCTTTCCATCTTGTTGGGGGTAGGAGTTGTAGAACATCCCCTTCCCATCGTGAGTCCAGGCCATGCAGGTGAACTTGACTCTTTCCAGCACATCAGGAAGCTCTTTGGCACCATCGACTTTCATGAACTTGATTGTCACCCAGTCTGAGCCACTAGCACTCAGGCCGTAGGCAAAATATTCACCATCTTCACTAAACGCGTACCCTACGAGACAGAGGAGACATCGTTGATGACGAATGCAGAACACTACTCCTTGCCTTTCCCACAGTCCCTCATGAGACAGAGGCAGAAGTGGCAACAGGAGAAATACTCAGGACTTAAAGGAATTTACCCTTACAACTCTGGACAGCGTTGCTAACTTGTCTAGGATAGATTTCCTTCCAATGGAAATTTTTGTCATCTAATAGGCAGCTCAGTTAAAGGCAGAGCTCACCTGGGAGGTTCAGCATATTTTATTTATACTCTAGAGGAAATAATAACTGAATTATAATACATAGCATGTAAGAGAAATTACACCGTAGCTTGGAGTGAATTCCAAACTACCCGAAATCTCTATTTATGACATCATTTTCAGAGCATTACTGGCCCTCAGGGATTGATGTTTATGCTTTATGATGACATCACAGGGCCAGATAAAATAAAAATAAAAGCCCAAAAGGACTACAAAAGTGACTGAAAGAGAACAACATCTACAGAATACCATGTCAAGTCCTTTAGGACCAACACATTGAACACCAGATTATGTATTAACACTTTGGACTGTTTCTTGACAAATATTCACACATTTTTGTGCTGGCTTTCATAATTACAAAGTTGTGTACAGCATTTGATGTCTCCTATTAGGAAAAACTAGACACTGAAGACTTGCTCTTAGCAGCCTGCTCAACTTTTACTGGGAACTACTGGGTGGGTGGGGTCCTATTATTTCATAATTTGCTTATTAATCATGTGTAAGTCCTGTAAGGTATCTAGGCTCATATGTGCATAAATGTAGAATAACAGTCTGAAAGGTAATGGGGGAAAAAAGGATATCCACCTTTTATTGAACAGAACACTGTAGAGTTTGGGTTATTTCTATATAATTAGAATTATTTTTAGGAGAAAATTAAACAGAACATTACTTTGGTTGAGAATATATGTTAAGTAACATTCAGTGTACATATGTTTAAGTGGAACTAGGTAAGTTGAGGGGATGAGTGAGGTTCAGATGAGGAAGGACAATGAAAGGAGTGACACTCATCAAGATGCATTACTTACTTACAAGATGCATTACGTTGAACTGAAACCTCTTTGTACAATTACTTAAAGATAATTTAAAAACAGTAATTTTTTAAAAAAAATAATTATATGTTAAGAAGCCAAGAATCTGTATAGTTACTCATCCTGTGAATTCCCTAAAATATTGCTCTCAGGAAACTCAATGACTGTTTGAGGCCAGGTCTTATGCTTGATTTACTGTTACCCATCAGGGCCTTGCTAGTGGGCAAATATTCCCTAATGAAAGTACTGGAATACATCAGCATTCCAGGGCAAGAGGTGACCTATTATAAAGAAGTCATGTGGAGGGCTGGGAATATGGCCTAGTGGCAAGAGTGTTTGCCTTGTATACATGAAGCCCTGGGTCCAATTTCTCAGCACCACATATATAGAAAATGGCCAGAAGTGGCGCTGTGGCTCAAGTGGTAGAGTGCTAGCCTTGAGCAAAAAGAAGCCAGGGACAGTGCTAAGGCCCTGAGTCCCAAGCCCCAGGACTGACAAAAAACAAACAAGAAGTCGTGAGGATGGGTTGCAAGACAGATCTTTATGAAAGCTAAGTGAAGTCCTTAAACCTCAGGCTCAGAGTCAGGGAAAAAGATTGCTTATCAGGGGCTGTTGACATTTCTGATTCAACACAGCACCATCATTTACATACTTGGCCTAATCTGGGAGGGACAGAGGACTACCGAGAGACTCAGTGATGGTTAGAAATGCCTCCAATAGGGTCTTTGCACAGATCCAATGAAAGGTGCTATCACTGTCATCCTTACTATTAGAGGATGTCCCTGTTCCAGTTTCTCAATTCTAGACAGCCAAGCCTATGCTTGTGTTCTATCCATCAGCAGAAGCATCAGAGAGGAAGGACAACATCACTAGGAAGATCTAGGATGTTCTTAAGGGACAATTTTTAAGTGTTCAATTATTAAAGCATAAATCTCAAGGTTATCCTGTGGCCTTACCCTAGAACTCTGACAGCACAAACCTGGGGTAATCTCCATGGCGCTTGGAGGAGACTATCTTGGGGATGGAGTTATACAGGAGACTTACAGAAACTGCAGGCAAAACTTACCCACATGGGCTGGGGATATGGCCTAGTGGCAAGAGTGCTTGCCTCCTATACATTAGGCCCTGGGTTCAATTCCCCAGCACCATAATTATCTAGACTTTGAAACTCTGATCACGCTCCCTCACAAAAGAGATACAATAATATGCTCTTCTAGATTACATTTCTAGCTGGAACATTATACAGCTTCAATTTCTCACACAAGAGAATTTTAAGTTTTGCCAATCACAGGCAGGAAATAAATGATGATGATCCCAGAAGCTAATCTAGGTCCAGTGTGAATTATTCTTCAGTTCCAATTCATGCCTTCAGAGTGAGAAACATGAATGTGCTAGAAATATACTGTGCGAAAGTTAGCTTTCTGAATATTGTGTGTGCAGCTGTTCCACCTTATGGTCCACACACTGCTTGGAGTTTCAGAGGCGAGGCAACTGCACTAATATCAGGGTCATAACTGAGATTTCAGGACTCAACACTCACTCACCTCGGAGAGCCACCGTGCCATCATCGGAAAGGATGTTGGGATCGAGGAACACTCTGGCCTCCCCCTCTAGGGAATCCTGCACGTATAATACTCGTTGGTTCTGCAAACCTGTATTGTAGAAATGGAAGTACCTGGGAACAGAGATGGTCTTTATTTAGCGGTGACAATTTCTATTCATACAGAACAACTGAGCATACAAACAAAAGGAATCACAACTCAAAACAAAACATAGAATGTTACAACTGCAGCTAGGCAATGATGGGGAAAGGGAAACGAGGGTCAAGGGTTCTAGCAAAGCTCTGTTCCTAGAGTAGGTCACCTGAATTGCTTTCTTTAGGAAAGTAGTGTGCGTGTGTATGTGTGTGTGTGTGTGTGTGTGTGTGTGTGTGTGTGTGTGTGTAAAACAAGGCTTGAACTCAGGGCAAGCTCTCACTTGGCTTTTTGCTTTTGTGACTCAGCAGTTGAGTCCAACCTCCACTTCTGGCTGTTTGCTGGTTACTTGGCAATAAGAGTCTCATAGACTTTTGTGGCCCAAAGTGTCTTTGAACTGAATTCCTCAGATCTCAGCCTCCTGAGTTGCTAGGATTACAGGTATGTGCCTCTGGCATCTGGCTATGAAAGTAATTTATTATGATTCTGCACCTTAGCTAAATAGATACAAAGACTCATTCACTAAAAAATAAAGACAATATTCAGTCAGCATTAAGTTTCTCTTTTACAGGAAGAAAGCAAATTTTCTAAAATGAAATTCTGGCTGGTGGGGTAGGAGGTCAGCACACTAGACATCATGTGTTTTGGGCTTTGTGGGTCTCGCAGCCTTTCCCTACACTACTCAACTCTGCAGTAGTTCTGTAAGGAAAGCAGGTGTGGCAAATACAAACAACCACAAATGGACATGGCTGTTAATAATAGACCTGATTTACACAAACAGGTGCGGGCATGGTTTGATAACAGATTCAATTTTATTGCTCTCTGGTGGGTTAGGGAGGGAAGGGCTAAGAAATTCCCAAGCAAACTTGAGATGGTACCTCTGAAGAACAAGAGAAGATGATTGGGTGTGAAAAAGAGAGGCCAAGAAAACTGAATTCACGGACTCTATTTCATGCTCTATTTTATCATTCTTGGGAGAAAAAAAACTACATGTAACAAAATATTCTCCAGTAGCATTAAAGGGAAACAAATACTAGTGTTTAGGAATCATTCAGTCTTACCAATTGCCACTCATCAGACAACAATGATTTCCCTGTCATCTAGATTTCTTTTTGTATGCGTATGTGTGTATGCTGGTCCAGGGGCTTGAACATAGGACCTGGAACTGTCACCTTAGCTTTCTCCACTCAAGGCTGGCACCGTACCACGTGAGCCACATACCACTTTTGACTTTTTAGTGGTTAGCTGAAAATAGTCACTGGGTGTCAGGACTCAGGAGGCTGAGATCTGAGGATCATGGTTCAAAGCCAGCCAAGGCAGAATGTCTATGAGACTCTTTTTTTTTTTGGCCAGTCCTGGGCCTTGGACTCAGGGCCTGAGCACTGTCCCTGGCTTCTTCCCGCTCAAGGCTAGCACTCTGCCACTTGAGCCACAGCGCCGCTTCTGGCCGTTTTCTGTATATGTGGTGCTGGGGAATCGAACCTAGGGCCTCGTGTATCCGAGGCAGGCACTCTTGCCACTAGGCTATATCCCCAGCCCCTATGAGACTCTTATTACCAATGAATCACTGAAAGAAAACCCAGAAGCAGCACTGTGGCTCAATTGGTAGAGTGCTAATCTTGAGCAATAGGAGGCCAGGGACAGTGCCCAGGCCCAGAGTTCTGGAGAAGAAGAAAGAAAGGAAGATCTTCTTCAGAAAATTTTCTTCTCATATTCAAGTATAGTAACTATTTCCTTTTATAATAAAATCATTTTATAAGCTGGTGAGTTATTTCCAGTTATGTACTTTATATTTTAAAAAGCATTCCACAGGAAAGTAAGAAGAAATCTGTCCGGCAGCATGCTCACATACCGTTTGCCTTTCTTGAAATGACAGCTGTACTTGGGATAGTCATACAGTTCAGTCATTCGCTCTTTATATAAACCTCTGATGGGGCACTGCTCGAGAAATGGCACAGTAATCTTGTTCTGGGCCTCCACAAAAGCCTGTAGAGAACAAATGGACAAAATGCAAGCCAACAATAACATTTCCCATGTGGAATGTCATGCATTAGAATGTATCAACAAAAGCATCTTTTACCTCTATAAATAACTGACTCTTACATGGCCCTAACCCAACTAATGCTTGTAGAGCAAGTATTAATTCATTTAAAACCCACAATAATTCTCAGGATAAGGCTCTTTCAATCAGGCCAACTTTATAGGTAAGAAAATTGAGGCTCCAACTGGTTAAAAAGCTGCTCACCATCTTAAAATGACAGAGCTGGCTTCTGAATCCACCCTCTTCACAAACACTTTACTGCCGTTCAACTTAAGAGCTGTAAATAACCCATTAAGAAGCTAATAAAGATGATTAAAAACCTAGCTATAATGATAATGCAAGATTCTAGGTTTCTCATGTGGCAAGTAATAATCCCAAAAGAGGTCAGACTCAAAAGTGACAAATTAGAGACCTGGGTAACATTTCACATTTCACTGATTTTGTTTTTGCTTTCCTACCGAATGCCTGCCATCGTGTCAATTACAATTAGAAAATTTTACAAGTAAGGAATGCTGGCAAAAAGCCTGTAATCCTAGCCAGTCAGAGGGCTGAGTTTGAAATGGGCCCAGGCAGGAAAGTCCATGAGATTCTGATCTCCAGCAAAAAGCCAGAAGTGGAGCTGTGGCTCAAGTGGTAGAACACTAGCTTTGAGGGAAAAAAAAAAAAAGCACAGGGACAATGCTTAGGCCCTGAGTTCAACCTCAAGGGCACAAAAAAAGAATGAGAAAGAACAATGGAAACGAGTAGTACTAAAAAGACCAACAGTGATGGTTTATAAGAAAAGCGAGACAAGGAATGAAGGGAACCATAAGGGTCTTGGCAGCAAAGAAAGTTTTTGTACCAGATTAGTTGTACCAAAGCATACCCACTTAGAACGAGTTAAAAAGTTTATAACTACTATTTGAAGACTTGACCTCACCATTCTTATGTAGCTATTGGTAAGAAATGAAGTAAGAATAACTATCAGGTCTAAGTTCAATTGGAGATTTCATCAGATGGGTACAAATAGGTAAATCATTAAAAAAAAAAGTCAGGAAATAATTGAGAGCTGGGTGACAGTGGCTTGGCTTTAAATGACTCAGGAGGCTGAGATCTGGGGACTGCAATTCAAAGCCAGCCTAGACAGAAAAGTCTGTGACACACTCCTCTCCAGTTAACCTACGGGACAATGCCCAGATAAAAGCACAATCTGTCCTGCATGACACACTAAGATGCATTATGATCCGTTTACAATGGGAGGAAAATTACTCAGTGGTCAGTGTCCAGCCACGCTCCAAACAGTTTCAAGTGGTCAATCTGCTTTGGGGCTTTCTTGCACAAAACATCAACCCCACTCCAGGGAACCATGATTTGGGGCTGTGTACCCAAACTCATTAACGTTCATAATGCACTTGAAAAGAGAAGGTGAAATATGAATATAAAGATTTAACAACATTGTTTGCAAGACGACGAATCCCAGAACAACAACAAAAAATCTACGATGAATCACATTTTAAACATTTCACTTGAAAGAAAATAAGATTGAGTCCCTCAGAAGTGCAATTCGCAACTGCTTAGGGATTGCAAACTCTGCCCTGGTCCTCTGCTCTCCTAAGGCACTTGAGAGAAGAATGACTTTTATCAGAGTTGCAGATAAATGGGTTGTGTGTGGGGCTCATGGGCAGAGTGTTTGCCTAGCATCCATGAAGAGCTGTGTTTGATCCCAGCACTGCAAAAAAATTTTTTAAGTATGTGGATACTCCTGAAATATTTACTTTGTGGAGTTGTACAGAAAAAGTATGCTGACACGACTTGACCTCACTAAAAAGAATGTGAAGAGAGAAACTGGCTTTTGCTTTTAGTTACAAAATTAATGGCCCAAGATGATAGAAATGTGGAGATCACAAAATGTGTTCAAGAGAATGGCCTTGTTTTATTTTTGGGGGGGGGGGGGTTGGTCTTGGGGCTTGAACTCAGGGCCTGTGTTCCGTCTCTGAGCTTTTTTGCTCAAGGCTAGTACTCTACCACTTGAGCCACAGTTCTACTTCCTGCTGTTTGATGACTAAGTGGGAGATAAGTCTCACAGACTTTCCTGCCTAGGCTGGCTTCAAACTGTGATCCTCAGATCTCAGCCATGAGCCACCAGCTGGCCTTACTTTACGGTGAGAAAAAACACCTAGGTCACAAGGAAGCAGTTGATACGAAAGCTGTCAGGGTAGCGCATCGAGTCTGAAGGAACACTGATTAGCACTGCTTGATACCAGCAACAATCACAGAAACTGGATGTGAACATGATACAGATCTACTCAAGGGAGAAGGGAGGGAGGGGCAGACTTGCTCTCCTATGATTTTCTCCTACTTGGCTGTGCCTGGTTGGGTTGAGCAGGACAAGCCATAACAGGACGTTGGAGTAGCTTCACAGCTTTAACAAGAACTAGCGTGTTAGCATGAATCTTGGCGGTTGTGTGGAGATGATGGGTTCAAGGCAAAATCCCTAACATCACAAGGCACACCTTCTGTAACAAGCTCGTGTTTGCACAGTGGCTGGCTCTCAGGCGGTGCCCTGCTCCCCTCAAAGCATCGTCTAAAGACCACTGCTGGCCCCTGAACTGTTGGTCATCAGCCAGCCCACAAGATGGTACGGAACCCAAGAGTAAGTGCTGAAAACCTCTACAATCATTTGACATGGCTCTCAACAGCTCGGAAATACACAGAGAGCAGCTGCTCGAGATGCAGATCTCTGAAGCAGCAGGAAGAAAGGCACTTATTTGGGGGGGAAGGGGAAGGGAAGCCCTTCAGTGGAGGGCCTTGAACTGAGAGAGAAAGAGCAGTTGCGCCAAGAGGGCAGAGAGCATTAGGCAGTGGAAGCAGCACCTTGCGGGACTCTGGTAGAGGAAAAGGTTGTCAGGAGAGAAGACAAACAAGGTCACTGAGGCTCAGAGTGGAGCACCTGGGGGGAGGAGGGAGATGTACATTTCAATCTGTCATGCATAGAAGCCATGATTGGCCAGAGAGACAGGTGATCTGGTTTATCTTTACAAAAAGATTCATTTGCCTTGGTGAAGAACCAACTATGGGGGCTGGGGATATGGCCTAGTGGCAAGAGAGCTTGCCTCGTATACATGAGGCCCTGGGTTCAATTCCCCAGCACCACATATACAGAAAACGGGTGGCTCAAGTGGCAGAGTGCTAGCCTTGAGCAAAAGGAAGCCAGGGACAGTGCTCAGGCCCTGAGTTCAAGGCCCAGGACTGGCCAAAATAAAAAAAAAAAAAAGAACCAACTATGGGAGAGCAGAATGGGAATAGAACTCTTAGAAGCCTGGGGCAGGCAGTCCAGGTAAGAGACAAGGCCAAGGTTGTTCCTACTCCTACTCAGGGTAGTGGAGTAGACATGAAGAACATGAGCACAACGGACCTGTGTTTACAACCATCATACTTAGTTTTTAGGAGGGCCTTGCCAATCAATACATTATGGCTTATAATCAGAGCCCTAAATGAGGTTTCCACGTAGATTCTAGCAAGCTTGGCAGGCCCCTCCTCTTCCAGCGAGGATCCTGAGGAGAACCCTAATACTGCTTTGTGTTTGTAACAGGCTGTACCTTTACCGCTGGTGGGTCCCAAGGGTCATGTGACATCCCAAAGACTGCTCAATTCACTTTCTACGGAAAGACAGATTGTGTTCAATGCTTACTCTTCTGTACCTTTTACAACCCCATGGCATAGTCGCAACTACAAAAGAAGCCAGCTCATCCTAAAGCACACAGTCTTTTTTATATGTAACTGTCATGAAACGGTTACACCATACATAGTGATATTACTAAGGAATTTAAAATGTGGTACAAAGTATATCCACTTGTGTCATCTCCTGCCCACTAATGTTAGCGCATTATCTCACAGATGTGTGTGTGTGTGTGTGTGTGTGTGTGTGTGTGTGTGTGTGTGTAGTTCTAGGGTTAAATTCAGGGCCAACACTGCACTCTTCCAAGACAAATATCTAGATGCAATATCAAGCCAATGTTCAAATTCCTAAAAGTCTCAAGTTCTTACATCTATCCACTTCTTTATAACTTGGGCAAACCCTTTTCTCTGCTTCCAAAGTAGATTTTAAGTGTTCTCATGCCCCACCCCCCACAAAAGAGAAATATGTGGTGTGATGTGTTAAATGTCTTCATTTAACAAAACAGCATATTGCAGGCTGGGAATGTGGCTTAGTGGTAGAGTGCTTGCCCAGTATGCATGAAGCCCTGGGTTTCATTCCTTAGCACCACATAAACTGAAAAGGCCAGAAGTGGCTCTGTGGCTCAAGAAGTAGAGTGCTAGTCTTGAGCAAAAGAAAACCAGGGACAGTGCTCAGGCCCTGACTTCAAGCCTCAGGACTGGCAAAAAAAAAAAAAAAACACATCAACAAAACAAAACCAAAAAGCCCCAGCATATTGCGCACAATAAATGGGAGAGATGTAGGCTCAGTTACTGATTGCTTTACATCTGAATATATACATCTAACTGTGCCTCTCTTGGCAGAAGTATGTCAAAAACAGAGTTCACTAAAAACACAGTTCATAGTAACACCCCTTTTCAATTCTTTTTTTTTTGTAGGTTGTGGGGCTTGAACTTTGGGCCTAGGCACTGCCCCTGAGCTCCTTACTTTGAGGAACAGTGCCACTTCCAGTTTTCTGGTAGTTAACTGGAGACAAGAGTCCCATAGACTTTCTTGCCTGGGCTGGCTTTGAACCATGATCCTCAGATCTCAGCCTCCTGAGTAACTAAAATTACAGGCAGGAGCCACCAGCACCTTTTCAAGTTCTTACATAAATGAATATACTTGATACCCCCAGTGATTCATTAACCCAGTATTTATTTTAAAACATCATGATGTGCAACATGCAGACTATAGCAAGATGAACTAGAGAAAGACAAGCTACTGGCAAGCAGAGAAAGGACATTATCGCTGAAACTGTCTGTAGACAGTCCCAAAGAGGGGAAGGACCTTCCTGGGAGACTTACTGTGCCTAAGTATCAATCTCCTCCCTTACCAAATACCAACCCACACTAGGGAATGATGCTATCTATATGGCATAAGCTTTGAGGAGTTTCTGAGATATATACAAGCAGCATTCTACATCCAGACTCAGTCAGATCCAACCAATGGTGGAGCAAATATTGGGGTGGGGGAACACATCTTTCCTAAGCATATACAGACTTTGTTCCTTGTCATTATCCCCCAAGTAATATGGTCATTTCCACTGCATGTATTAGGTACTGTAAGTAATTTAGAGATGACTTAAAGCACGTGTGTCCATAGGTTCTATAAAAACACTCTACCATTTGAACATCTGAGGATTTGGGAAAACCTGAGGGGCCCTGGCATCAATCTCTGCAGACATTCACGGACAACTGGGTCACATACGTACATCAGGGACCTGATTAAATTAGAAACCATCAGGGATTTCTAGAGAATGTGGCCAGTGTGCCAGCCAAGGCTGGCAGGAAACCACAGGCCAAAAGTGAAAAGCTGAGTGTGCCCGGGGGGGGGGGGCTGAAGGGAGTGGTGGTGAGCCTGGATCCTCTCTCATGTGTTTGGAATTCAGAAGTGACTCTCCAAGGGCAGGGTCGTTCCCATGAGAAAGAAGCCAAGAAGTGCTGGAGCTCCCACTGGGGCTTGAGGGGCAGACACAGGACCAGGAGGGCAGTAGAGTCACAGGAGACTGAGGAACACACACACACACACACACACACACACACACACACACACACACACACACACACACTACCAAATAGAGATGCAGCTGCTTTCCAGGAAAGATACCTAGAAAGTGAGACTCTTGAGGACTGGAATTATGTACTTTCTGCCTTTTATTTTCTACTACTCAAGGAACACAAACAAAAATAAGCAATGCACCAGACAACAAAGAAGCCCTAGCCCCTAGAAGAAAAGCTTTGTCAGGGCAGTGGTTGCAGGTGCCATAAACCTCAAGTAAGTGACCATAAACCTCAAGTAAGTGACCTGCTTTCTCTTCTGACTCCCAAATACCCTTCTCATCCACCAGATGCAATGACTGACTCAATCTCGGTGACAGCCCAAAGATCTGTGGGCTGGTTTTGCAACATTACAAATGCAGAGTTGGGCCCATGTCTCTAGGACTCTCGGCTCTCAGAAAAGGCAGGCTCTTCCACAGCATGCCAGGTTGGGCCTTCTAGAAGCCCATCTTCTCTAACTGTCCCTGAATGGGTAAATCCTTCCCTCACTGTGGCTAGTTACTGTCAAACAAAGTGAAGGAAACAGAAGTTCTCCTTTTAACCTGGAGTCAAGCTCTATCTTCAGAATGAGCCACTGCCTGGGAGCCCATTCAACCTCATTCTGCTCAGTGCTGTGGCTCTATTTCTATTCAACAGAAATCCAGTAAAGAAACTCCAAACCCATGGCTGGGTGTTGGTGGCTCACATCTAGAATCTTAGCTCCTTAGAAGGCTGACATCCCAGGATTGCAGTTCAAAGCTAACTTGGGAAAGAAACTCCCTGAGAGTCTTATCCTCAATTAGAGAGCAAAAAAGTGTGGCTCAAGTGGTAGAGTGCTAGCCTTGAGTTCAATCTCCAGTACCACTATGGACACACACACACACACACACACACACACACACACACACACACCACGACCAGATCCAAACCTCAGTAACCAGTCATAAGGAAATTAACCACAGCACACACCCTTTCCTGAACAATTCCATCCATAAGTCCCTCCAAAGTACAGTAATGATATTTGGAAAACAAAACAATAAAACTGCATGCTAAAGTTCATGGGATGTGGCCCCAAAGAAGTCTGCTTCTGTTTGGATCCGTGGGGAAGGTCCATAGGTGAAGAGAGTGTGACCTCTGCTGTCATCACCAGACACAGGGAGGGAAGGATCCCCAGGAGGACAGGGCTTCTCTGCATGACTCTCACACGAGTCAGGGCAGATGCCTGTTCCAGTCAGTCCCCTGGCACCTAATTCAAGAGCACACAGGGAACAGACTTGAGACAGCGTGAGTGCCTGGATGTGCTTTGTAGGCCAGGCAGCGCTTGATAAATGACGGCCTGGGTGATGTGCTCTGTACTCAAAAGCAAAGGCTCGGTCTGGAAAGTGGCAGATATGCCTTCTGAGAGTTTGAGCCTGACCTTCTTTCTCCACAGAATCTGATTTGCAAATGCATTCCCAGGGAGGAGCCTGGGTCCCCATAGTTGGCCTCTAACATAGAGGCTGTGGACCATTGTCTCAACTTAAGGAGACAGAGGGCTGTATGGACTACGTGAAATGTGAAAGACAAGTCCCACCTTCCCTACCACAGAAGGGCAAACATGATCAGGGAAGAGCAAATGACCTAAGAGACAGAGAGAGACAAGCTCCCAAAAATACCACACACGCTCCTAGATCAGGCCATACCTAATGCACACACTGTCTTCCAGTAATATGAGCTACCTAGATGGATCCTACTCTCACAGCTGTGTGGCACTGGGTTTCAGGCACTGCTAATCAAGAGGTCTGGCTAGTACTACTCTCCTTAACTTGCTAGGCAAGGTGAGTACAGACAATCAGGAGTAGGCTGGGAAGAGGGAGTTGACCAGATATTGGCTCGAGGGCTGAAAAGGAAGCCTAGAAAAGGAGTCTACCCTAAAGGAGTTCATCATTATATGATCAAAGAAAAATTAAATCAAATATTCAAATAAAAAAGACAAATAGAAAATAAAAACCTAATGAACTAGCCAGTACTAGTGACTCATCCCTGTAATCCCAGCAGCTCAGGAGACAGAGATCTGAGGATGTTAAGTTTGAAATCAGCCCAGACAGAAGAAAAATCCACTAGGAAACCATCTCTAATTCACCAGCAAAATCCAAGAACTGGAGTCAAGTGACAGGAGTGTCGGCCATGAGCAGAAAAGGCCAAGTGAGATCTTCAGTCCCTGTGTTCAAGCTCTGGTATTAGCAAAAAAGGAAAGAAAGAAAAAAAAGAAACTAATGAGCTAGAAAAAAATTAAAAATAAGCTGGGCCCTGGTGGCTCACGCCTATAATCCTAGCTACTCAGGAAGCTGAGATCTGAGGATTATGGTTCAAAGCCAGCCTAGGCAGGAAAGTCTCTTAATTCCAATTAACCATGAAAATACCAGAAGTGGGAGCTGTGGCTCAAAGTGGTAGAATGCTAGTCTAAGAAAAAGAACTGAGTTATAGCACCCTGGCCCTGAAGTCAAGCCCCACAGCTGACAATAAATAAATAAACAAAAATATAACTTATGTAGGAATCCTTCTTGAAATTTCTTTGAGCAAATGGGGGGGGGGGCGGGGAATCACATTCAGTCAAAGCTATGACTAAACTGATCAAGGAAAGGAGAGAGAAGTTTCAAATACTCAAAAATAGAAGTAACAAAGGAAGGTACTTACTGAGAGGAAAGTAATTAAGACAGAATATTACACATAACTTTGTGCTATTAAATTTTAAAATCTCCATGGAATGGAAATTTTCTAAGAAATACAAATGATTGAGATTGATCCAGAAAGAAAGATGTGAACATGGCAGTACTCTTGAAAGAAAATGGAGAGAAAAGCTTAAAAATTAATCACAATAAAAGGACTTGTTTCAAAAGATGAGAACTTTCAAATTATCAAAAAGTGTAATTTCCAAGCTGTTTAAACTATTCAGTGGAAATGTAATGGTGAGCATGTATTAAATACTTCCTGTGTGCCTGTTGCTTTGCTGAATGCTTCAAAAACAGTGCCATGTAATTTTACTACAAGTATGTGAGATGGTTTTCTCCAAATTACAAGGAAAGAAAACTGAAGCTGAGAGAGACTAAAAACATGACCACACAACTAGTAAAATTGTAGAGCCAGAATTCAAACTTGTCTTTTGACTCCTAAAGTTGTTCATTTTATGATTATGGAAGGATGATAACCATCACTCCTCTGGAGTTGGAGGTCTCTCAGGGTGTGGGTTCTCAGGAGATGCTAGAGGGGATGTAGCAGAAACGTCTGGGAGGGAGGGAGAAAGAGGGAAGCTGCTGAGTGCCTTAAAGGCAAGCCTGGCCCAGGGCGGTGTCACGGGGATAACAAAGAACTAGGAGAAAGGGAGAGATTTAAACCCAGACTTTAAGACCCAAGGAACCACCTAGGGAGGAGAATAGATTTCCAAAGAGATCAGGTGCTCCAGAAGCCCAGTTTGGGCTTTCTGGCCTGGCCTTGGGTGATTTCCATCACTGAGCACTTTTCCCCAGGGCCCTTGCACACCGAGGCAGCAAACAGGTTTTAGGTGGCTAAATATGAAAGAGAGAGAAAGACTGAGGGGTGTCAATTATCTTTGACTTTTTTCTAACCCACGCCTTGTGTAATCCTAGCTACTCACGAGGGTGAGATATGAACATAGAGATTCAAAGTGGCCTGGGCAGATACATTCCAGAAATTCTTATCTCCAATTAACCAGAAAAAAAGCCAGAAGTAGAGGTAAGACCCAAATGGTGGAGTAGCAGTCATGTACAAATAGATGAACACACAGGCAATCAGTTCCAGGGTAAACATAGCAGGCCAACAGAGAGAGACAGAGAGAGGCAGAAACAGACACCGAGACAGAAACAAAATCAATAAAAGTTTCTTTCCTAAAGATGCTGTATCTAGCTGAGGTGGGTACTGATGGCTCACAATTACAATCCTAGCTACTTAGGAAGCTCAGATCCAGGGCATAGCAGTTCAAAGTTAGCCAGGGCAGAAAAGTCCACTGGTACTGCCAAAGGGGGATGGGGGGGGATTCTATACCCAAGGCCAAGGTCAACATTTTTCACAGAATAACTGTTGATTATTAAGGTTGAGACTGAGGAACTACCTGCAGGGAAAATGTCAGTACTACCTACTTTCTTTAAGCATTCATTAGTGGTCCAAGGTTGGATTTTCTGCAATGGAGCTTTTCTTGACAGTAAGCACATGGGCTGGCAATCCACTTGAGATGGGGCTCAGCCTCCCTCTGTGATTTCCAACAGCTCGAAGATGAGATGACTTGCTGTGTACCATCCCCAGTGCTCCCAAGCTAGCGTGCTAAGCCCAGGCCCGCACTCACCCCTTAGGAAAGCATACCTGCCTCGTTTAACCTAACAAAGCACAGAGGCACAAGAGACACTGAGGACTGAAGTCAGAGGGCAGAGGAGGAGAAAAGGGAAGAGGAATGGAGGGCAAGGCAGGGCAGGCAGGAGGAGGGATGGAGGTGGAATGTCGCACACAAAGCTGGGCCTTTGGGGCAGCCACCCTCCCCGCTCCTACCCTCCAAACCTGTCTAAACGGGACAGAAATTCCAGGTAACTGTCTTGTCACTACAGGTCCCTGGGGTTCTACCGAATCTTTTTCCTGCTTGGCACAGAGCATCTAAGGGCAAGCAAAAGTCCAGGGCTTGCCAATCAAGATTCTCTGGGGACATGGGGACTTGAATGAGGGACAGAGGGCTGGATGAAGGAAAACCATGGATCCCATTGGCATGGTGGGTGAGAAGTGGGGTTTGTGCACTAGAGCCCGGGCATTACCTGCTTCCTGCCTGTGGCAAGGGTGGCCCTTGCCTCTCCCACCCCCAGGAGCTGCCCTCAGACCCTTCCCATAAACGTAGCCAGAAAGAGTTTCTGCTGCTTCCATCACAACCTTGCGGGAGAACAGGCAGAACAGTACTTAGCAGGGAGGAGTGGCCTGCCACCATTAACTTCCTCATACCTTTAATTATCCCATGCAGAGATCAAAAGGAATTTGTACTCCATAAATACATAGCTCGAGTGAGAATTTATAAGTATGTTCACAAACTGTAATGAGGATAAACTTTCCCACAGGAGGTAATGAGGCACTTGAGATATGTGAAGTCTTGAAGGTGGTGACAATACATGCTAAGATGTCTGCTTAAAGTATTTCCTGTCTCCACTATAGAAGGGTGACTAACAGCAGTATTTCTCAATCCAGGTCCTTCCCCTGAAGCAAGAAGGAATGGGTAGAAGGATGGTTTACAGACCTGCTTTGCCAGAGGGCTCACAATGTACTAACTAAAAATGGATGCCATTGGCTGGGCACATGTGGTTTATGGATGTCATCCCAGCTACTCAGGAGACTGAGATCTGAGGATTGTGGTTCGAAGCCACCCCAGGCAGAAAAGCCCACGAGACTCTCATCTCTAATTAATTACCAAAAAAAAAAAAAAAAGGCAAAAGTGGAGCTGAGGCTCAAGTATTAAGAGTACTAGCCTTGAGCAAAAAAAGTTCAAGGACAGCACCCAGGCAGACAAGCCCAAGACCCAGCAAAAAAGGGGATGGGGGGAAGCATGGTATTAAGTACCTTAAGGTAATCTTTGACTCTTTGGCCCAGTTTAATCCTCAGGCTCTGAAACACTGAAACTACATTTACAACCCAGAGTTCTACTGAAAGGGCAATGCTGAGAGGGTATCGTTCTTTTTTTTTTTTTTTTAAATCTACAATTCAAAAGGAAATTTGGTCAAGTTTTATGAATGAAATAGAATCTTAAAAGTTCAACACTCCAGCCAGGTGCTAGTGGCTCAGGCCTGTGTTGGGGCTTCAGCCCTAGTACTTGCAGCAAAATATTAAAAAAAAAAAATTAAGTTCAACATTCTAAGTAACTAGGGGTATGGAGATAGACCTGGAGTTGAAGTCTAGGCAGAGCTCTACCACTTGAGCCATACCCCACCCCCACCCCATCCTTTTTACTTTTACTTATTTTTCAGATAGGATCTCACTTTTGGCTAGGGCTAGTCCACTACCAAGCCTCTACCTGTAGCTCTCAAGTAGCAGTGATGACAGGCCATGGGGCCCTTCTAGGCCTGGCTTATTGGTTGGGATGATATCTTGACAACTCTTTTGAGTTGGCCACAAACCACAGTCCTGCTAATCTCTCCTCCTGATTAGCTAGATTACAGGCATGAGCTATTACACTCAAATTTACTCTTCACAGATACAGAATATGAATCAAAGATCATGTAGCTTCTTATGGTTGTAGAAAAAGGAAAGACCAAGGGTTGCAAGTTGTATCTTCTGGCTTCTGGTCCCATTTGGCAAATACTCTATTAATCCACATAAAAGCAACATCAGAATCTCGTAGGATTCACAAAGACACGATTTCTAGTTTGTCTTGACGTCTTCAAAGAACATAGTAAAGTCAGAGTAGCCTTTTACACCTTTGATTTCCAGTGTGCCTCAGCTCCAACAGTCAGCTCTCCTGGCTGTGTGCTGGCTAACCAGCCCTCCGTGTCACTGACAGTCCTGGAAGCAGGCTTCTAGTTCACTGCTCTCCTCCAGCCTGACAGGGAGGCAAGTGGTCACACACAGTGCTCACCTAGCTCCCCACTGCCTCCTCCAAAGAGGGCTCTGGACCCGTGGTAGAGATGGCACTGGATCCAGGAGACCCAGGCCAGATTCCTACCCAAAACAGAGCAGAACCCCTGTCAGGTGCGGAGCTTTATCCCTTTCAGAGTTAACATTCAAGAACAAAGAGCAAAGAACCAAGCAAATCGAAAACTGATTTCTTCATCACATACAAGGACAGCAACCTGGGAAAGCAGGGACTTACCTTCCTAAGTTTTGATCTCCACTAACCTCTTTGACATGACAAACTATCAGCATGGAGCTAGGCACTGGTGGTTCATGCCTGTAACCCTAGCTACTCAAGAGGCTGAGATCTGAGGATTGTGGTGTTCAAAGCCAGCCCAGGCAGGAAAACCCTTGAGACTCTTATCTCCAATTAGCCACCATAAAGCCAGAAGTGGAGCTGTGGCTCAAGTGGTAGAGTGCTAGCCTTAAGCATAAAAAGCTCAAGGACAGTTCCTAGGCCCTAAGTGCCTAGGCCCCACAACCAGCAGGTACATGCACACACACTCAATATAGAAATTGTACATCCTTTAAGATATCAACCTTTCTTACCAAGGGAAGAAACACTGTTGGACAGGGAACATTTCTAGGTTGCTCATTCGGTAACACGCAAGGGTATCTGTGCTCTCTGCCCCTCACAGCCCCTTAGCAGTTCATGTAATGGGGCTACCTTGTCAGCCAGGCAGTGGGGTAGGAAAAGAAATACCCAATGCCTGACAAAAGAAGATCTATGGTATAGCTTCCTTTGATCCTCTCTGAAACAAATGAAAATTTTATCTTTTTGTTTTAAAAGGAAGGACTTTACATGTTTGTTTTTTCGGATGTTGGTTAAGAGTTCCTTCAGGAATAAGAAAGGAAACGCTATTTTCATTTCGCTCCCTAAGGGCAGCTCACAAGGGAAAAAAAAAAAAAGTCATCAGCTCTATGCAGTTCATAATCTATACCCAAACCCCAGAGTGTCAGTGAGAGACAAACTTCAAGGAATCCCTGACAGGGATTCCTTTCCTGTGCACAGCAACTCTCAGTAACAACTCCTGGAACATTTGGGAAGGAGGCTGGAGGCACCGTGAGGAGTAAGATAGGGAGATGGAGGCTACACGGACACTACTTCTACCTGGATCTTGGAGTTGCAAAACCAGAGACGTAAAGAGAAGACTTTATCACTAAGAGAAGGGAAGCCAAGGCCGCAACGGGCTCGACTGGCAGCTCACAGGTGAAGAAGCCAGTGAAGAAACACTGATTTCCTAGCCGAGTGATCTGAGATGCTGCCCAGATGCTGAATGCCATAGAGACAAACTCCACAGGCCTGACAGTCCAATGCAGGGCAGAGGCAGAATTCCAAGCATCCTTCTGGAGGATGCTCAGGCCTCCCTTAGCTTTCCATGGACATGATACATGGATTTCTGGAAGTCACTGGACTTGGTAAGTAATTTGAGCCTACACACACCGATCTCAAAAAGAAAAGTTTACAGAAACGCCTTGGCTTGCTTGGTTATTTATATCCCAAGAAAACCATCCTAAGTTTAAAGAGCACTAAGTGTAGACCACTTTGACTACACCTAACCTACATGTAGGCTGAGCAGAACCACACACTGAGGAGGAGCTGTGCTTAGCTGTCATTAACAGTACTGCAGGAGAGTCCCATGTCGTACAGGGCTAGCTCAAGGAAAAGGTCAACGTGCACCATTCAAAGTTCCAAGTATGCTCTTGCTCTTACACTGTCAAAAAAACAAACACAAAAACCTTAGGTGAAGCCACCATGAGTCAGGGACTGTCTTTCCCTTGACAGCAGGTATGACTGGGACTATGAGGAAGTAAAGGGAAGAAGGCTGCAATTACACCAAGGAGCATGCAAACAGTGGCTTGTGTGTCTTAAAGAGATGGTCCCTGATAATAGAAGGTCTGAACAAGGCACACCACAGAAGCCAAGAGACCCACTGAAAAGGAGAAAACAGCTGGAAAGAGCCAAAGGCAAGGTGTAAGGTTCGGGAGTTGCTTGTTCACCATGAGAAGTAAGTACACTTACCAAATGGAAATTTAGGAAGGCAGAGATAAAAAAACACAACCATAATGCACATTCATGTTAGTAGAGGAGACACAAAGCCTTGTGTTGGGGTACAGCCACACTGTACTTCTGTACCTTTACTTCTGCAAGTCCCAAAGGACAAGCTGAATGAAAATGCTTGTGGAGCCTGTGTGTTATACCTTAGACTTTCCCCTCAAGGCTAGAGCTCTACCACTTGAGCCACAACTCTACTTCCAACTTTCTGGTGGATAATTGGAGAGAAGTATCTCATGGACTTTCTTCTTATGGCTGGCTTTGTTTTGGACTGGGATCCTCAGATCTCAGCCTCCTGAATAGCTAGGATTAACAGGCATGAGTCACAGGTGCTCAGAGACCTCTTACTGGAGGGTAATATTTTGTTGTTGTTGTTGTTAAAAAACAATCTTGTGCAGTAAACAGATGAGAGACTGTAGTCCCAAAGAACAAGTAGATGATAAAAAGGCAGTCAGGTCAATCTGTGTCTGGCAATGAGGGAAAAAGCATATACCATGGGATTTACTGTAATAGGAGTGGCCTGATTGGTCTTCACCATCACCTAGGCCACAATCACCATGCTCCAACCAAGCTCTTTCCCCAACTCCTCTCCTTGACAAGGAGGCGAGAGTCCAATTCCACTAGCCAGGTGCGCCTCAGGAGTGGCTCTGGGAATCTGAACCCAGCTCTCCAGGGCAGACTAGGGCAGTGGTAGCATAGTAGAGAATACCCACAATATACACAGGAGCTGGGTTACAACAAGCCTGGAAAACTAACGACCCGCAGAGCATTTGACCAGTTTTCCTTTTTAAATGGGGAACACAATCGGAGATTTTAAAGATGCTCAGACTTCTGCAATGGTGACCATACAAGAAGTGGTACATGTGTTCTTACGCACCAAACAATAATAGCATGGGTGGACCAACTAGTATCCATACCAAGAAAACATAGGACAGGAAGGAAAAACTACAGTTAGTGACATCTCGAGTTTGGGGATGATTACTACGGTCATTTTAATTATGAGCCAAAATTACCTTTGTCTGTTCGCTGTCAGGGTCTTCAAGCCATGCGTAGGGGTCACAAATTTTATGTCCATGATAATCTTGTACCTGCAAAAGAAAAATCACGTGTTGAGTAATTAAAGAATAGACTCAATTAAAATTTCTATGTTCTGAATGTAGTGGAGAAGAAAAATAGGAAAGGGACCTGGATACTAACTGGCTCACTGGCAACACTGCCCACATTACCACATGAGCCAAAGTTGGCAGGTTCTCAAAGGTGTCAAGCCACTCTTTATGAAAGACTGTTTTAGCTGGAGAGCAAAGAAAGATGAAAGGTCAAAATGGGAAATGGCTCAGTCTGTACAACTCAAAACAAAGGCCCACTGCTGTGCTAAAGAAACTTGAAAGTGTGCTGTCAGGGACAAAGCACAGAAGGAGACAATACAACGCAGGGTAGCTACCAACACATGTGTGCATGTTCTGTGCCTGCTAAGCTTGCCCATGATGACAAAGTCTCCAGACAACGTTTGCTTTTGTTGTTGTTGTTAGTGGTGGTGGTGGTGGTGTGTGTGTGTACTGAACACACACGCCTATACTGAGGCTTGAACTCAGGGCCAGAAGGCTCTTTCTCCCCTTAACTTTTTCACTCAAGGCTGGTGCTCTACCACTCGGGCCACTCCTAATTCCAGTTCTGAGTCTCATCAACTTCTGCCGGCACTGGCTTTGAACTGCAATCCTCAGGTCTCAACCTCCTGAATAGCTAGACAACAGGCATAAGCCACCAATACCTAGCTACATTTTGCTTTTAGGTCTAAACTGCCCAAACCAAGTTACTACTACTATGTGGTAAATCATGATTCTGCCTTACAGGCAATGAAAGCATTTCTAAACAAAAGTCCTTCTTCTCTTTGTACTGTTAGGGAATACCTCCCTCCAGTTTGTTTACAAGAAGAAAGCACAAAAACCTCACCTATTTAGACTACCCTGATAGTTGAAGAAATAAAATTGTGTTGTATCAGCAGAGCCTGACTGAGAAGTCTAAAGTTCTCCCTGGGGAATTTTTTTTTTTTTTTACATTTTTAAAAAATGATGGGCTGGGGATATAGTCTAGTGGCAAGAGTGCCTGCCTCGGATACACGAGGCCCTAGGTTCGATTCCCCAGCACCACATATACAGAAAACGGCCAGAAGCGGCACTGTGGCTCAAGTGGCAGAGTGCTAGCCTTGAGCGGGAAGAAGCCAGGGACAGTGCTCAGGCCCTGAGTCCAAGGCCCAGGACTGGCCAAAAAAAAAAAAAAATGTTTTTATTGGGCTGGGGATATAGCCTAGTGGCAAGAGTGCCTGCCTCGGATACACGAGGCCCTAGGTTCGATTCCCCAGCACCACATATACAGAAAACGGCCAGAAGCGGCGCTGTGGCTCAAGTGGCAGAGTGCTAGCCTTGAGCGGGAAGAAGCCAGGGACAGTGCTCAGGCCCTGAGTCCAAGGCCCAGGACTAGCCAAAAAAAAAAGTTTTTATTAATTAAATTTTGTTGACAAGGTGTTGTGCAAAAGGGGTACAGTTACAAAATAGGGCAGTGAGTACATTTCTTGTGATTTCTTACACACATTTCTGACAGCACAAATCCCCAGGGACTGGTGGAGGGCCATAGGAAGGAATATGCGGGCCAGTTTATCCTCATTCTCCAGAAAAAAGTCATTATAAAGACTCTTCAAACTCACAGAGTTGAGATCACTCCAATCAACTGAAACTATTGACAATGTCTCTCCAGTCGAGTTTTAATGACCCTCACAGTCTGGCTCAGGCTTATACCAGGCTATAGAGACAAATGACTTTTTAATCTGTCTCCTACTTTTATTCTGTGTGTAGGTGTGGGCCTGTACTGGGGCTAGAATGCAAGGTCTTGGGCTATGGCTTCTCTACCTCTCTCCAAAAGCTGGCACTCTACCATTCTCCAAGCCGCAAAAAAGAGCCTTTCAGATTTGATTGTTAGATCTCAGCCTCTTGAGAAGTTAGGATTACAGGTATGAGCTGTATGAGTCGTGTCTGACTTCGCTTTACTCTAAAGTAGCTGAAAATTAAGCTACTTAGGAAAACAAGCTCTTCTGGAAAAGCAGGATCTGAATGTTGTTCCCAGAGCTACTCAAAGCTCCAGCATGGTCCCTGCTAGGTGAGACTATCTTCCTGGCCTACAGCACATAGCTTTCTGCATGCGTCCTCTGATGCCCCATGAGAAAACTCATGGGAATGTACAGCTCTGAGAGATGTAGCCCTCTGAATCTATTCTCATATGATTGACTGACAGGAGCAACCAGCCTAACACCTCTCCTGCTGTGGCTTCAAAAAAAAAAGAAAATCACCAATTCTCACTCTTATCTCTTGTCAATTTTAGTTGATTATCCCCACTGAATGAAAGCTTTTTAATCTTTCCTTCTCATCTGCAAGTCTTTTACATTTCACACACCTGGAAATGGCTAGCAAGTAGGCCTAAAATAACAACTTTCTTCTTGTCAATACAGAAATCAGAATGATTTAACGCTGTAAAGGATCTTTCAAATCTACCATTTGGAGAATGCTGGCAGGCATAAATTTTGGCAGCCCCGGATGATCCACGTTCAAAGCGGGATTTGGGATTAAAACAACCAGCTATGCCAGTGGCTCACACCTATAATCTTAGCAACTCAGGAGGCTGAAATCTGAGGATCGCAGTGGGAGCCAGTACGGACAGGAAAGTCTGTAAGATTCTTATCCCCAATGAATTATCCAGAAAAAGCCTGAAGTGGTGCTATGGCTCAAGTGGTAGAGCATTAGCCTTGAGTACAAAAAAGCTCAGGGACAGTGCCCAGGCCCTGAGTTCAAACTCCAGGACTAGAAAGAACAACAACAACAAACACCCAGCTAACCTCACACAGACCAGGCACTTTTTTGAGGCATGCTTAGAAATTTACTTTGCTTTTTTTTTTTTTCACTAGAATTCATAATATAGCTAAGTGAACGTACTGCCAAGTGTTTGACCCAAAGTGATGAGTATTTTATTTACTAATATCCACCACCTGTAAGAGGGTTGTTGTTGCTGCTTTAGGGGGTTACAAAATGCAATTCAGAGACATTAAGAAAAAGCAAAGGTCAATGGATTTACTGTTTACACAGAGGTAATTTTGAGTTAAATATTAGGCCATGATGTCATCCACATTAACCCATCTGGTCCTAGCTGTGAGGTTATTATTAACTCATTTTTCCAGATGAGGAAACTGAAGCTGGAGATAGCTAAAAGCAATTGTCTAGGGTCTGAGGGTTATTAAGTACTGGGATGTAACCCACCTGTGGCTCATCTCGAAGCCTGTGGATCCAATGTCATGCTACGCCACTCAGCTACAGAAGCTGGCCAAGGTTCATGCAATGGCAGGTATATGGCTGGATTCTGACTCGGAACCCAGCACAGCCAACACCAAGCTGTCCCCTGAATGGTTACTACTACGGAAATACCTCTGTCATCTGAGATGGGACACTGCTATCTAAAGCAGATGGACTTACTAAAAAGATGTTTAACCAAAACAGGGGAAAGGTTCCTTACAGCACCAAGCAGCCCTCATTGATCTCATCAATTCTGGTACTTTCTTTACAAGGGCATATGCTATAGATGGAGTAGTCTAATGGCCAGGACACTGGAATCCAAGTTACTTGGTACCTAATTCTTCCACCTGAAGAATTAAGTTTGCAAACCATTCCTCACCCTCCCCACCTTCCCACCCCCCGGAGGCTTTAAAAGAAAACCTGCACCTCTGAATCCAGTTCCACAGTCTGCTTTCACCAGTGCCCACTGCCTTCAGCATAAAGTCAAATACACACAGCAGGTGGGACCCATCAAACCTGCCCCCCCACCTCCTCAGCCCCATCCAAGCACATCCATCCATGGATGGTGTGATCGCCAAGTCCTTCCTGCCATCCTGCAAACACACACAATTTCTATTTGTCTAGGCCTGCAAAACGATGGCTATACTTAGTCTCAGGGTCACACTTGTCCTATCTCCCTGATTCAGTGAGCCATCTCCCCACAATGAAAGCTAGCTGCAGTCTTTCCTGTATCCACCTCTTACTCAACGCTCTTTGCCAGATGGTGAGGCCCCCTGTAGAGGTCTGAATTTCATGGACTGCAACATTGAGAATGGTCAATGATGGAGCACAGGAAGAGTCACAGCTTCTAAATTTCTACTCAAGAAGGCAGAAATCCACCAAAAGGGGTTCCTGTTCCAACTGCACACTCAGTAGGAGACTGCTCAGCATATGGTTGAAAGATGCTCAAGGGAGAGTCGGAGCTACAGCAATCTCCATCATATGCTGGTGAGGAACAAACCCATCCTCCAGATCAAAGGCTACAATCTAAGCAGATGCATAAGTGATGCCCAGGGCTTAGTAACCGAAGAAGATCTAGACCAGACCAGAGCTATACTCCCTCAACAACCAGGCTTAAGGTTACCAGGAGCAGTCCCTAGAGAAGAACGAAAGGGTTGAGGATGGGACTTAAAATACAGAACATGTCATTGCTTGTAATATTTTAGATGTCTTTATAGAACACCTACTTAGCCCATGGAGAACACACAGATAACCTACAAGATTTTGGTATCCACAGTGGAGAAAAACTAAGAAATAACCCCTCAAATACACACACACACACACACACACACACACACACACACACACACACGGTCAGAAACTGTTCTTATGTTTTTATTAATCCTGAAAAAAATAGATAGTGCTAGTAGCACCATCCTAGCTACTCAGGAGGCTGAGACATGGAGGACTCGGGTTCAAGGCCAGCTTGAGCAGAAGAGTCCATGTGACTTCATCTCCAAAATAACTGGCAAAACGATGGCCTAGAAGTATGGCTCAAATCGTAGAGTGCCTACCCAGCAACCTAGCGAAGCAGGTCTGAAATCCCGAGTTAAAACCCAGTAACAAATATAAACCTAATAAACAAACAAACAAACAAAAACCCTCAAAGATCCTCAAGGTCTTGGAGAAGCAGAACCAAGACCGTTTCAGGTTTTCCCATCACACACAGTAAGGCTGCCATCAAAGTGAATCTATAGAAACAAATCAGCCCTATGATGAGCACTAAGAGTCAATATATAAGAACAGGGGCCTAAAACTGCTAAGAGATCTGCCCAAAGTCACCAGCTCTGAGCAACCAAACCAGAACCAGGATTAAGGTCTCCTTACTGAATAGCAGGATTGGCTCTAGTCTCACACACAAAGAGAGCAACCCTTCCACCCAAGCAAGAGAGCTTCTTAGGCTGTTTGGGGGTGAATTTAATGAGGAAGCAGCCGAATAATCTGACAAGCATGGTTACCAGATGGTCACTGGTCCAAAAACACCATGAATGCATCATAGGCACTAGGAAATCTTCACTTAAAACACCTCTAGCCTTTTACCCCAAGGTGAGAGGTGTCTCAAGAGTGTGCAGGGGTGCTGGCCTAAATGGGGTCAAAGGAAACATAAGGGCGACTATATTATGCAAAAATACTTGTACTCTGCTTCTATTTTAAGTAATCTGATTAATTTGGCTACTAGTACAGGAATCATGACCGTCACACTTGGAGTCAATCCAACTCTTAAAATGCCAAATGTGTGTGTGTGTGAGGGAGAGAGAGAGAGAGAGAAAGAGAGAGAGAGAGAGAGAGAGAGAGAGGGAGAGGGAGAGGGAGAGGGAGGAAGGAGAAGGGGAGGGAGAAGAAGAGAGGGAGAGAGAGAGGGAGAAAGAGAAACTTGCTAAGAACTTCACTACCCTGAGTTCTCTATAGCTTAGGTAAACAGTTAACTCTTACTAGGCAAAACTTCTTCTGCCTAAGGCCAGCCACCCAGTCCCACTGAGCCTCTCTCCACTCGGCCCCCCAAGCTCCCTCAGGGTGATCACAGTGGCCCCTCACCCCCTCCACTGCCCCCCCCCACCCCCGGAAACCAGTGCCCGCGCGCGGGGCCGGCTGCACGCGGAATGAATGAACCCTCGTGCACTTCCAGATTCCCAAGTTTTACAAGTTTTGCTTTTGCAAATCACACACGATTTCCCACAAAACCCCACCAGCGTGCACTTTCTTCCTACCACCATATTTAAGGGAGAGGCTTCTCCAGTTTTAAACACACACACACACACACACACACACACACACACACACACACACACACACACACACACACACACACAGAGCCGAGTCACCCACTGCCTCCCGCCGGGCCCCGGCGCCCGCCCTTGACCCCACGGATCTGAGGAAGGGGCCACGCGAGTCCGACTCCGCCCGCACGCGGACCGTGACCTCCAAGCCGGGTCCCCGCTCCGCGCCCCCCGGCCGGGAACTGGCGAACAAAGGCCGAGCTGGGAGCCGGAGGACGGCGAGGAGGAGGAGGAGGAGGAGGAGGACGCCGGGGGCGAGGGGCCCGGGCTGCGGGGCTGCGGGGCTGCGGGGTGGAGGAGCGGCGGGTGGGCGCGGCAGGGGTACTCACGGCGCTCTCGTCGCGGTACACGTCGGGGTACTGGAAGGACAGCATGGCCCGGGGCGGGGCGTGGCGGGGCTGTGGCGGGGGGCGCGGGCTCCGGGAGCGGAGAGGGGCGAGCGGGCCGGGCCGGGCCGGGGCGCGGGCGGGCGGCGGGCGGCGGGGCGCGCACGGGCGGACTGGCGGCACGGCGGTGCGCGGCGCGGCGCGGCGCGAGGATGTGCGCCAAGCAGGAAGGAGCTGCGGGCCAGGCCGGGAGCCCCTCCCCGGCGGGCGGGCCCAGCGGCGGCAAGAGGGAGAGGAGGCGCCGTGCGGGCGCCGGAGCGGGCGCACAGCTCCCTCTGCAGGAGCGCCGCCCGCCCGGGGACCCCGCGGCACCGCGCGCCCGCGTGCCCGCGCCGCGCGCGCCCCCGGCCGCGCCCGGCTTGGGGGAACCCCTACCCCCGAGGCAAGCTCTGCCTCTCCCCCGGGCCTCGGCCTCGTGGCCATCGCCCGCCACCTCAGGATCGGGAACCAGTCAGTCGTGCATCCAGATGACCGGGCACGAAACCTCCCTCCCTCTCTCCACCCCAGCACCCCTGGTGGACGCCGAGTGCTTCCGCACCCGGATGATGGAGGCAGCCGTGCAGATGCCCTTCCTGGAGACTTCCTGATGATTAGGGGACCCGGGGTGGAGGGGGTCAGGGGAAGGGGGTCTCTTACTTAACCTGGCTGGTTCCTTCTTCCCGCTCCTGCTTGTGTATGAACACTGAGCACCCCTTACTGCGGTGCCTGGGAAAGAATCGGGGTGGGGTGGGGAGCCAAGATGCTTGACCTCAAACTCACGAAAATAGATTGCATTTCTTCGTCCCTGAGCCAGTGATGGCATGTGTTGTGGGCTTCCTGTGTGGCTCACCCAGAAGAGGTTCTGTCGTGTGAGCCCTAGACTGTTGCTTATTTCCTTCCTGGATTCAAGCCGGGCCTAGGAGAAGGCATGGGTGTGACTAGAAAACTCCTTCCCCCATGCAGTGGGGACATGCACAGTAGCATGCATTTTCTCCGGTTTCACTCGTGCCTCTCGTCTATTCCAGCATCTGTGATCACGGTGACACGGGTGATGATCATTTACCTGTCCCTTGGCCCCTCTCTTGGCTATCGGAGAGCACTGGCAGGGTCCTACATGAACAGTATAAACCCACACAGGCTCTGAGTGTGCACTCCTGATGCCAGCCACCACGGTCCCCTCCTGTCATTTGTGACAGGTCTTCAACAGCATCTCAGGACATCTGACCCGGCAGATCCCTTAATAATTATAATCAATGATGATTGCCTGGGCTTTTAAGTACCAGGAAATTACTTTAATCTTGATGAGACAAAAACTAGTATTTTCTCAGGTATATATTTGAGGCAAACTATGGCAGACTTTTGCCCATTCAGATATACATACATAAGATATTATAGATAGCACCAAAATAAAACCCAGGCTCTGATGCCAACACTTGTTAATCAACTCTGATGACTTTTGTTCTTAGAACTAAGTGGCAGGACCTAAAGCAGAAAGTGTGAGAATGGTAGTACCCAATATCTTCTCTTCCAGTCAGCTGTCCAGGAAAACGAAGGACAGGAGGAGCACAGTAGAGTACTTGCCTAAGTACTCTAAGTAAGAAGTCTTAGTTCAATCCCTAGTACTGGAAAAAATGTATTAAATATCTGGAATAAATCTAAATAAACAAGCAAGCAAAATAAGACAAGACAAGGGTATAAAGATTGACACTATTCTTCTGAATGACATTAAAAAAAAATCTATAGCCAGGCACCAGTGGCTCATGCCTGAAACCTTAGCTCCTTAGAAGGATGCTATCTGAGGATCATAGTTCAAAGCCAGACTGGGCAGAAAAGTCTACAAGACTTATCTCCAATTAACCAGTAGAAATCCAGAAGTAGGGGTGTCCTTAAGTGGTAGAGCACCAGCTTGGGCAAAAAGCAAGCATGACTACAAGGCCTTGAGTTCAAGCCCCAGTACCTGCAGACACACACACACACACACACACACACACACACGGAGGAAAGAAGAAAATGTAAATAAAGGGAGACATATTCAGAGCTTATGGACTGTGATATTTAATATTGAAAGTTGTCAGTTGTCCACAAAGTGATTTATAGAATGTAACCACAGTTAAAAATCTCAACCCTTTATTTTTTCATGATACCTAACAGGGATTCCACCAAATAAAAGGTTCTATCAAGATAGAAGTGTACTAAAACTCTGTCAAGATACTTCTCAGAAAGGAAGGAGTCTTTTCCTACTTGGAATGAACACCAAGTTATAGTTGTTAGGATGGGATGGTCCATAAAATTGGATAGAAAACTTGGCCAACAGAATAGAAATGAATAGCCAAGAACAACTTAAGAAATTCAGGGAGCTTTCATATGGGGCTGAGGTCCCATTGCACATTAGTGGGGAGTGGAGGGACAATTTAATAAACAGGAAAAGAATAAGTGTTTATGGTAACTAGGAAAAAATAAAAGTTATCTACTATGACAACATACTTAAAAATAAGCTACACAAGGATTAAAAACTGAACTTCCAAAACCACAACTGTAAGACAATTAAACAAACAAATTAAAAAAAAACAGATGAGTGTCATATTTGGAACTTGGAAAAAAAATCAACACGGCACACAAAAAAATGACCACAGAAAATATATTGATTAACTTGATTGCATTAAAATAAAGAACTGTTAGACCTCATGGATGTTTAGAAAAAGTGAGAAGTCAAGACATGAAGTGAGAAAAAATTGGGTACACACTAAACCAGATTGGCAAGACTGTGTAAACATAAGCTGATGCTAAATGTTAACTGGATATATTTCAGGTTTATTTGGCTTTTTCTTTGTAAAAAGAAGTTCCAAGCTGGGTGTCAGTGACTCACTGCTGTAATCCTCAACTACTCAGGAGGCTGAGATCCAAGGATTGAGGTTTGAAGCCAACTGGGACAGAAAAGTCTGTGGTACTCTTATCTTCAATTAACCATCAAAAAGCCAGAAATGGATCTATGGCTCAAGTGAGGATGCGCAGCCTGTGCAAAAATGTTAAAGGGCAACACCCAAGCCCTGAGTTCAAGCCCCAGTATCAGCACACAAACAAGCAAACAAAAATTCTACACATATAAGATAACATTTCCTTTGAGACTGGAACAAACAATAAAAAAATTGACAAAAGAGGTAAGATGGCAACTTGTAGTAATTTAAACACATAAGACTAGTAAGCATTCCTCAGCATCACACATATAGAAAAAGCCAGAAGTGGCACTGTGGCTCAAGTGGTAGAGTGCTAGCCTTGAGCAAAAAGAAGCCAGGGACAGTGCCCAGGCCCTGACTGAGCTCAAGCCCCAGGACTGGCAAAAAAAAAAAAAAAAAAAAAAAAAGACTAATAAGCATTCAGAGATGACAAGAACTTGAAAAATCAAGGAAATATAGCTGAGCACCCACTGGTGGCTCACCCCTGTAATCCTCGACACTCAGGAGGCTGAGACCTAAGAATCAAGATTTGAAGCCATCATGGGCAGCAAAGTCCATGTGACTTTTGTCTCTCACTAACCACCAGAAAGCTGGAAAGTGAACTGTGGCTCAAGTGGTAGAGGATGAGCCTTGAGCAAGAAAGCTCAAGAGACAGTACCCAGACACTGAGTTCCATGACCAGCACCAAAAGAAAATAGAAATCTTAATCACAATGAAGTTTATCTATCTATTCAATTAACAAAAAAAGAAATATGCAGACCCAAATACAAAAGAATGTACATTCTTTAACATGCACTACCATAACTACATAATAAGAACAATAAGTAGGAATAAATATGCAATCGCAACCAGGAGTTTAAAAACTCCTGAGTAATTAAGAAATTGCAGAAAAGCCAGTAATACCATGAAAGATTCGAGGGAAATGATTGACAAACTTGGCATATTGTTTTTATCTGACAATGGCATACTATACATTGTTTAGAAATACAAATAGACTATTGTAAAAGAAAAATACTGATCATATATACTCATAACAAAGTCAGTGTTTAATAGCGACTCTTGTTTTGAGAATTAGAAGAACCCTCAAAATATTTCAGAGTTGAACTAGTATAATGATAATTGTTTCCCAGAACTCATGTAAGTAGAAGAGCCCAAACATTTTTAGAAATTACAAATCAACGTTTTAAACACTTATGGGTCAAAAATGTAACAAAAATCAGAAAATATTTTGAACTAAACAATAATGAAAATGACATATATTGTGGCATGTAGTTAAGAAAAATCCAGAAGAAAATTTACAACTACATATACATATATTGTAAAAAAAACAACAACAAACAAACACATACTAATGAACAATGCTTCTGTTTTGAGAAATTCAAAGCCCGTCACTGGTGGCTCAGAATTGTCCCAGCTTCTCAGGAAGGTGAGATCTGATGACTGAGGTTCAAAGCCAGCTCTGGAAGAAAGTCCATGAGACTCTTATCTCCAATTAACCACAGGAAGCCAAAAGTGGAGCTGTGGCTCAAGTAGTAGAGTGCTAGCCTTGGGTGAACACAAAAGCTCAGGGACCGTGCCCAGGCCCAGAGTTCGAATGAAAAAAAATGGCAGCAAAATAACTATTTTAGATTAGCATGAAATCATAAAGAGGAAAAAATTGTGCAATAAATGAAATAAAAAAGAAAATTAAATTTACAAAATATATTGTAAACCATGCATGATAGTATACTCCTGTAATCTCAATACTCAGAAGGCTCAAGCAGATGACCTGGAGTTAGAAGCCAGCCTGGACTGTAGAGTGAACCCTTGTCTCAATAACAAAAACAACAGAGAAACAAAGCTGAGAATATGTGTCTAAGGAATCAATATTAATTTCTTTGAAAAGCTTGCTAAAGCTTACACAATTCTGGTGTGATTAATTAAAATAAAATGGAAAAATAAAACCAAAGGAGGATAACAGACCTGTGCTGGTATAGAAAAATATAATTTGTACCAAGAAATTTTAAAAAATTAAGTGAAAGGCACCATGTCTTAGGAAGCTGAACTTGGAAAAATCTGACAAAATAATCAGCATAAGAGGGGCTGGGCACAGAGCTCAGTAGTAGAACATTCTCTCTCTCTCTCTCTCTTGCTCACACACACACACACACACACACACTCAAACACATGAGCACGTAAGAAAGTGTATGAGAAAAGAAAATTATTGCTTCTACATGATGAAATTAGATGGTTATCTGCACCACATTAAAATTCAATCTAAAAATGTACTAAAGACTTAAACACGGGGCTGGGGATATGGCCTAGTGGCAAGAGTGCTTGCCTCCTATACATGAGGCCCTGGGTTCGATTCCCCAGCACCACATATACAGAAAACGGCCAGAAGTGGCGCTGTGACTCAAGTGACAGAGTGCTAGCCTTGAGCAAAAAGAAGCCAGGAACAGTGCTCAGGCTCTGAGTCCATGCCCCAGGACTGGCAAAAAAAAAAAAAAAAAAAAAAAGATTTAAACACAAGACCTGAAACTGTCAACATATTAGAAGAAACAAAACAGAAGAAAAGGAGCCATGAACCTTTGGACAGGACCCCAAAGGATGAGTGACAAAAGCATCAATAGACGCGTGGGATCACATTAAACTAAAAGTCTCTTGGAGTGGGAACAGCGTGAGTGAAGGAGCCTATAGGATGGGAGAGGATATTTGTGAAGTGGCTCAGGCCTGTAATCCTAGCTAGTCAGGAGGCTGAAGCCAAACCCAGGCAGGAAAGTCCATGAGATTCTGATCTCCAATGAACAAAAAAGCCAGAATTGGAGTTGTGGCTCAATTGAGGACAGTAGACTTCAGCAAAAAAGCTCAGGGACAGCATGCAGGCCATTAAGTCCAAGCCTCGGGACCAGCGAAAAATAAAAATAAAGTAAAAGCAAAGACTTAACAAACCAGGCGCAGCTCTGTGCCCCTAAACTTGCAGCAATTGGTGGTTAAGAAGGAAGATTGCTTGGGCCCCAAAGTTTGACACCCATCTAGACAACACAAAGACCCCATATCAAAAACAAAAGCAATACCAACCAAGGAAAGTACACACACACACACACACACACACACACACACACACACACACACACAAATAGATTTAACAAAAGATAAAATTTTGAAGAACAACAATTTAAGTTTTAGGGTAAGAAGGATTTCCTTAAGCAAAAAACCATGATAGTTTTGACTACCTTAATATTAGAAATTCCTGTTCACTGAAATAGCTCAGAAGAAATTGAAAAGTCTGCATTAAGGGATGAAACATCTGTGTATATGTAATTATCAAAAACTAGTATGCAAGGCTGGGGATATGGCCTAGTGGCAAGAGAGCTTGCCTCGTATACATGAGGCCCTGGGTTCGATTCCCCAGCACCACATATACAGAAAACGGCCAGAAGTGGCGCTGTGGCTCAAGTGGCAGAGTGCTAGCCTTGAGCAAAAGGAAGCCAGGGACAGTGCTCAGGCCCTGAGTCCAAGGCCCAGGACTGGCCAAAAAAAAACAAAACAAACTAGCATTCAGGGCTGATGCAGCTTAGTAGTAGAGCACTTGCCTAGTATGTATGACGCCCTGGACTTGATTCCTAGCACCATAAAAATTCATTTTCTTAAAACTGGTATGCACAATGTATTTTAAGTATTTTGAGAAGTCAGAATGGGTGACTTAGCTGGGTGCCAGTAGCTAATGCCTGTAATCATAGCTACTCAGGTGGCTGAGATCTGAGGATCACAGGTTGAAGCCAGCCTAAGTAGGAAAGTCCATGAGACTCTGACTGCCAATTAATCAGCAAAAAGCCACAAGTGGAGCTGTGGCTCAAGTATCCTCAGTGACAGTGCCCAAATGAGAAGAAAGAAAGAAGAAGAAAGAAGAGGAGGAGGAAGGGAGAAGAAGAAGGAATTTAACCTCCGTGAAGATACTATAAATCCACTTGATTAGAAAAATGGTCTGAACATCCCAAGGCTAGAGCAGTGGTGATTGTTTGCTCTACTGTTCTACTTGAGGGACTGTGAATTGCTGAACTATGTTGGGAAATGGTTTTGCTTTACCTAGTGAAGTTTAACATGCTATATACTGCAACTATCACATTTGCCCAGGTAGTCTTTAAAAACAAAAACAAAACAAACAAAAAAATCCACAGTAGCCAGTCATTGGTGCCTCACGTGTGTAATCCTAGCTACTCAGAAGGCTGAGATCTGACAATTATGGGTTCAAGCCAGCTTGGGCAGGAAAGTCTATGAGACTCTTTTCTACCACCAGAAAAACAGAAGTGGTGCTGTGGCTCAAAGCAGTAGAGCACTGCTATCCTTGAGAAAAAGAGCTCAGTGACAGCACCCAAGCCCTGAGTTCCAGCCCCATGTCTGACAAAAAAAAGTTTAAATATACTTCTTATATTAGTAATTTCATTTAGATAGCTCATGCCTGCAATCCTAGCTACTCAGGAGGTTGAGATCTGAGGATTGTGGTTTGAGCCAGCGGTGTAGTAAAGTCCATGAGATTCTTATCCCCAATCAAGCACCAAAAAGTGGAAGTGGAGCTGTGGCTCAAGTAGTAGAGAACTAGCCTTGAGCACAAAATCTCAGGGACAGCGCACTGCCCTGAAATCAAGCCCCAGGACTGACACAGAAAGAGAGAAGGAAGGAAGAAAGGAAGGAAAGGAGGGAGGGAGGGAGGGAGGGAGGGAGCGAGGGAGGGAGGGAGCGAGGGAGGGAGGGAGTGAGGGAGGGAGCGAGGGAGGGAGGGAGGGAGGGAGGGAGGAAGGAAGGAAGGAAGGAAGGAAGGAAGGAAGGAAGGAGAAAAATACTAATTTAAAGGTCAAGTCTACCCCATGTCATTTGCATACCTGTGCATATATATCTGAGTCTTTATAATCTTTCTCTTGTGGTCAGTGTCCTTTATCCTTGGTTCAACATGTCTTGCACTACCCTACCTACATCACCTAGGGGACAGGGAATGGGAAGAGGTGGGTATCTTTCTGCTGACTTGAGGCCACGGAGTTCTTGCCAGTTTCCACCTCCCCTGGGAGTTTTAGGAGTGGACTCTACTCAGGTATCCTTAGGAGAAGCTTACACACACCTGTCCTAGGTTACGCTGGAGGGTTCATACAACATTTGTGCATGATTGAGCAAAACTAAAACCCCACGACATATACCCATCAACAGAACATTGAATAAAACCGATGTATATGCACATAACAAATTATATACCAGGCATACTATTTTTAATGAATAATCTCAGTTGAATAGAAGAAACTAAAGTTTCTGAACTTTGGATGGACATTTCTTCAAAAGTAGAGATGTGATTTCTCTAGAGTGCTCTTTAATTGAGGAGTAATATTACATCAAACAAACGGGCATGCATTTCCTCTTCTTTTTATAGCTGCTGAGTAAATATTTGACTGTAGATTTTAAAAAATGTGAAGAGGTGGGTGCTGTTGTCTTACACCTGTAATCCTAGCTACTCAGGTGGCTGAGATCTGAAGACCACAGTTTGAAGCTAATCCAGGCAGGAAAATCTATGAAGCGCTCATCTCCAATTAACCAACAAAAAGCCAGAAGTGGAGGGTCAGCCAGCCTTGCATGCATTCAGATTGCATGCATTTCTTTCTAAGACTATGTTGCTGTTCAGTGAGGCTTTGGGATGATTGAAGTCTATGGGGGTAAACAGGGCACAGTGGCTCACACCTGTAAGTCCCTGCTGCTCTGAAGGCTGAGATCAGGGTGACTGCAGTTGAGGTCAGCTTTGAGGAAAGGTGTGTAGTGATCCCATCTCAACCAATAAAAGCTGGGCATCATGACATGTACTGGACATCTGAAGCTAGCCAGGAATCATTAATGGGAAGGTCAAGGTCCAAGTTGGCCTGGGCAAAAGCAAGACCCCGTTTAAATCAAGTGGTAGATTACCTGCCTTGCAAGCCCTGAGTGAGTTCACCCCCACACACAGTGCCACCAAAAAGAAAACGTCTGGCCGGGCCCTGGTGGCTCACGCCTGTAATCTCATCTTTTCTGGAGGCTGAGAACCGAGGAACATGGTTGGAAGTCAGGGAAAGGCAGGGAAAGTCCATGACAATCCTATCTCCATTTTATCACAGAAAAATGCCAGAAGTGGCGCTGTGGCTCAAGAGGTAGAGTGCTAGCCTTGAGCAAAAAGGAGCTCAGGGATGGCAGGCAGGTCCAGAATTCAAGCCCCAGGACTGGGAAAAGAAAAAAATATAAAATTTAAAATATATATAGCTCACTTGTTCCTCTCTGTCCCACCTCAGGTATAAACCAAACCCATCATGCAAAACATATGACCTATTCTTTTTTAAAGAAGAAGCTGGTGAATTGGAGTCTCGTGGATAAAGAAAAAAGCATCTCATGGTCCTCAGACGCCATCAAGCCCCTGTAAGCCTCTGCCAAACAGATGTGTGTAGAACAGAGCCGTGGGTCAGGCTCTCACTCTGGGGCGCCAGTTGCAGACTCTTGAAGAACATCTGGGCCAAATAGCCTCATTGGTTATTTCTTTCTTTCACATTTTTCCATTGACTATCATTCAAAGCAGCCACTGATCTCCCTAATAGCTAAGGTTCCTCACACTTGTTAAGCTATTAACCCCAGCCATTTGGTGCCTCCTCAAAGTTGACTGCACTGCCCTCTGCTGGCCTGACTCAGATTCAGCAACTGCTTTTCCTCTAAACCAAAGTGGTGACAGCATCTCCCCCAGTGAACAGCTTGGGCAATCCCCCTTGCCTCAGCTTCTCTTTCCTTCCCTGCTGCAATGCCTAATTTATACAGAATTTGAACATGTTTATGCGTTTAGCTTCTGCAGATGGTGCATGGTGCTTTCAGTGATGTTTTCCAAGGCCTCCGCCTTGGTTTTCTCTAACTCATAAGCTAGGGACCCTGTTTGGGTCCCCAAGTTTGTTGAGCATCATGTCACTTACATGCTTGACAGGGAATTAGGAAAGCTTTCCAGTTAGAAGGGAATACCATGGTTGTGATGCCGCCAGTTATTTCCACCCTACTCTGTTAAGACTGCTCCCAAAGAACCTCAACCCATGTATATAACACAGGGCCACTCATCTCTAGATTCCTCAAGGAAGAATGTTTAAATATGTTTAATTATCTACTAATAATTCAAACTCATCACAATGCAAAAGCAATGTGTGTTATGGCTACTCAAACTTTATCATAATATTTTTTTAAACCTTAGGATATGATTTTCATTGCTGTCTATTCCTTCTTTACCTTCCTAGACTCAGTTTATCAGAATTTATTCTCTTAAAAATATTTGACGGGGTGTGTGTGTGTGTGTGTGTGTGTGTGTGTGTGTGTGTGTGTGTGTGTACTGGTACTGGTGCTGTAGTTAGGACTTCACACTCTTGCTTGGCTTTTTCTCCCCAGCTCAAGGCTATTCTCTTACCAATTGAGCTATACCTCCACTTTTGGCTTTTGGGTGTCTCATGGACTTTTCTTCTCAGGCTGGCTTTCAACCAAAGATCCTCTCTGATCTCAGCCTTCTAATAAATCTAGTCATTCTTGGTTGAGGTTTTATTAGCTGGCTGATATCCCACTAAAATCTGCTATTATCCTTTAGATGAACACTTTCACCTCCATTCTGAGTCTGACTTGATGTTGCTCTGTTTGCCAGAAGGATTTTTTTTGCATCCATATAAGTTTTTCAGAACTAATTATTCTTCATATATAATGTACTGTATTGATTCACTTACATTGACCTTTATGGATGTTTCCAATAAGCTCTCAGAGGAAAAATTATGCATCTTATCCATATGGAAGTAGACCTAAGAAAGTGGACAAATGAGTCCTTCTAAGGCCATCAAATTTTTATGCATTTTCCTCCTAAATAATAAAATACAAGTATTTCTCAAAGAAGATAATAACTTAGCCAGAATGCTGGTGAGTCATGCTTGTAATCCTAGCTACTTAGGAAGACTGAGATCTGAGGATTGTAGTTCAAAGGCATCCCAGACAGGAAAGCCCAGGAGACTCTTATCTTCAATGAACCAGCAAAAAGCTGAAAGTAGAGCTGATGCTTGCATTGTAGTACTGAGCAATAAAACTCAGGGGCAGTACCCAGGCCATGAATTCAAGCCCCAATGCTGGCACAACTCCCTCACCCCCCCCCCAAGAAGATATGAACTTAAGAACACTTAAAAATATGTACATGTAACATCTCTGTGTAAGGGACTGAATTAAAAATATAAGAAATGGACCTTCTTGTTCCCAAACCTTATCTCTGATTATTTTTTTTATTTGTTTATTAATTGAACACAATTTTTTTTACAAGGTGTTGTGCAAAAAGGGTACAGTTACATAGTAGGGCAGTGTGTACATTTCTTGTGATATCTTACGTCCTGTTTTTCTATCCCTTCTCTAGGTCAGGTAGACATATATACAATATACAATGTATCAAGAACATATACAGTATTCACAGACTTGGTCTCTACTGTCTCTCTGTCTCCCTTTGTTAACAGTCATATATCAGGGAGATCATGCCCCTTTGTTTTCTGTGTTCTAGGCTTGTCTCACTCAACATTATTTGTTCGAGTTCTGACCATTTCCCTACGAATAACAATATTTCACCATTCCTAATCGCTATGTAGTATTCCATTGTGTATAAGTACCATATTTTTTTGATCCATTCATCTGTGGAGGGTCATCTGGGTTGTTTCCATATTTTGGCTATTGTGAATTGTGCCGCGATAAACATGGAAGTACAAATGTCTTTTTGATATCTTGGGGTTTGCTGTTTAGGATAGATGCCTAGGAGTGGTATGGCCGGGTCATAGGGTAGGTCTATATTGAGCTTTTTGAGAAACCTCCATACTGTTCTCCAAAGTGGTTGTACTAATTTGCACTCCCACCAACAATGGAGAAGGGTTCCTCTTTCCCCGCACCCCCTCCAGCATTTGTTGTTGCCTGAGTTCAGAGTATAGGCCATTCTAACTGGGGTGAGGTGGTATCTCAGGGTTGTTTTTATTTGCATTTCCTTTACCACCAGTGATGTTGAGCATTTCCTCATGTGTTTCTTTGCCATTTTTATCTCTTCTCTTGTGAAGTCTCTCTTTAGCTCCTTTGCCCATTTTCTAATTTATCTCTGATTATTAATGTTAGACTTCTGGTGGCTACTTCTGGAGTCGATCTTTAAATTCATAAATATTTACTGAGTGCCTACCATATCTCAGGCGCCCTGCTAGGAGCTGTGAACATGATAAACACAGCCCATATCCTCACGGAACCTAGTGACAATACCATAGGACCTGTACGACAGGGCGTGGTGGAAGCAGAGGTTTTCCAACTTTGGAGGGATAGAGAGACAGGTTCCCTAAGGAAGTACTGTCTGCGCTGAGATCTGAAGACTGAGCCAGGATAAAGCAGGTGACGCTCTGGAGGGTAGGGGTGAAGCAGGAGGGGCAGGTAGATAATGCTTAAGGGAGCAGGCTGAGGACTGAGGGAAAAGGATACATTTGAGGGACTGAAGCGTTCCATATGGTTGGGATGTATATAGAGCAAGGAGGAGTGAGGAAAGCTGGAGACAAAACCTGGTCAAATGATGCAGCACTGCAATATTCCTTGCAAACAGGGAGTTAGGAGGGTGTACACTGGCTTTATAGTAAATTGCTTCTAAGTGTGTGAGTCAGATAATGCTACAAATAGAACAAATATTATGAAAGAGGGTAGGACTTGCTGCCATAACAAAATTTCTAAAAATCCAGTGACTTACAGAATAGAAAGTTCATTTATAGGACTAAGTGGTTCCAAACCAGCAGTCAGAGGTGAAAAGAAGAGGCAGGTGGGTTTGGCACCTTGTAGAGACTGGCTGACCACAGATGTGCCGGCTGCCTTGAACACACAGCTTCTGCCAGTGTCTCCATCCCATGCAACTGGGAGAGGAGGAAGGGACTGTGAGTTAGGTGGTGTTCATGAGCCAGGCCGGAAAGTAGCACACATTGCTTCCTCTTACATTCCATTAGCCAGCACTTGGCCACATGACCACACCACACTGCAAAGGGATCTGGGAAATGGAGCCCAGTCATGCTCTCAGGATGAACAGATGGACAAGGGTAGGAGGGGGGACAACTGGTAGCCTCTGCCCCAGTCATGAAAGGAGGAGCTGAAGACTTTGAGCCTGAACCCATTGTTCATAAGTTGTCCTTCATTTCTCTTCCTTCTTCAGAGGCATAGGGTTGCCTGTGACCATTTCATGCTCCTCATCTCCTTTCTAATTTCTTCATGCTGATGCATCTGTGACCTCAGTTTTGCTTATGTCAACCCTCGCCTTTCTTCCATGAATCTGATGCTTTGTCTCTCACTGCACAAGCTGTTTGCTGTTTGTTTGCCTGGTTCCACCTGTTTTAAGGAAACAGTACAGCCCTGCTGGTCAGTTGGGGTAGCCAAGCTGGCTGGTGAATCAGTAGGTGGCACTCTGGGTCAACAAGATACCCATTCCAAAGCCAAGTACCCAGAGTGAACGCCTGGCTTTAGTCACGCTCAGGAGAACCCAGCACCACCAGCTCGTGTGACCTATTTCCTCAACACTCCCTTTTCAAAAGAGTGGCCACACCCAGGTTGACCAGTGGATTGTTAAAAACAGAGATGTCAACATGCTCTGAACTGACTGCCAACACAAACATTCCCTTTGTGTGGTTGCACTCAGGAAGGGCAAAGAAGTTTGACCTGTCTGGGTTGGAGAGCATGGCCAGCCACTGTCTTCAGGATTTCTCTGCAAGCGTTGAAGAGGCCTGCGTGTTTTTACATGGGAGTCGGGCCAGTCTCTTTCATAACCACAGCCTAGTGCTGTTGGCGATGAGGAAACTGGGACGCCCAATGCAGGCCTCATTGTTTGCTTCTTTCCTGCCTTGTATCATCAGCTGAGGTGTCCTTTCACTCCTTACCATCTTCTGGGTTATTTTTCACAACACTATTAAGGTGTGGTTGGAGTTTTCTCTCCTCTTCAAGAGTCCAAACTGACATTGTAAAGAGAGACAGGGACAATTTTTTAAAAAATCATAGGAAGCTTAAGGTTGGTGGCTCATGCCTGTAATCCTAGCCACTCAGGAGGCTGAGATCTGAGAAGTTCAAAGCCAACCTGAGTAGGGAAGTATGTGAGACTTTTGATCTCCAAATACTTAGCAAAAAGCTGAAGTGGATATGTGGCTCAAGGAGTAGAGTACCAGCCTTGGATATGATAAGGGATAACACTCAGGCCCTGAGATCAAGCCCCAGTCCCAGGACCAGAAAAACAAAACAAAACAACAACTGTATGTCTGTATGAAGGTAACCTGAGTATTGGGGATATTTTTTTTTAAACTGGGCTTCATTTAATATATAGGTCTTCTAAAAATAAAGGCAAGGAATCAATTTCTTCCAATGCTAATTTAGGCATTATAACCTATGAGAGATTAGGATGTTGATATCACCAAAAAATTATATATTTATTATTGATCTGACTCTTAGACTTATTGCAAATCAAGCTGGTTATTTGAGCATAATAGGTCTCACATTAGCAGTGCCTCCTCTCCCCTGGTCCTGTACTCATTTTCCCTCCAAGACTTCCTCCCAAAACATCTCTTCCAAGAAATCTCTTTCCTACTTGACTCATATATTTAGAAATATTGTATACGTGTATCACAGATGTGGCTAGACCTTTGGATCAGTCAGAAAGACCCAGGCAATGCTGAGGTTACAATCCTTAAATCTCAGTGACTTAGTGACAAAGTATTTCTCCCCTGTGCTCCAAGCCCACTGTGGGTAATAGAGGGCTCTGTGCAAATGAATTCCTCAGGGACTAAATTCACATAAACTGAAGCTCCATGCTAATGATCATTAAGGTGTGAAATCATTGAATTTAGGGCTAAGAGAATGTAGCAAGCCCCATTGGGGCCTGGAAGTAGCATGCTATCTCTCTTCTTATTTCCTTGGTCAAGTTAAACTACATGGTTACAATGAACTGGAAAAATCCATAAGAAGTGAAGGACAGGTTAAATAAACATTTTCCACTGGAATAAGTTTCACAAGTTTCACACATCTCAGACAGGAAGCAAGGGTAGATGAATGATTTTTCTCTTATATATAAATAAAATAAAAGCTTGAGCTGGGTTGTGACTTTAGAACCTGTGATGCCAGCTCTCAGGAGGCAGAGACAAGAGGATAGAAAGTTCTAGGCCAGACTGGCTCCACAGTGAGACTCTGTCTCAGAAAGCCAACCAATCAAACAAACAAACAAAATTACCCCACACTTGGAGAGATTAAATAATTCTTTTTGATAAAACAACTGTGTTACTAGGTTACTATGCCAGTCAGCTTTCAATGTGATCTACAACTTTTCAACATTACCTACTCCGCTCTCCATTCCCAGTGATCTTACATCTACAGATCCATCCAATTTGGAGACTGAAAATATCCACCCCCACTCCAAAATTGTGTCTGTACTGAGCATGTACAAGACATTTTCACCGGTTGTGAGTCCCTCAACAACATATTCCTGCAACCGTGGGCATGGCATTTACATTGCATTTGATGTTGGAGACAACCCAGAGATGATTTGGGTATGCCAGAGAATGTATGCAAATACATGTAAATACTTGAGGACTGGTGGGTTTGGGTAGGCTGGGGAAGGGTCCTGCAACCAATGCCCTGAAAGACGGCAAAGGTGTGAATATATGTTCAAATGAATGAGGAACAATTTCTAGTGGCCCAACCTGGAGCTTAAATAGAAACAGAACAGCAGTTCTCTAGCTATGTTGCCATCATAGCATTTGAAAGAACTCCAGGCCCTTTCCCAACTCTCTCCTCCCAGCTAATTCTAAGTGGCACAGGTGGTGTTTACCGTGTGCTAATAAATGTGGTCAGCCAGGTGTCGCGTGGTCATGTGCGTGCCCTGGCCCTGACTCTCCCACTAAGTCCTAGATGCTAGAGCTCAAGAACTCACGCTTCTCCCACAGGGATGCTCACCACTGGGAGACAGGCCGAGGCCCCTGAGGCCTAACTGATGAAGACAGTACCCCAGAGTCCTGTAGAAGTGGAAAGAGCTCTTTAAACTCTTAATAAGATGCTTGTTTCAGCTCCTTCTTTCAGACTCAAACGCAAGTTGTCTTCAGCCTCTCTGATGCATGTTAATCTGGGTTCAGAGTTCCCCCCCGCCCGGGTCCTCTTAGGTCAGACTTGTGGCCTCAACTCTCTTCTCTCACACAAGGAGGACTTCCTGATGATGCTCCCAATCACTTACGCAGACAGACACCCGGGTCTCTCCTCCATCTCCCAGACACGCACAGGAGAGCCACGTGTCCTTTCCAGTGGACGTAACAGCTAAAGTACTTTTAGACAACTATACACTCATACCTCCACAGTGCAGTAAAAGAGAGAAATAGTCAATACAAAAATGTAAGCGCGTCAGTGTTTTCCCGGGTTGTATTAAAGGCACGGGGCATTCAGGTGCTCCGCCACCTACACACGTGTGACAGCAACTTCTAGATGAGAGTAAACAGTGACCTCTGAGGCTTAGCCCACTTACACTGGCAGGCCTGCCATCTTCATGGCCTTGGATAGGACCTTTGTGCCAAATAACAAAGGAAGCAGCATGGATGGAGGTTAAACTCTTTTATTTTTTTTATTTTTTTTAGTTGGAAGTTTGTGATTTGTGGATAAGATTTAGATTTACAAGTTTTGATGACTGTCAACAGGTGGCAGCAAAAACCTAAGTTTTGGTTGTTGAGAGACCGCTAAGGATGTCTTCATAACCATGTCCTTTATGCCAAACATGATGAGAAAATGAAAGCTCCGCATGTAAAGACTGTGATAGATGGAAATGGATGATCTGTGTTGTAGAATGAATGGAGAGGTAGGACTTTGATTATGAAAATCTGGAAAATTGCTCATGCTTTCTAGACAATTCAATTTGGTACTTTTCTTCCAGTCGTTTTGACTGTGGCTAAAGATCTTAGGATACTAAAACTGCTGCATAAAGTCATATTCCAAACCTGTATTTTATAACTTCTCCCTTCCTCCCTCCCTCCTTCCCTCCCTTCCTCCTTCCCTCCCTTCTTCCTGGGATGAAGCCCAGGGCTTTGTGCATGCTAGGCACGTTCTCTTCTCCAAACCCCAGTCCTTCATCTGTTTTTGTTTTTTTTTTTAAACTTTGAAGTAGAAAACTGGACTAAGAATTCTAGGAGATTTCTGGCAAATATTGAGTTACTTTTATATTTTTATTTTAAAAGTATTGGCAAAGTTCATATACAGAGCAACATTATGATACTATCAGTTTCCATTTTATCCTAGCTCATATCTCAATGAAATGAAACCCAAAGAACTTTTGAAATAAAAAGTAATGTGCTTTAAACTTTTCCAAATTTTTTTTTTTTTTTTTTTTTTTTTTTTTTTTTTTTTGCAAAAGCAAGGCAAGGCTTTATTCAAATGAGCTGCAACTCCGACCTCGTCCTACCCACCAACACAGCAGAGGTTAGGAGGAAGCCCTGAGCTGCGATTACACAGGGCGTATAAAGGCAAAAAACAAAGTTACAGCCATTAGGTGTTCAAGCAGGACACAAAACAAAGTTATAGCCATCCGGTGATCAAGCAAGCAAGACCCAGACACGAGTACAAATCTGATTGGCTCAGGGTTAGAGGCATTCTAGGGATGGTTAGCGTTAAGTTCTTGACTGGCTGGGCCCTCTTTTCCAAATTTTTATAAACTGATATAGCTGGCTGGTATTTTGGAACTTTGAAATTATTTCTACTTGTCAGTTGTGTGGTAATGAGCTAAAATATTAACTTAGTCATATTCCTAAGTAACTTAACACATCAATGCAGACACATTTATGCCACTGGCTTCAATTTCATTTAATATTCTTAAAAATAACTCATGGCACTGGGAAAATGCTATGGAAGGGAACCTGGAAGACTGGGTCGTGCTTCAGGAGAGTCTGTTAGGAGAATTTGCAAGTTTTAGAAAATGAATATTTATTTGGCTGGTACTAGGCTTGAACTCACCATCTCAAATTCTTTGCTCAACTGTTTGCTTGTGTCTGATGCTCTATCAGTTGAACCATGCCACTACTCCTGGAGTCTCCTGGATTTGCCTGCGCAGGCTGGTTTGGAATCATGGTTTTCAAATCTCAGCCTTCGAGTAGCTAGGATTATAGACGTGAGCTACAGGCACCCAGCAAAAGAGAATATTTAAACAGGATGCTATTTTATGAAAATTAAAGAGAAGGTATGCAAACTATCTCATTGAATTCTCCCTGAATTACAGGTTGGTGTATCAAATGCCTCCTCTACTTCTTACTTCAGTAATCAGGTCACTGATTATCTAGAGATTTAATAACATTATTTATTAGTGGTGTTTGGCTTTTTGTATACTGCTTTATATCCAAAAGGACATTAGTCGATAGGCCTGGTGGTACATTGCCCCCACATGAGATGATTTGGAGCCAGCTTCGGCTCTAATGAGTTCCTGCCAGGCTGGGTTACATTGCAAGACCATGCCTCAATTTTTTTAAAAGTATATTATGTTAAATCAAGTAAGTCATCCATAAATATGAAGTAACCAAAGGTAAAAATAAATTAAGATTGAAGAAGAGTAAAGATGGAATTTTGTTGGGTGATTAGAAATATATGATTAATTCAAACATTGGAAAATACTCTTAAACTTTGAGATAAATCCATTTTTCTCAGATTGCCACACATTGCTATGGTGCAGCTAAAGAAACTTGGTGGTAAAATGATTGGCACAAAGCCCCCCCCCCCACCCCAAGCTACATGTGTGGTTTTGTTTCTACTGTGTTGAGCCTTGTCTGTATTTTACTTTGTTTGTATTTTACCTTGTTTGTATTTTACTCACTTCGTCTACAGAGTATCTAATCCATTGTCAATAGCTGCCTTGCTCAATAAGATATCCACCCACTAGCTACAGGTGGCTATTTATTTATTTATGGCATGAGGGTTTTGAACTCAGGGCCTCACTTGCTAGGCAAGTAATTTATCCCTTGAGTTATGCTTCCTAGCCCTCTTGGATTTAGTTATTTTTCAAATAGAGTCTCACATTTATGCCCAGGCTGTTGTAACCTATCCCCCTCCTAAATAGGAGGGGGATTCCTACTTAGCTAACAGCTAACAGGAGCATTACACCATGCCTGGCCTTTATTGGAGTCTCACAAACTTTTTTTAAACCTCAAGCTGACCTCAAACTTCTATCCTTTAATTTCTACTTCTCATATGTTGGGATTAGAGCTATATGCAACCAAACCCAGCCGAATGTATACTTTAGATTATTTACAATTGTAAAAATTGGGCTTTATAGCCAGGTGTTGGTGTCTCATGCCTGTAATCCTAGGTACTTAGGAGGCCAAGATCTGAGGATCAAGATTTTAAGCCAGCAGGGACAGGAAAGTCCATGAGGTTCTTATCTCCAATTAACCACCAAAAAGCCAGACGTAGAGCCGTGGCTCAAAGTGATGAAGTGATAGCCATGAATGAAAAAGCTAAGGGATAGTGAGTGCCCAGACCCTAGGTTCAAGCCTCAGAACCAGTACCATCAAAACAAGTGAAGGCTGGAGATGTGGCTTAGTGGTAGAGTGCTTGCCTATCATGCATGAAATCCTGGGTTCGATTCCTCAGTACAGCATAAATAGAAAAAGCCAGAAGTGTCCCTGTGGCTCAAGTGATAGAGCACTAGCTTTGAGCAAAAGAAACTCAGTGACAGTGCCCAGGCCCTGAGTTCAAGCCCCAGGACTGGCCAGGAAAAAAAAGAGAATTTACTCCATTACTAAATGTTGATTATTTTTGGGTTTCTTTCAGAGATGGTAGTTTTAGTTGGTTAAACATTTGCTAATGTGGCACACAGTATACAGAAATTAAATGGTGAAAAGTATGTAAGGTTTGGCTTGGTGTGTTCATTTGTTAGTTATTTAAACAAATGGTGACTGAATAGTAGTTATGTAGTAAGTACTGGAGATAATGTGGAAATAAAAATGATGAAAAGGCAAGTTGTCTCTCTTAGAGAAGCTTCTGGAACAGAGGGCAGACTTCCTAAGCAATGAAGAAGTAAATGAAGGTTCCATCTTCACAGCATATTTGCCATGTATAGAGCTTCAAAAACTGAATTTTTGCTTTGATCATTAGATCACACCCTATGTAGATTATATTCATTAATTTATATAGTTCATTAAATTTAAACAATTAAAAGATTTAAAATTAATTTTCAAAACGAGAACCAACTGTTTAGCTATAGAACACACTTTCACTATTTACCTGGAATGCACTTAGTAATTCTGGTTGGCTTTTTCTTTTTAAGGTGATGAGAAAAGATGTTGAATTCAACCTCCTGGCCTTCCAAGCAGGTATGTTATACAACACTTAACACTTTTAGCATCTGTGCTGGTACTTGGGCTTGAACTCAGGGACAGAGTGCCTTCTTGCTCAAAGTTGGTGTCCTACCACTTGAGCAAGAACTCCACTTCAGGCTTTTTTGTATGTGTGTGTGTGGGGGGGTTAGTTAGAGATAAGAGTCTCTGGGACTTTTTTTTTGCCCAGGCTGGCTTTAAACCAATGATCCTCAGATCTCAGCCTCCTGAATAGCTAGAATTACAGATGTGAGCCATAGGCACCAGCCCACTTAATACTTTTGATGATGAAAGAATTTCTCTAGAGTAACTTTGGGTCCTCAACAATTTCCTAATATTCTGTTATCTATAATGATATGGAAATAATATCTCATTTACTCACCATGACTTGATTTTATTGTGAATTATTTATGATGAATTCAGATTTGAAGTATTGTTTCAGGAAATTCTAAATGACAAAAAAAAATAATTCTTTAGCTGGGTAAAGAGTTCAGTGTTAGAGTGCTTAATAGTAAGTATTAGGCCATGAGTTCAATTCCCAGGCTAAGGACTCTATGTTCTATAGAATTAATTTCCATCACTTAGAGATCATTCAGTACACATAAAAATGATTTCATGGCTACAGTCTTTGCTGTACAGAATTTTACATTTCACAAACATGTTCCCATGTCCAACCATCGCACCTATTTTTATGATTGCCTCCACTCCCATAGCATTGATATTTCATGAGTCAGAGCCTCTGCCATTAGAAATTCAGATCCTTTCTCCATTTAGATAGAGAAACATTGCTAAAAGACCATCTCTTTACTGTGAAATGCTCTCCAACAATATCATCTTCTACTTCTGAATTACTTCCTTAAGGTATATTTCTAAAAACAAGATTATTTTATTGTTTGGCATTTGATGTGCATTGTCAGGCTAGTCTCCAGGAGAAATGTTGCCAAGAGAGAAAGCCTGGAATGACAAGTGGATGAATCTCTTTTTTTCAGAAGCCCCACCAACCCTGTAATAAATACGTTCCATTAGCTCAGGAAACAAAACTTAGATTTATTTCTTATTTTTCTGGTAAATCTAGGTTGTGTGGAAGCCTCTTTTCAATCACATTAAGACATGTGACATCAATCCGCCAATCTTGCTGGTGAGTCCAGTGAGCTGAAACGCCTAGCAGGCTACGGAGAACCTCTGCTTAGACGGGCTCCCTTGCCCTCACCAAATTAGAATCTGACTTGCTGAAACTGAAACAAGACCAACAACAGTGAATAAAGAAGAGTGAGCTCCAAAGTCATACCACCTCAAAGGGCCTTTGATCCCTTGAGAGTAGCCTGTAATTTGTGTGCGTGTGTGTGTGTGCGTGTGTGTGTGTGTGTGTGTGTGTGTGTTCCACAGGGAAGCGAAGAACAGGGTGCCAGCTCACATCCCTGGCAAATCTGCCTGCGGAGAAGATGACTGCTCCTCTTGGTGGGGAGGTCTCCCCTGCCCGCTTCCTCTCACTCAGTAAGCACACGTGAGGTCACTGGTGTTGAGCAGAAGGAGAACCGAACTAATACAAAGGAAAGGAAAACAGTCCTACAAGACACAGCAGACAAAACAGAAGGCTGGATGAACTATCCCCAGGATCAGCTCAAATACCCCAAGACAGTTCATTACTAGTACAATATGAAAAGACTCCCCCATCCCAACTGGTCCACAGTGAGTCGTCTAGGTCCTGTAGTCAGGACTTCTACAATTCTGTGAACTAAAGCACATAATAATAATAATTAACAAAATAACAATGATTTATCAATGAGAGAGTGTTCTCTACCAGTTTACCTATCTTGAACCCTTCGAATGGCCCCATTGTCTCCCTGGGTAGGGCTGGCCGGGCAAGCCCCGACCCCTCCCCCGGGAATCTTTGTGGCCTTTCATGGAAAAACATTTTAAACAAACAAGCTCCTTTCTCTTCCCGTAGACAGTACAAGCAATATTAATGGTTATCTACCTGTGATAAGTACAACAGTCTCATTTTACCTGACTTGAAAGGGTCATCAGTACTGTCAAGCCCAATTAACTTGTCTTACTCTCACACAAGAAAGGAAGGTTACTGAAAGGCCACATCTTGCTTTATATCTTGCCTTCTCTGATACAATGCCCTGATCAAAGGCCATCAAAGCATCAGGCCAATAAAGGCAGACTGCTTCTTTAGGACACTGGCATAGTGCCACACAGGGGAGCATGTGAGTTCTTCCCTAGATGCTCAGAAACCAAGAAAGGCTGTTCTATGGCTGGGGTCCTGTAGAAGATGTGGGAGGAATTTATGCTGCATAGAAATTGTGGCAGATTTTAAATGATTATGGTGAATAACTTAATGATTTTTCCAGGCAACAGTGACTTGTGCATGCCATTAATCCTAGCTCCCCGGGAGGCTGAGGTCTGATGAAAATGATGGTTCAAAACCAGCCCAGGTGGGAGAGTCCACGAGACTGTTATCTCCAATTAGTTATCTCTAAGCCAGAAGTGGAGCTGTGGCTCAAGAGGTAGAACACCAGTCTTAAGCTAAAACGCTAGAAGACAGAACCCAGACAACTGAGTTCAAGCCCCAATACTGGCAAACAGCAAAAAATTAATACATTAATTGGAATTTTTCAGAAAACAATTCCCAGATTTATAAGAAGTATTTGATTAAGTGTATTATAGAAGCAGCATGCTGTATTAGAAAAAAACACCATATGAATGATGAACATCTGTCCATTTCATCCAGGCTTTTTTGAGACTTTCTTTGTGAAAAATTACCAAAAGTTCCCATCTGAAACCACAGGTAAATGGGAAGACTTGAGTAAAAGCTCCAGTAGCTCACCAATAGTGCCAATGACACCCCTAAGGTAGGTCCTATCTGTGCGTTCGTCAAGCAAGTCACAAGCTGCCCAGTTGTCTGCCCCCAGAAGCTCTGTTAAGGCCACAATCCATTGAAGCCTTAATATCTGTTGGGATGTTTGATTTGGTCTCATAGAATCCTAATGCTAAAAGGAAATAAGAAAAAAACCTCATTTATTTATTCTTGTGGTTCTCAGAAAGCTGGACTTGAGATCAGTGGAGATAACAGCTACAGATGCACGCCAGTGTGGTTCTTGTTTCCTCTAGTGACTTTGATGTTTAAAAATTTAAACTTTTGAAGCAAAATCAAATGGAACTGGGATTATTTGGTTTGGGAGGGAAAGGGGGAAATTTGGCAGAGTTTCCAGATGTCTAATAAGGATGGGGGGGGTCCTCTGGTTATTATAAAAAACACACACATGCGTGCACACACACATTCATTCATATGCCCTCACATACGTAATGTTTGCGTCCAGGTTAGACACTACACATGCCCCAGTGAGACCAATTTTGTCAAACTATGAATCCCATTCTTCAGATTTAGCTCTGGTGAACCCAGTGAAAATGAGTAGTGAGGTTTCTAAGTATGAAAACATTCTCCGTATCAAGTCCAAAACCAGATTTTTCAATGCTTCAATTAAGAATATAAAAGAAAAAGTGGATTTGTACTTGTTAACACAGGAATAGATCCCAAATAGATTCTGGCTTTCAGTTTAAATGACCATTAAACCTGTAGAGTTGCTTCCTCTGATGAAATGCCATCTTAGTAATGAACAATTCTCCATAGTAAGTAATTTGATCCTTACTTTGGTGCAAAAGAGTAATGGATGGAGAAAAATCAAGAAAGATCACTTTAAAAAGTATTACAATCACCAATTAAAAATAATTTTTAGCCAGGTACCAGTAGCTCATGTCTGTAATCCTAGGCACTCAGGAAGCTGAGATCTGAGGATCACAGCTTGAAGCCAGCCTAGGAAGAAAAGTCCATGAGACTCTTAGCTCCAGTAAATTACCAAAAAAAGCTGCAAGAGGGGCTGGGAATATGGCCTAGTGGCAAGAGGGCTTGCCTCCTACACACGAAGCTCTTGGTTCGATTCCCCAGCACCACCTATATGGAAAACGAACAGAAGTGGCGCTGTGGCTCAGGTGGCAGAGTGCTAGCCTTGAGCAGGAAGAAGCCAGGGATGGTGCTCAGGCCCTGAGTCCAAGGCCCAGGACTGGCCAAAAAAAAAAAAAAAAAAGCTGCAAGAGGAGTAATGGCGCAAGTGGTAGAATCTAGCCTTGATTAAAGAAGATCAAAGATAGTGCTTAGGCCTTGAGTTCAAGCCCCAGGACCATGATTCTTTTTAACTTTCCTTGAAATGTCTTTAATATATGTTTTGTTTTGATGGATAATGCAGAGGCTACTCTTTTCTCAAATGTACGGTTTAACTGGAGGTACTGAGTTCTTATTTGAAATTTAAAAGTTTATCTGAGGTAGGCACTGGTGGTTTACACTTATAATCCTAGCTACTCAGGAGGCTGAGATTTAAGGATCACAGTTCAAAGCCAGCCAGGTTCAGGAAAATATGTGGGACTCTTACTTCCAATTAATCACCACCAAAACAGTTCAAAGTGGAGCTGTGTCTTAAATGGTAGGGTACTAGCCTTGAGCGAGAAAGCTAAGAGACAAACCCTGAATCCTTACCAGCCCCTGAGGCTATAGTACAGAGGTTGCAAGTAGTCATGGCAGACCTCATCAGAACTGTACAGAAGCTCTTGGCGATTCTTAAAGGTGTGATCCTTTTGAGTGGGACAAGTTCTTAGACTCCTAATAAAGTCAAATAACTCAAGTTGGGTGAAAGAAGATTAGGATAACCTTATGACTTGCTTTATCTTCCTCCCTTCTCTTCCAGTTAGTAGGCAGAGGAGGTATTTTCTAGGTAAATGCTCACACACAAACATACAATCTCACACATTATATACATACATAGAATCTATACCCTGTATACTTAACAGGTTTTAGTCAACTTCTAAATATTTTATTTTATTTTTAAATTTTTATTTATTTATTTATTTATTTGTTCTGCCAGTCTTGGGCCTTGGACTCAGGGCATGAGCACTGTCCCTGGCTTCTTTTTGCTCAAGGCTAGCATTCTGCTACTTGAGCCACAGAGCCCCTTCTGGCTTTTTCTATATATATGGTGCTGAGGAATTGAACCGAGGGCTTCATGTATAGGACGCAAGCACTCTTGCCACTAGGCCATATTCCCAGTCCCAAATATTTTATTTTTAAAAGTTTCTATGATTCATTTAATAACTTTTTTTTGTTTGCTTTTATGTGGTGCTGAGGAATCGAACCTAAGGCTTCATGCATGCTAGGCAAGCACTGTACCACGAAGGCACAATCCCAGTCCTAGTCAAATTTTTAACAAAAGAGAGTCTTATAGTTTATCAGTAGGTGTGTTAAACACGCTGTCATGAGAATGTTCACTATGAACTCTGCTAAGGCACAATTATGACCATTCGCACCAGATGTCTGAGCTCTCATCTCTAAAACTTGAGAACAGGTTGTTTCACATAGAAAAGGGAGAGTTAAGGTTGCAGATGGAATTAAGGTTGATAACCTGCTGACCTTTAAAGAGATATTATCCTGGCTTATCCATATGGTGCCAAGGTAACCCCAAGGATCCTTAAAAAAATGGAGGACAGGAAGCAGTGAAGTAGGTCAGAAGAAAGAAAAGTGGGAGACCTGGAGCCAAAGGGATGAGCGCAGGGACCCCATCCCTTGTTCTCCATTCCCAATCCCTCCCCCCGAATCCCAGAACCTCCAGAAAGCCATGTGACATTATCAACATCAAGATGGTAGCCCAGCGAGAACCACATCAGACTTTCATTCTACAGAACTGCCGGGTGATACATTCACATCATAACATAGTCATACTCATATTAATATACAGTGAGTTTACTGTTGCTATAGAAACAGAGAATATCTAATAAATGTTTAAATGATATTCCATTTCCTATTCTTCTTTCTGTCCTAGGTAGCCCACTGGAGAAAGAAAACCAGAAGTATGTCACTACCAGCCCAGATCAGGAGCCCCTAAACTGATGACTTTAGTCATCTTTTTGTGCAGAAGACTCATGATAGAAGGTCTTCACACGTGTGGCATGTTTTGTTGCTGAAGTAGAGTGGGGGTTCGCTACAATGAAACAGGGTCCCCCCCAAGGGAGGGGATTCCTGGTTCCCCCAAGAGTCCACCACACAGTCTCCAGCTACAAGATGACAAAAAGGCAGATTTATTGGGGAAGTAAAAAGTGAACAAAAAGTGAACCGACTGGCCTTGGTTGCAGCCCAGACTCAGGAGCCGAAACTGCCAACCACGTGTGCAGGGTCAGGGCCCAGAATCGGGAGCTGGAACCGCATGTCCGTGTGGCCTTCCAGCCTGGTTATAAGGCAAACATCACAGACAAACTTGCCACACGCAGGTGACCAATGAAGATACAACACTTACAGAGCATGCTAGGCTGCACCCAGGTGGCCAATAGAGTTACAGTCTGTCTCATAATATCTATTTGAACCAACCTATCATTCTAGTTAGAATTGATGCATGGATTTGGCGGGGTTCACCTGATGCAGGTAGATACGCCTACTCATGGGAGGGCACAGGTTCCCTTGAAGCTCCCAGGCCTCAGGTGGTCAATTTACATAAACTTATCATAATAAAGGGGAGCTTCACCGGACAGGGTGGGGGAGAGCTTAGTGGAGATGGAGTTGGCTTCTGCTCTGAGCTGGAGTCAACCAGAAGTTCCTCCACAGCTAATGACGGCACTGGCCAGATCTGACCTCCCTATTAACAATTGCAACTATTTAAGGTTAAACACCAGTTCACGTGAGTGAGCTATGCGTTCTATGGTACTTCTTTGTTTCTAGGTAAGACATGACTTTTTACAGAAATAACAATTCGAATGTAAATAAAATGCAAACGATGTCTATCACATCTGTTTTTCTTTTAGTTTTTGCTTCTGGAAAAGGGGAATGAAAATGACAAGATTCCTAGGCATGAGGTACAGAATGGTGAGTGTGGGAATGTTTTTGAATTACATCATATTCCGGAGAAATGAGATGCACTGAGACCGGAGCTGGAAGCATCCTTTATTCTGATTCAGTGAGGCATAGTGTCACTTTCATTAGCATTTTAAGTGCTATGTTAGCTGAAGTCTATTGTGTGTCTATGTGAAACATTCCATGTAACCGTCCCATTCTTGGGGAAACTGGGGCTTAAATCCAGGCTCCTGGAATCCTAAAATTCTAGGTTTTTTTTTTCTTTTTATGTTGTTGTTTTGTTTTGGTCGGTCATGGGGCTTGAACTCAGGGCCTGGGCACTGTCCTAGAGCACTTTTGTTCCAAGCTAGTACTCTATCACTTTGAGCCTCAGCACCACTTCCCGTTTTCTGGTAGTTAATTGGAGATAAGAGTCTCATGGATTTTCTTGCCTGGGCAGGCTTTGGACTGTGATCCTTTGATCTTAGCCTCCTAAGTAGCTAAGATTATAGGCGTGAGCCACTAGGGCCATGCTACATTTCTAGTTCTTAATCTTGGAACTTTACCATCTTTTAAAGGATATGCTCTGCTGTGGGAAGAAAACCTATCACGCCATGAGCTTGCACAATGTGTCTTTGTGTGATCAACTTCCTTCACACCAGGAATAGTCCTCATTTTCTTCTATAGATGTCTAAATCCTACTGACTGCTCAGGCTTCAACTCATTTCACATCCTTCCTAACACCTTTTTCCTTACCTCTTTAAGTAGGTCAACAGGAAGCTGTTAGGTCATCGGTAAGCAGGATACAGTGCTGCATCTATGTGCTGATATGTCATCTGTATGCAGGATATAGTTACATCCTCTACAATACCCAGCAGACAGTAAGTAGTCAATAGCTCCTGGCGAGTTGAAAATCCCCCTCCCCATCCTTGTTCCAGGGGAACTGGGCTTGAATTGCTGCTTTTCCCCTTGCTGCCAATGTGGCCCAACATTCTGGAAGCTCATCTAAAAAGAAGACAAGAATAATAAGTAATACTCTTCACACAGGTTTGTTATCAAGGTCAAACAAGTTGCCAGGAGCTGGTAGCCCATGCCAAGAATCCCTAGCTACTAGAGGCTGGAATCTGAGGATCCCGGTTTGAAGCCAGCCCAGGTAGAAAAGTCTACGGAGACTGTATTCTCCAATTAACCAGCAAAACGCCAGAAGTGGAGCTGTGGCTCAAAAGAAAGAGTGTCGACCTTGAGCAAACAAAAGCCAAGTAAGGGTATAAGGCCTTGAGTTCAAGCCTTAGTACTGGCACAAAAAAAGAAAAAAGATAAATCAAGTCCAAAAGGTGCTTTGTAAGTTAATTCCATTCAAATACTAAGGATACAAAAGATGAAAGGATTTTGTTAGATCAATTTTATTTTGCCTTTTGTGTGATTTTTTGAACTGTGCCCAATTTTGTACACGAATACATCTCCATGTACACTTCAGGGCATTATTATGCCATAAGCAAGACCATGGAAGATCATATTGTTTGTCCTAGTAAACAGAAGGCTGAAGTAAGCTTTCAAAACAAACTCCAAGTGTTTGTCTATTCAATAGACAATTGTGAGCAACTCCGTAGAGTCACTGGCCTTAAATTAGAGCAAAAGGGATTTGTTCCAGACATAAGGAAATGCTTCATGAATATAAAGACTGTGAAACCTACTATTAGGGGAAATTGTGGAGACAAATAAAGGCCACAAACAAGTTACTTTATGCTGCCAAATTGACCAAGGAGAAAGAGAAACATGTTTATTTTTCAAAATGTGGCTGTTCTGAAGCAATTAAACATCATCTTTCACTAAATTAACATCTTTTTTGGCTTAATGGCACTATAAAATTAATTTTTTTAAGAAAAGATTTTTTTAAACAAGAGTTGACATCTCTTCTGGGGAACAAAAGAAAATAAACGGCAGAAACAAAAATAGAACTATTCAAGAATACATATTTGTAAACTACTATGAAGTTTATGTAAAAGTAATAAAAACTGTTTTCATGAAATAAATTCCACCCCATACATAGCCCTTCTCTATTTTTCTCCACCTTCTACAGCTAACATCCCATCTTTTTATTTGAGCATGTACCTGTATTCTGCTAACTCTGGGGAACACAACCACCCACAAGGAGCAAGTAGGGCAAATCCTGGGCATGTTACTCAGAACAGGTGAAAACTCTAATACTATTAGTCACAGTTGCAGTGAGCTATACTTTTGTGAGTCTCTTCCTAAAGAATAGAACCATCTCCTTGACAAGTCAATAGTGACAGCCAATGTAACCCGAGTCCAGTTAAAGGTCACTGACCAAGCTTTATGGTGGACTATAAGCTTATCAGGGCCATCTCCTGAAATAATAGTCGCTTCCAGGTCTCCTTTATCTTCTTCACTCTTTGTCTTGCTCCATCCTCCCCCACCAGAGCCCGATTCCCCTCCTGGGATGCATCCTTCAGCAAGGTTCTCTCTTTTCTTGGGCTTTTTCCTGTTGTTATCACAAAGCCCTTAATGTCTTGTACAGAGTATCTTCATCTAACCTTGAGTCAAAGGCCATTTCTGCCCCAGGAAAAAAAAAAAAAAGAAAGTCTTCTAATTTAAACATCCTTTAAAAAAGAAGAGTATGCCTGGGGTTGGGGTAGATTGGGAAGAACAACGGAAGGAGTGACATTGAAGTACAAGATGCATTGTACTCATAAATTGATTTGTTGAATTGAAACCCCGTATACAACTTAAAGATAATTTTTAAAAGGATAATAATAAAAAAGGAGAGGGTGTAGTTTTAATATAAATGGTAGTGATTCACAACCCCCCCCCCCCCCCGCCCCAACCAGTGACTTCCATCTTTTTTACCAGGGTAGGAAGACTCTAAAGTCTTGAGTGTTTTTCTTGAAGGACTAGAATTGAGGAGTTTCAACGTGCAAGTGACTAAACTGAGAATGACCCATTTTCTTAGAAAAGCTGGGATTCTGCACCTGGCTGTCTTGGATCTTCATGGCCATTGGTTATATACTTAGTGTAAGGCCTGGCCCTTAATTTTTCCTAGCCTAGGAAAAGTGTACAAATAGGAGGTCTCTATTCCAAATGTCTCAATATTTGCTACAAATCATGAATAATCTGCTAAATAAAACAGATTCTATCCCTCTGCTCCAACCAATTTATCTTCCATGTGTCTTGGGGACCAGGTGCAAATTTAGAATTCTTAGATACCTTGGAATTTTGCTCTAGAACATTCTACCACTCTTGTTATTTCTATTCTTGCCACCCATGACCATATAGAGAGGCTCCTACATCCAGGTTCATAGACAATTCTCTTTCAGGAGTCTCAAACAACACCCCCATCTCTGCCATGAGTGGAGAGATCAACTGGACGGCTGGGGAGAAGGCACTGCCCAGTCCCTGAGTCTTTCTTCAAGCAGAACTGAAAATCATAAAGGAGGAAACTTTCCAAAGTTAGGGAAGTGCTTTCACACGCGATCTCCAAGAATATGCAGATGTCTGCTCTCTCACACAGATAGATGATTCTGTAGGCCTCAGATCTGTCAAAAGCCTGCCAGCCATCCCCAGGAGCCATTCTCCTTTTCTTAGTAATGTAACTCTCTCTTAGTTTAGCCAGGTCTATGGCCACCAAGCTAGAGTCTACATTTTTTAGATGCCTTTGAAGGAATGACATGTGTGACTAAACTTTCACCCATGAGGTGCAAAAAAATGGCATTTGTGCTGGTGACTCATACCTGTAATCTCAGGAGGCTGAGATCCGAGGATCACCGTTCAAAGCCAGCCCATGCAGAAAAGTCTGTGAGACTCTCATCTCGAATAAAAACTACTCAGAAAAGGCCAGAAGTGGCTCTGTGGCTCAAGTGGTGGAGAGCTAGCCTTGAGCAAAAAGAAGCTCAGGGACAATGTCCAGGCCTCGAATTCAAGCCCCAGGACTGGCATACACATATACCCAAAAATCATATTTGTGGTTTTCTTAAAGAGGAATGGGCTTAGCTTATACTTCCCTTTGCCCTCCAGTTTAGAAATTATGACAATTGGAGCATCTGCTTCAGACCTAGATATAGACACATGTGGCATGTTGGCCATGGAAGAAACAGCCCACAAGCCTGGCTTCTGATGACGCTGAGGTCGGTGGTTTTATGTAGCTTCTGGGTGAAGTTCTGGGAAAGCAGTTCCTGAAAGTGGCTCCTAAGTAACCTCACAGGGCAGCGATGCTGTCCAGCCCCATTCGAGCACCTTGAGATAGAAATAACTTCCATAGCCTTTACAGTAATCTATTGCTATAGCCATGTGGCCTTCATACTAATGAATTGTTTTAGTGAGTGCATTGTTGCGTGATTGTGTCACTGTGTAAACATTACAGAGTGTACTTGCATGAACGCAGGTGGCACAGGTCAATCATTGCATGTGACCTCTTAAGACAATCAGGACACGGGGTCAGCATAGTATGAAGCTGAAGCTGGAATAATGTAGTATATAATTTGATAGTAAACATTTTTTTTTTACCAATAGGAGCACACTCTAAAATAACAATATATAGTACAGTAAATGCCCAAGCTTGAACCCTAGTTATTCATTTATTATCATTTTCAAGTTTTATGTGCTTGTATATAATAGTATGTGCCACACTTCCATATAACTAGAACACCGTGGGTTTATTTATAGCAGCCTCACCACAAACACATGAATAATATGTTGTGCTTTGAGGTCACTAGGCAATAGGAATTATTGTTTTGTTATAATCTTATGGAATCAACATTATATACACAGTCTTTCATTGGCCAAAACCCATCATTATTTGGCACACTATAAAGAGATAATCCAATTAACAAATAATACCCAAAAGGGCTGGAAATTGGTTCTTCTAATGTTCTGGTTGACTACCCAAGTAACTCATTAACCACCAAGAGCTCTGTGAATATACAACCTCTACTAGTCTATGCACAGAACACAATAGGCACTTAATAAAGGTTTTCCATTCCACTAGTTCTGGAATAGCAGAGGAGAAATAAGGAAAGGAGATTATTTTGCTCATCTACTTTCCCTCAGAATTTGCCTCACTACTTTGGGTTGTGCTTGCAGCAGTTTTGGCTGTCTTCATGCTTTTTACTAAGCCTGTGTATGCAAGAAGGCAGGAAAGCAAAATGCATTAAAGGGCTGGGGGTGTAACTTAGCAGTAGTACAACTGCCTAGGGTTGAAGATATTCTAAACGATTTAGGATAGCATAAACTATAAGAAATGGAATGGTTGGGGAGATTTAGCATAATAAGGGAGAAACATTTACCTGCACTATTGCAGGAAAACTTTTGATATCGCATGCCACAAAATAACCATGGCCAATGACAGGGCAGATAAGAATTTTTAAAACCCTGTTTCTTTAAAGAGAGGAAACAGCTACAAGGCAAGGATGTGCATCCTTTCCATTGGCTTCCAGTGGCTAATCTAGACATGGATAATTTAAAAATAGAAAATAGAATTGGAATAGGCAGTCCCAATATGCTTCACCCTCTTTGCAGATTTTAAAGGTGAAGATAGGTGTTTAACAAACCAGAGAACAATCTTCCCATTGGCCAATGCAAGCATAGTCATGCATACATACTATACATAAAAGATCAAGATGGAAATATTAATATACAATATTGATATTCTAAAAAGTTTACAATAATAATAAATATGACTAAAACTCTAACAAATCTGCATAGTTGTGATTAAGAGCTTTTTTCCACATATGTGTGATGAAATTATATGTGGTAATATAAGTAACATACAAATTTATAACATACAGTTTATACAAATAACTAATATATTCAAATAGTTTTATAATTATTATTATAAAATACCATCTACAACTCCTAGGCCTGATCTTTAATGCAAGAGAGAGAGCAAGGCCCAGTGTTTAAATAAAAATATTCAAGGTTTGAGCCCTTGCTTGTCATTACTGTTTTCCTCGACTAAAACTTTTTTTTTTTTTTTTTTTTTTTTTTTTGGCCAGTCCTGGGCCTTGGACTCAGGGCCTGAGCACTGTCCCTGGCTTCTTCCCGCTCAAGGCTAGCACTCTGCCACTTGAGCCACAGCGCCGCTTCTGGCCGTTTTCTGCATATGTGGCGCTGGGGAATCGAACCTAGGGCCTCGTGTATCCGAGGCAGGCACTCTTGCCACTAGGCTATATCCCCAGCCCCTCGACTAAAACTTTTTGAGTTTCAATTTTTCTTATATTTGAAATTGTTATAACAAGTGACAACCTGTGAATCTCTAAATACAGTAGGCAAATTATGCATATTAGTAAACATTTTACTACTGGATTGACATTTCTGAGATAAATGCTTCAAAGCTCTTACCAAGCAAGATTCATGAAGATCTTCATCCTCTCAAATTATTTAGCAGATAATAAGCATGGAAAGAATATTCACTAGTTTTTCCTCAGTCTTTTTTTCTTTTTACTTTTATTTTGTTCTAAAGGTGATATACAGAGGGTTTACAGTTACATAAGTAAGGTAATTAGAACATTTCTTTTCAGTGTTCCCCACCCTCATTTTCTCCTTCTTTCCCTCCCCCTCTGCTCCCCTTCCCCACAACTTGTAAAGTTCATTTCCAACACAATGTCTAATGAGTAGCACTGTTGCATTGGGTCACCCTTTGTCCCATTTCTGTGATTCCTCTTCCCTTCCCCAAATCAGATAAACTTGTACACAAGAGAAAGAGTGCCAAAGTCAGAAATGTGACCATGGGGAATAAACCAGAGGAGGAAAAAAAAAAAAAGACAAAAGAAATAACTGATAATACACAAAGAAAGAAAAGAAAAACAAAACAACCACACACATAAAAACCTCCTTTCTGTATAGTAGAGATCATTTTGATTAGCATCATTTTATGTGTTCATATGTACATAGCTATTGGGCTATTGTGATCCTATTCCAGGAATATACTAATTATTACAAATGAAGGAAACCATGGAGCCTATGTTTCTTGGGGGGCTGGCTTACTTCACTTACTATGTTTTTTTTTTTCTCTTTTTGAAATGAAGTCTCACTGTATTGCCCAGTCTGGTCTCCAACTTACTAGCTCACAACATCCTTATGGAGTAGCGGGGTCTATGTGTGAACACTCCCATGTCTGACTAAAATTCCACTTTGTAAGCCAAGAATTCCTGCCTTTATTATTTATATTTTTTCAGTGATTTTTCCTAACTCTTAGGATAATAGTAATAATAGAAATACAAATGAAAAAGAATCCAATTTAGAAGAATTAAAGTAGCTCGAAATCAAATCCTAATGAAAATTTTTATACTACAGCAAAAGAACAGTAATTTACTTCGCAACGTTGTGGCAGGAGTATCCCTTGCTTTAATGTTCTAGACAAATTGTATTAATCATCAGTCCTGGCCAAGAATTGGAAATAGAAACACCTCCAGCTATTACAAGAAGAAAGAGATTTAATACAAGAGACTTTAAAAATGACTGGAAGGGCTGGCGGCTACTGTGAAATTATCTCAGCTGGAGAATGAATTGTCAATACTTAGACAGCTCCAACATCTACACTCCCCTGGCTAGCTTTGCTGGCCAGCAAACCACCACCACCACCACAACAATAAAAGAGAAGAAAAGAAATTCAAGCTATGGATCATCTCTAAGCATGTCTCTAGATGAAGAAACCGTAGGAAATGTTGTGTTGCTATGAGCAATAGGAATATTTTTTTAACAAGTGGCACCAAAGTTTGATATAAACATACATGCCTACTTCGTGCATGAGTTTAAGAAGAAGGAAAACAATTAACAAAGGAGATAAGACAGTAATATTCTTTGCCACTCGAGCAACAAATAGTTATTGAACTGCCATTTATCCATTGCCATCTAGAAACTTCCAAAGTACAATTTTAGTTACTATTAAAGTGAAGTTGAGAGACGTGCCTAGGAGAGAATTGTCCTGACTTTGGTCTGGAAAGTACCCTAATGCCATTGTTCTAGATAGTGGTTCAAGCCTGATGCTTGTAGTCGAAATTGCAAGTTGGTGTTGGGATATTAATGGGTATTGTATTGAATTTGTAGATGGCCTTTGGCAATATTGCCATTTTTGACTATATTAATCCTCCCAATCCAGGATCATGGGAGGTTTTTACATTTTCTTAGTTCTGCCTTAATTTAGGTTTTCATGTTTTTAAAGTTCTCTTCATAGGGGTCTTTCACTTCTTTGGTTAAGTTATTCCTAGGTATTTTATGTTTTTTGAGGCTATTGCAAAAGGAGTTGCTTTTCTGATTTTGGCCTCGGTCTTTGGGTCATTAGCATATAGAAAGGCCGTTGATTTTTGAGGGTTAATTTTATATCCTGCTACTTTGCCAAAGTTTTGGATCAGCTCTGGTAGCTTGGGAGTAGAGTCTATGGGGTTCTTTAGGTATAGGATCATGTCATCTGCGAAGAGATAGAGTTTAACTTCATCTTTTCCTATTTGGATCCCCTTTATGTTTTCTTCTTGCCTAATTGCTCTGGCTATGAATTCTAGTAGTATGTTGAAGAGGAGGGGAGAGAGCAGACATCACTGTCTTGCTCCTGATTTTAAAGGGAATGGCTTTAATTTTTCACTGTTTAGAATTAAGGAATTTTATGCCTCTATCAGAAAGAATGACATTGCCCCATTCGTAAGGAAATGGAAGGACTTGGAAAAAATTATACTAAGTGAAGTGAGCCAGACCCAAAGAAACATGGACTCTATGGTCTCCCTCATAGGGAATAATTAATACAGGCTTAGGCTAGTCACAGCAGAGGATCACAAGAGCCTAATAGCTATGCCCTTATGAACGCATAAGATGATGCTAAGTGAAATGAACTCCATGTTATGGAAACAATTGTTATGTCACTGTTGTAATCACTTTCAACATGCCATGTGAAACCTCTTCCTGTGCTTGTACCTGCACTATCACTGTATCTCATCTGAGTACACTGGATACTGTATATATTGGTATTAGAACTAGGGAAGTGAAAGGGAATATCAAAATCGAGATACAAAGGATAAAAGACAAACGACTCCAAAAACAATACTTGCAAAACCATTTGGTGTAAACCAACTGAACAACTCATAGGGGGAGAGGGAAAGAGGGAGGGGCGAGGGAGGAATGAGGGAGGAAGTAACAGTACAAGAAATGTACCCAAGGCCTAATGTATGAAACTATAACCTCTCTGTACATCACTTTGACAATAAATAAGAAAAAAAATTCAAAAAAAAAGAAATTGCAAGTTGGTTCTGAAATTATGAATTTTACAAAGTTTAGATCATTGGATAAAAAAATAATAGTGACTAAAAATTCTGGGCATTTTGATATATACATGTCTTCTATTATTCTAATGTCAGCATATCTACTACTAATATTTTTTTCTGATACACCACCCCTCCAAAAAAAAAAACAGATTGACAGACACTCTTGGTTTAGTTTTCCTTCTGAATTCCCAGAAGAAGACAATATTATTATTATTATTAATTATTATAACTAGCAGAAATTATTTGGGCTGCCAGCCCTATAATGAGATTCGGGTGGGAACAAGCTAGGGCAGAGAGGGAGGCGATTAACATGTATAAATGTGTCATCTCACTCTGTTCTTACTTCATGGACTCTGAAGCAAGTGATGGTGGGAGAGTCCAGAGCTGGGCGGGAGGCCACTTATTCTCCTGCTGGGTACTTTGGCGTCTACTGTGCTGAGTGTCATTTGTTTCTGACGGTTATAGCTGCCAGATTGACACTCTTTTCTTTTTCAAAATGACTCAGATATTTATGTGTGGTTGCTTTGGGGTAATACCTGTGACAAATATTCAGATGCAACTGTGTTGTCTGGAAAGAGTGGACATGACAGCCAGGATTCATTATAGGAAGCAGTAGCTTACGTCCTCAAGGGTAGACTTGGCCTCTCCAATTCCTAGATCCCTATGTGATGTTCCTATAAACATTCCCACACTTCCTCCAGAAATACATCGGAGGAGAGGTACTAAAAGTTGATTGCTGACCAAAATTCTCTGACAGTCTCTCTGCTAGGGGACAGACATTAGTAGTTGTGATTGACTCTAAGAATGGACAACACTGCTATTAATTGCTCACATCCTTACAAGTTTATACAATGCAATACTTTGAGACTGGCACTATTCTTTTACTTATTATTTACCTTTTCTTTTTATGGAACGTGATGCAAAGAGGTGTTAAGTAACTTGTTCAAGATCACACAGCTGTGGCATCATTGACATTCTAGCAGGTGAGATCAGATTTCTTCCTGGGAATTTGTGCTCATGTTGCTATTATCATTCTGGTCACCCAGCCTCAAAATAATAGATGTGGGTGAGAACTGTGAAGTTATAGAGCAACCCATTCATTATAGGGATGAGGAAAGAGAAGCCAAGGGAATGGTTACATGACTGTCTTCAGGAGCTACATCTGGATTGTGGCAAAAGCAAGACTATAGCCAATGTTGTTTCTGTATGCATCATACTTTGGCTTTTTGCTGCCCATTGTTCTTTATTGCTAATGAACCATGAGGTCTTATCCACTTCCTTCTTTGTGTTTCTGATCTCTGTCCCTCCCTTCCTATCCCTAGATCCAGGCTTTGGTTTTCCTTTGCCAAAACACTGTCTCTGACTAGCCTCAGGACTGCTTGTCTCTTTTCTTTTAATTGGAAAGGAATTGGAACAAAAGTAATTAGTAATTATTATAAATCCGCCTTCCCCAAAGTGTTGTATCTGTTCCATTCAGTCATTTCCAAAATACTGCCAAATTTCTGCTTTGTAATTGCTAATTGTTATTTTAAAAACATCTTTAAACATTATTAATGCTCAGCTCTGCTTTACAATTAGATGCAATTATTAGAACACAGCTTATATTAACCCAGAGCTTTAGTGGTTGTGCTTGTAAGCCATTTGCCCTCTGACTTGTTACCTTGGTTTAAAGAAAAAATCCATGATTTGTTTTGCTTGAGCTTTCACCTTATATACACCAGCTGTGTTCATTGCAGAAAATCCAGTACACACAAATAACTATGGGAGAAAACCTTAGAGTTATCCCCTTGTGGTATATTCTTTCTTACATGCAATTTTTTGAGGGATTTCACTATAAAGGGGAGTACTAAAATGTAACAGTGGTAAGCTGGGATAATGAGGCATACATCAAGAAAAAGTACAGGTAGTTGTTAAGATTGGAGATTCTTATTTTCTCCTAATGTGATGACCCAATGGAGAGGGGGAAAGTTGCTGAAGCAGAGAAGGGGGATGCTGTGTGGCAGAGCCCAGAGCTCAATAAGTGGAGGGGTGGGCACTAAATAAGAGTGGTGACAGGCGCTGGAGGGGAGGCATGGATGTAGATGATGGGAACTGAGAAGAAATGAGATGGTCAGAGCTTCTGGAACCTTCTTTTAATTGTGTTTTTTTTTTTTTAAACAGTGAAAGAGCCAGAGTGAGAATGGAAAATAAGATATTTGCATTTGAAAGAGTGAGGCAGCAACTGAGATGGATATGACCCAGGTGAGTGAGGAAATAGACATGGGATGTGAACCATCATCACTCTAGCATGAAGAGGTCATCTGAAGGTTTGGACACAATTTAAAGTGAGAGCAGCCAACACAGCTATATAGGTTTCCTCCTAAACTCTTTAAGCTTTGGGAATATTCCTTGAGTCATATTTACATATTTGCTTGGGAGAATTGTTGGGTTCAATTATAAGTGAGGTATTCCCATTATTACACAATAATGTATTAGTCTCACAAGTCTGTGACTTGATCTATTGGTTCTCCTGCTTTCAGAGTTTCAAGCCCTGAGCAGTAATATGGTAGACTTCACTGAGTGGAAAAGCTCATACCTCTGTCTCCTGATAGGAGATCTTGAAGATGGGACTAGCTGGAATGCTGGGATGGCTGGATCTCTCTGTGTAGTCTGCAGTCCTCTTCCATCCTACCCAGCCTTTCCGGCAAGGTTGTTAGACTTATTACATGGCAGCTCAAATGGGAAAAGGCCAAAAATTCCTGGAGCATAGGCTTGAAACCAGTACAGAATCACCCCTGCTAAATTTTGCTGTTTTGATAGGGACAAGACTCCAAGAACGTGAAGGGCTATCACTGGAGACCAGCTTTCAGAATTCCTCCCCTTCCAATTTCATCAATTCATATGCCTCCTACATGTAAAAAATATTTATTCCTTTTCCCAAGACCCTGGAAGGCTCATCTCATTGTAAGCATGAAGCTCAGGCTTCAAAGCCTGGGATGTTGTCATCAGATATAGATGACATCTCCTAGTAATCTGAAGACCTGTGTAGATGACATAATATCTCATGGTTCTTCTTGGAATTCACATCAGTCAGAGAAAGGGATAGGAAAAGTGACTTTTTTTTTCCTTTTAAGTGGGGTCTAGGGCCAATGTTGATGGCTCAGACCTGTAATCCCAGCTACTCAGGAGGCTAAAATCTGAGGATTGAGTGTTCAAAACCAGACCAAGCCTGTGAGACTCTTATTTCCCATTAGCCAACCAAAAGCCAGGTGTGGCTCAAGTGATAGAACAATAGCTTTGGTGAAAAAGACAAGTGAGAGAGCAAGGTTCTGAGCTCAAGCACCAATAAAGGGGGAAGAGTCTAGGATTAAGACTCTGGATGAGTAGTCACTGGTCCATAGTCATTCTGAAATTCAGTGAGGCACATAACTCCTATTTTAGCAGTAAGGACTATCCATTTGCTAGGGGAAATTTTTGCTCTCTGGGAGTACTTATCCTTGGCTTTTGGCACTGTTCTTAGGGCTCTTAGCTTTAGAGATGTCACCCTTCATTTTATATACCAAATGTCCCATGTGTGCATCTTAAAGGTATTTCTCCACTTGATTCTTACTTGGGAGCAATTAAGGTCTGCTTCTTTTTCTTTTGAATCCAATTCACATAATTCCTTTAAAAACCTTGAGGACTCCTGTGTATCAAATTACAATCTACTCCATTAGACAAAAACCTTATTCAACCTATATTCTAGATATCCTATGTTCATTAGGAACATTGTCTCTTAAGACATAATGGGTCTAGGAATGTGGCTTAGCGGTAGAGTGTTGGCCTTGCATGCATGAAGCCCTGGGCTCGATTCCTCAGCATCACATAAACAGAAAAGGCCAGAAGTGTGGCTGTGGATTAAGTAGTAGAGTCTTAGCATTGAGCAAAAAAGAAGCCAGGGACAGTGCTCAGGCCCTGAGTCCAAGGCCCAGGACTGGAAAACAACAACAACAACAACAACAACAACAACAAAAACAAATAAGAAAAGACATAATGGAGCTGGGTGATGGTGGCTCACACCTATAATCCTGGCTACATAGGAGGCTGAGATCTGAGGGTTGTAGTTCAAAGCCAGCCTGAGCAGGAAAGTCTGTGACACTCTTAAACCCCAGACAACTGGAAGTAGCACTGTAGCTCTGAAATAAGGATACCGAGTCTAAGTAACAATGCCTTGTTCTCACTGTCATGGCTGGTGGGGGCTTTGTCTAGAGGTGAGATAGGCCATGCTTTGAATTGCAGATGCATCCTGGTGTTTAGCCCCTGGAAAGTTTTGCTACAGAGAACGTTCCCCCTTGATTATTCCCCAAGATGGTTTGATTTGCTCTCTCCTGAGTATTTCCCTAGATGGAAAGTTTTGCCAACCCCTAAGTTTTCCCTTATATGGCTTGCTTTGCTCACTTCCTGAATATTCTGTTATATGATATGATTTTGTTGGACTTTAGTTTCTACCCCAAACGTGTGGTTTTTGTCTTTAAAAGCCATGTGCTAGCTACATTCCGGGCTTCAGGTCAAAGATGAGTTCACTTGCAGACACCAGCTTTCTAGTCAAGACTCCCAATTGGAACTCTCAAGATGTGGTGTCTCTGTTTCTCGCAACTGAATTCCCACATAACAGCTCAAAGTGCTAGAGTACTAGCCGTGAGCAAAAAGATCTCAGGGACAGAGTCCAGGCACTGAGTTCAAGCCCCATGACTGGGAAAAAAAAAGAGCTATAAAAGGTTATCATTTTGCTTAGCTGTTTGGCCAGTTTTCCAGCCTCCAACATCAATTTCTTTACTGCCCTTACTGTCTTCACTGATCGACTCCCTGAGGCACTTTTAGCCATTCTTAGGCCATTGCACGGTCTTCTCCTGGTGCTTAGACGTGTTCCCTAGGACATTTTCATTTTTGTTTCTATTTTTCATCATAGTCTGTACTGTCTTAAATGTCTATAACTGTGGAAAAATATAATCCATGCACTGATACAATTTCTGTTGGCTCCCCTCAGAAACTTCCCCAAAATAACCTTTGCAAATTACACTGCTTCCCTTACACCAGGCAATTTTTCCCTCCTTTTCTTCAGAGACTAAAAAAGAAAGACCCCTATTCTTTCCACTCAACATCACTTTCCACTAAAATATCAACAGATCAGTGGAAATTGTTCTCATGAAGCTCTTTAATTCTACTAGCCAACAGCAGCAGCTTTTCCCACTGCAAAGGCAAGCCTAGAAGGAGCCAGCCATATCTCTAGGGAAGCAATCCCTTTTTATCACACACTATTCTAAACAAAAGGGATTTCTTCTTTTAAGACATCTTTCCATTCACTGATATTCACTTCAAACCCTGATTTATTTCAGGAAAAAGATAAAGGGCTTTGGAGTTTTAAGATTGGGAGGTTGGGAAGTTACAAGTGTTAAACTGTAGAACAGAATACTTATTAGAGACTTGGAGATATTGAAGATCGCACTTTATTAGGTCAGAACATACTTTCCTATAGCCCTCTTGATTAGGAAATTATTTCTAAAGTATATGTAAATATATAAAGCCAGATTCTTTATTTTTCACAAATTATCTAGAATATTTCAGCGTTAGCTCATAAAACTTAGTGCCCAGTGCCAGGAAACTCTATGTTTTTATTTGAGAGTTGACTGACATTTATCCAGGAAACAAGAGCCTGGTTCAGTTGTTTAGACATCTTGGCAACCAGGAGTGCTATTATTCAGGTGGTCTCACACGGCGGGTTATAGTGGGAGCTATGCAAAGCAAAACTGGAAATAGGCTGGGCTTTCCACAAAAAGGAGTTCTTGTCTGTGGACCTGCGATGCTTGAAGCAGCTTGATCTTAATGGACCCACATTAAAAAATCTATTTGCCAGTCTAGTTCATAGTAGCTCACACTAGCTTTCAGCTCATACTAGTTTATACTGGCCTGCACAAGCTCACATTAGTTCATACAAGCTATAACAATTCCTGCTGCCCTCCTTTTTGCTTCTGTGAATGAATGATCTTGAACTCCATTCTCTGTCTTCTTAATTCTATCAGTGCTAACAGTGACAGCAACTCTCCATTCAAATTCTGAGAAATAGTCAGAAATGTCAAACTATGAAAATGAGGAAATTCCTAACATTTATAGCCATCACAGAAGTGATAGGATCTTCTCAAGGACATACAGGGAAAGTTTTTCTCCCCTACATTAGTAAAGTCCAGATTCTGGACTATGTCAACCCATTGCATCTCCTGCTGCACAAGATGTGATCTTAATCCAACCTGGAAGATAATTGTGGGCAAACAGCAGTAGTCCCTCTCCATAAACAGAGCCGTTTGAGGGATTCAGGAGGAGTTAGATCAAAGGAGGCCATGAGCTCATAGAAACTGAGGTAAGATGGATGCAGGCTGAAGGTAGGGAAAGCACACATAAGTCAAAGACTCTAAGCTGAAAAAAGCAGGAAGACAATTTTAACAAACTGGAGAAAGTAAAATCTACAACCACATATACGAGAAAAAGCATTCCATGATAGACTGGGAGGGGCCTTGGGAAATTATCTATGTAGTCACCTGAGCAGAAGGAAAGGGGAGTTTGTAGGGTAGCTCAGTCTGCTTTTAAAAGTTCTAGAAACAAGGATTCTATTTTCTTCTGTTTTGCTTCATTTTCCTCAGACTGGCAGGAAATAAAAACTCTCCTTGCATTTCATGCACTTGAAACACATGTAATTTATTTTATTTATTTATTTATTTTATCCCAAGGCGGAAAAAAAAAATGTTGAGCTGTGTGGTCAGTATGTAAGCAGCTTCACCTTCCATCTCCCTGATACAGATTTGAATCGAGAGATTCAAGTAGCTGCAATCAAGCAAAACAATCCCATACACAGATGGCTCTGGAGACAAAATATCTCCTTTTCTTTCAGCCAGTTCACTTCTACTGTGGTCTAGCCCTGACCTCAAGTCTATTTTTTAATCCCTCAATTTGTGGGGTGTGTATGTATGTGTGTGTGTACGTGTGTTATTCATCTGAACTAAACTCACCCTTGGCTTCTGAAACATGTGAATTGGAAAGCTGTTCTCAAAATGAGCTCCCTTCCTGGAGAATTTCCCGAAGCTCAGCTTGCTTTAATTACTTAACTAAGAAGTTTTCAATGAACTGTTTTGAACCTGGCATTCACAATACGCTGGTCTTGTACTGAGCGATAGCTTTATGACAGGAAGCTTTGTTAGCTGGACCACCCGGGGATTGCAGCTAGAGCAGAATATGGCTGCCTGTAGACTGAAGAATGTGGGCTCCTCGGGACATGCCACACCTGGGCTCTCCTGGCTGCCCCAGCTTCTGTTCATGTCCCGTGTGATTCAAGGTGCTGAGCTCAGGCTACGGTGCTTTACAGCAGTAGCTTCATTTACGGCTTCTTCTCAGGCCACGGTGCCAAAAACCTCATCTATGTAGGCAGAAGGAAGGCTAAGCAGATTATATATTCAAATGGAATCTGAAATCGGATGCAACTGTGTTTATGCTGCAGCTTCAAAATAGTTTGGGAATTAAGCCTTTAGGAGTCCCTGGAATAATAATAATAATAATAATAATAATAATAATAATAATAATATCATCATCGTCGTCATCATCAGTATTCTTTTGGTTTGGTTTACAGTCTTGGGGATTGCACCCAGGACCTTGCATATGCTAGGCAAATACTCTACTTCTAAGCACACCCCTAGCTCCTCCATTTCTATTTTGACTCAAGTTACCATCTTTGTAATCAGAAACAAGATAGAAATATTACTTTAGGTTAAAAGATCAAAATGGTTTGAACACAAGTTCCAATGGAGATCCCTGTGATTTCTCTTTGGTTAGTGGCACAAGCAAATTGATCAGTGTGGTTTATTTCACCCCATTATATTCCTGCGTTTGGAAAGACACTTTTTTTTACTCTTTTAAAGAAAATTAATCAATAATAATTGCGTTTTGTGGGGTACATTACAGTGTTTTGATATATGTATAAATTGTGGACTGATCAGATCAGACCAATGAACCTAGCACCTAGCAATCTAGCACCTCACATGCCTATCTTTTCTTTTTAGGGCGAACATTTACGATTTAGTCTCAGAAATTCTGCAACAAACAATACGTTATTAGTCATAGTCACTGCGGTGTGGTCTAGCTTACTGGAACTTTTCCCTCCTATCTACTTGAAGCTGTACATTTTGACTCACACCCCACCTTTCCCTCTTCACCCACATTTCCAGCCCCTGTTCTCTGCTTCTATTAGTTCATTCGCCCTTGAAAATTCCATACATAAGTGAGATCATGCCATACTTGTTTGTATGACCAGGGCTTACTTCACTTGGTGAAATGAACTTTAGATTCATCCATGTTGTTACAAAAGGCACAATTCTTTTTTTTTTTCTTTTTCTTTTGTGCTGGTTCTAGGACTTGAACTCAGGGCTTGGGTGCTGTTTCTGAGTTGTTTTGCTCAAGGCCACTGCTCTACTATTTGGGTCACAGCTCCACTTTTGGCTTCTTTGGTAATTACTTGGAGAGAAGAGTCTCATGGACTTCCCTGCCTGGAGTAGCTTTGAACCTTGATCCTCAGAACTCAGCCTCCTGAGTAGCTAGAATTACAGCATGAGCTGCTGGCTCACAATTCTTTTTAAAGGCTGAATGGTATCTTGTTGTGTATATACACCAACTTTGGAAATGTGTTCATCCATCAGTGGGCACTCTGATTGTTTCCATGGCTTCAGTAGTATGAATAATGTTGCGTTGAAGATGAGAGTTCAGATATCTCTTCTATGTAACTGATTTAAATTCTTTTGGATAGGTACTGGTAGTGGGATTGGTAGTTCATATGGTAATCCTATTTTTAGTGTTTTGATGTGCCTCCATACTGTTTTTCAAAATGTTTCAAAATTGTTCTACCAAGTTGCATTCCCACCAACAGTGTACAAAGGTTTCTTTTACCCTCACATTCCCTTCAACACTTACCTGTCATCATTTGGTGTAGCCATAATAACAAGTGTGATATCTCACTATGTTTTTTGTTCACAATGTGATGATTATTAGTGAGCTTAAGTATTTTTTCATATACCTGTTGACCATTTGAATGACTTCTTTTGAAAGATCTCTATTCAGGTATTTTGCCCATTCTATGATTTGATTATTTGCTTTTGTTTTGTTATTTTTCTATTGAGTTGTTTGGGCTCCATATATATTTTAAATGCCAACTTTTTACCTACAGTGTGACTTGTAAATACTTTTTTGTCAATCTGTAGGTAGTCTTTTATTCTGTTGTTTCTTTTGCTATACAGAAACTTCTAGTTTGACTTATCCCATTAGTCATTTTTGCTTTTGCTAGCTGTACTTTTTAGGTCAAACCACAAAACCATTGCCCATGCCAATGTGATGGAGATTTTCTCCTATAGTTTTTTTCCTACTTCTTCAGCATCAGGTTTTATACTTAAGTCTTTAGTCTATTTGGGATTGATTCTGTGTGAAGGGTGAGATAAGGCTCCACTTTCATTCTTCTGCCAGTTTTCCCAGTACCACTTGAAGAGATTGTCCTTCCCCAATGTGTGTTCGCCAGACCTGTGTCAAAAATTAATTGGCCCAGAGATGCCTGAGTTCATTCCCAGGCTCTGTATTCTATTCCATTGATCTGTGTTTCTGTTTCTATGCCAGTGCTATGCTGTTTTGTTTCTAATATATTTTGAAATAAGATAGTGTGATGTTTTGAAATAAGATAGTGTGATGTCTCCAGCTTTGTTCTTTCTGCCTAGGATCAGCTGTGAGTGTGTGTGTGTGGTGTGTGTGTGTGTGTGAGAGAGAGGGGGGTGGGGTGGGGAGGGAGGGAGATTCCATATGAATAGTAGAATTCTTTTTTGTTGTTGTTCTCATGAAGAAATACATTGGGATTTTGCTAGGAACTGCATCTAGAATGTAGATCACTTCATACAGTGTGGATGTATAAACAATTTTACTTCTTTCACTCCATGAGCAGTGGTAACTTTCCATTTTTTGTGTCATTTATTACTTTCATCAATATTTTGGTGCTTTGCAGTGTAGAGAGCCTTTGCCTCTTTGGTTCAAGTTACTCCTAAGTATCCTATGCTTTTAATTACGTTGAAAGCAGACTTGTTTTCCTAATTTATTTTTCAGAGAGTTTGTTGTTAGTGTATGGAAGTGTTGGTGATTGTTCCAAGTTAACTTTGAGTCTTGCTACCTCACTGAATTCATCTATCAGTTTTAATAGTTTTATGCTAATCCTCCGGGTTTTCTAAGTAAATCATGCCATCAAAAAACAGACAACTTTACTACTTCATTTTCTGTTTAGAAAAAGCAATTATTTTGTTTTATTTAGAATCAATTTCTTCAATTTTACGGTAGGATCCTGAGGGGAGAGCACATGTGCAAGGTTAAAATTTTATTCTATTGACCACAGAGGCTTGGGTTAAACTGATAAACTAAAATGAGCTAGTCAGAGTAAATTTTGGACAGTTTTTGGAAATTCTAGCATAAAGATGTTTATTCTTTTAGGTAGATTCAGCTCCAGGAGACTAGTCTCAAGATATTTTTGTCAGTCATGTTGTGGTCATGTGTGTCCTAAGAATGGGACCAGCGCAGAGATATTGGAGCCTGAAACGAAGCAATGGAGAATGAAAATCTGGTTCCTGGTGATGTTGTTTGAATCCTTAATCAAGTCACACCTGGATTGTGGATTATTTAGTTACATACACCAATAAATTTCCCCCTTTTTCTTGTCATAGTGCTTTTGAGTTAGGTTTCTGTCACTTGCTACTGAAGGAATATTTATTATTAGAATTATACTACAAGTTCAAATATTGCTCAGATCCAGTGGCTTAACGATGCTTATGAAAGTGCCATTTTCTTAGTTAATAAACATAAATTTCAACTGTAGAGTAGTTCTTTTTTTTTTTTTTCATACTGGGGCTCAAGGCTTGGTGTTCTTGCTTAGATTCTACTCATGGCTAGTGCTCTACTGTTTTAACTATACCTCTTCCTCATTTTTGTTGACTAATTGGAGATAAGAGTCTCCTGGGCTTGTTTGCTGATGCTGGCTTCAAACCAAGATCCTCAAATCTTAGCCTCATCAGTAGCTAGGATTACAGGTATGAGCCATTGACTCCTGGCTAGGGTTGAGTTCTAATGACTGTTTACTCTTTTTGGAAAGTTTGTTTAAAGATATATTTGTCCTATAAAAATATGGCACTTCATACTGTCAATTTTTGCTTAACATATTTAAGTAATTCTCAATCATTTAAAAGACTTTATGACATCACAATTGACATAGAACCTACTTATAGGGTTGTGGAAAAATATCAAGTTTATGTCTTTGTGAGAATTAAGAATTATTATACCATGAATATACTAATGATGAAAAAGTTACTAGACAAATAAATGTCTGTAACTACTCAAGTCACATGGGCCTAATCCAAAAACCTCAGGAAGAAACAATTTCAGATCGGTTCAAAATAATAAATGCTGTGACTTTTAAATGGAAATTTGGTCTATTTTTGAGATAAATGTGATTGGATACATGTGTGTGTCATTCTTTTCTCTCATTACTTTTACTATAGTCTACTTTAATGATGACAATAATACAACTCCACACATGAAATAGTTTTTCTCCCTCTGTCTTTTCTCTCCCTTCTTCCTTGAAAGCATCTACATTATATTGTTTATTATTGATGCCAATGTTAACATTTGGCATCTTTCCCGAAGTATATTGCAAAAAACACAGCCATAAAAACTTAAATATATATAGTCTAGGGACCAGATAATAACAGCATATTTGTTAAATATAGGTGTAAGTAGTATAGACAGGAGGCCAAAGTCTGTCCTCCCTCCTTCCCTCCCTCCCTCCCTCTCTCCCTTTCTTCTTCCTTCTTTCCATCCCTCCTGCTCCTTTCCTTTCCTCCTTCTTCCCTCCCTCCTCTTCTTCCTTCCAACTCTCTTCCTCCTTCCTCATCTCCTCTTCCTTTCATTTTTAATGCTTTGTAATTCTTTTTGTAACTCTTTGACAAAGTCTGTAAGAGTCAATCATAATTAGCATATAAGAGGAATAAATGGGCCCTGTTGTTTTTGGTGTGCTCGCCTTCTTCAGAAAGGACAGAAAATTTTACTTGGAGGCTGGATGCAGATTTTTTTCCCACTTGCCTCCCAGATTTGCATGATCTAGAAAGTCTCCTGAAGGTATTCTGTGTATGTGACTGACATCTCTCTGTCAGATGAATGGCTTCATTTTCACTAACTTTCACTTTGATACCCATACTTTTGAGCAACCTCCCTCTTTTTCTTCCTTTTAAAAACTGGATGTGTCAAACATGTCCCAACGGCTATTTGCATTGCCCGTCTGCCTGGTGAAGGAGTGCTGGAAAATGCGCATTTAAACAGCACCTCCAAGAGTTCTTAATGATGTGGTGCTGAGAGGCAGCTGGCCCAAGTCCAAGTCTGAGGTCTCACTGCTCAGGCAGGAAGGGCAGCAAGGCTCTAAGGGGAGAGGGGGAGATAGAAAACAATACCCCCCTCACTGTATGCTCTGTATACCCTCCAAAAGAAAAAGGACAAATCTGGATGCAATATTTAAAAATACTTCCTTCTTAATTTCAAAGTAACTGTTTAATAGCCTGATAGCTACTAAGAGTTAAAATGATTAGCTCAGGACATTTGCTTTAGTTTCGAAGCAAACCTCTCAGTGGCCTACTTTCATTTTCGTCTAGTTAAACAGTTTGTGGTTATATTTGAAAGAGTTTTTAAAATTGTCTCCGTAAGGGGGTAAAAAATTTTAAAAAACAACAACAGCAAAAGGCCAGACTTTAATTACTGAAAAGCTGTTTTCCTGAAGGCCTTTTTGCTTAGGTGTTCTAATAAAGACAAAGAAACTTCAATCAATCATGTCAGTTCCTTACAATCTCTGAATTAGCAGAAAGCTCCTCCCTCCACAAACACTTGGGGAAGGTTTACATGATTTCCTAGATTATGTGCACATTTTATTTTTCATGAATTTTAAGATGGGCATGACTATCTGAGGTGGATAGAAAGAATAGACAACAAAAACGGATAAGGAAAATGGTAGTGATATTGGACCATGGGCCATTTGACAAAGGAATTACTTAGAGATGATCGTACACTCTTCTGTGTCCCTCACTCTGCTCTTGCCTGATTAACTGCCTGCTTGGGAGGTGAAGGCTAGGACAGACAGATTAGTCTAACAGCTTTTCTTCACAACGAAGTCATTGGTTAAATAAAATCCATGGGAACTGTTGATGCCATAACAGAAGTTAGTATCACCGAGGGAAGCATTATCAGCCTGCTATCCTTGAACTCTACAGACTTAATGATCTTCAAATAAGTAGTATTTAAACAATCTCTTTTTCCAATGAAACAAGGGGCTATAGAGTTTATTTAATAACCACCACAAACATTCAGTAAGTGGTATTTAAATCTCTCTCATGACCTAAATTTTGATAACTCAAAGTACTAAATAAGACCTCAAGCCCTAAAGTTAAACATTGTTTTTTTTTTTTTTGGTCCCATAATCTATTGGAAAAAAACGATTATTACTACTGCTTTTAGATGTTTGAGCATAAATCATCTTATTTGGCTAATGTAATTTGGTGTGTGAAGTCCATCATCTTAGGAGCTGCTCAAGGACACGTGTCCAGGGTCTACCTTCATTCTACTGCAAAAATGCTTTGGGAAGTTCTTGTACCTCTCTGTCAGAAGAGCTTAACACATAAAAAGGCTGTCATCTGCTTCATAATATACTGACACACTTGACTGGATAGCTGATTGGCTTTTCTGAAACAATTTCATGAAGTCTGAGATCACTCTGAGGGGTGTCCACTAAAATGGGACTGTTTTTGTTGATGTGGAAACTCCTGGACTCCTTATTCTTTTATAAAACATTTTCCTCTTAGGTTATGGTGCCATTTGAGAATCTGATCAAAGCTGCAGAAAAAAATGTGCACACACACACACACACACACACACACACACACACACACACACACACTTTGTAGAGGTTGCACATCCTGTTAGGAAGTTCCATGCCATCCCTGTAGCCTGTCCACAGAGAACCTCTGCTGCACATACAGACTTCACTTTGATTGATGAATTCATCTTGCATTTTTATAACCTTTCCAGGCCTCCTGCATTTTATTGGTACTTTTTGGCAAGGGAACCAAGACTCCTTCAACAAATCTGCAAGAATGAGTTGTCTTGAAATGTGGAGAGAACAAAACATGGAAGCAGAATTCAAAACCAGACAACTGCTAAGATTTGATTCCCTGAGAAAAAGTTTACCTGAGAAGGTCACTTCTCCAGAAGTCCCGGGGAAGCACCGGGGTGGGGGTGGCCCAGTCCTGCCCCTCACTCGCTGGTCCCCCCTGCTCTTTAACTCCTTTCTCACTGACCCTCAGCACCACACATTCTTATCTGAGCAGATAATGTCACCAGGGTGACAATATTGCTAACTGCATTCTTAATTAATTTGTGAAACCAGGCCTCCCCCCCCCCAGCCCCTCCAGTGACTGCAATCTTGTGCCACACTTTATCACCTCCCTTCTTGTGAAAAGATCTTCAAGGGGAAACCAATTTTGAACTCAAGAAATATTTTCCTTTCTCAAATTAGCTGTAAAGTGCAGTTGACTCATTTCACATGTAAAAAGGTTGTGCTAGTTTTCATGGGTACCTGTTTGTCTCTTGCCCAGTTCAGAAGCTAAGAATAAGCTAGTTTTATACCTCCTCTTCCCTCAGCACATTTAGACTTGGTTCCACACCCTAAAACAAACAGATCTGTCAGGTTTGCCCCTTGTGGGAAGACCCTCTGTCATCTATTTAACTTGTCTCCTTATGTGTAGTTTCCCAATCGTCCACTAGTTGGGGCTCTATACAAAGAAAACAAAACTAAAGGGCCCCTGTGGAATTACTTACTAGCCATAGAACGCTACACTTGGCATCTTTTTCTGAATCCCTAAGTATAAGTTTGTTGATTTTATTGTCTCCAATATACCAGTGATGAGTTTGTATTATACTGTTCAATGCGCTTGATTTGTTTACTTTGATTAGAAAATTCTAAACTAAGATGTTTGTTTTTGGCATAATTGAATCCAAGTCAATTCTATTGCAGTTACTATAAAACATAAAAATGACAAAGTATATATATAGGTGTAATACTTAGTAGACAAGTAGTAAGACCATCTTCTTTGCAAAAATTTTTCTAGCTCAGAAGAGTGGCCATTTATCTCTTCAGTCTCCTAGCATAAAATCCTGCACAAGAAATAATGAGTGTTGTTTGGCTCAACTGTCTTTCTAGACTTGAGACTGCTTCCTGTTTCTCCCAAGAACCCACGTTTGGATGAGGTTATCCAACGTGAGTTCTTTGTTGGAAAAACTGTCTTACTTCCATGTGAACACTTGGCCTGGTCTCCCCACCTTACTCAGTCTGGTCAGGTTGACTACCTTGGATGGTCACAAATAATCAAGGTCCCCCCCCCCCCCCCAATTTGCTTACACTGACATTTTGTTTTAGGTTTGTTTATCCTGTCTTTCTTCACCTCCCCAGAGATCCTTTGGCAAATCTGATAAACAATGCCCTTTTCTTGCTCGAGGCAGAAAGTCCAGTTGAATACAATGGGAGGCCAGAGTTGGCTGAAATGCTGGCTGCAGGTGCTCTCTGCATTGTGGTCATTTAAACCAGATGCTGAGGAGTTGAAGCACCTGCTTCCCTTCTCTGTGTACACTGCAAAGACGACTTCAGGAGCACCAGTGAAGTCACAGCACCGGGCTGGCCTACGTGATGCCGCCACCGCAGCGTCCTCGGGACATGAAATGAATTGCGCCACTAACAGTTTCACAAACTTCCCTTTCAAATTGTCAGACATATACAGTTAGGGTTGTTTTCTTTTTTGTTTTTTTCCCCCCCCTCTCTCTTCCTTCCCTGAATCTTAAACTCCAAGATTTTCTCAGCACACCCCCACACGGTGACAACGGAGCCTCCTTTAAACAGGCATTCAGAGGCAACTTTATTTTTACTCTGGGTTATATTATCTAGAAAGGGTGGCCTTCTAGAGAGGGTGATGATTTTTGTGGTGCTGATAACAATGAGACAGATGCCAAAAGCCTTGCACAGCCTCAGATTTTATGAACATCTCTGTAAGTGTCATAAATCTTGGAACAATCCACAGCACACATTAAGTCTTCTATCTTGAATGTTAAACATGAGAGCTCAGGAAGAAATTGGTCTTGTGGGAGGTGTCTAGGCTGTAAGGTGATGAGAAGATTGGTTCTGGTATTATTATTATTATTTTTCTTTTTTACTAAAATGATCCTAAAGGATAATATTTCAGTCCTAAATTTAGTAATATATGGATGGCAAGCATGTGCATGTGGATTCAAATTCTTCATAGAATTCCTGTATGAGTCAAAGCTCTGTTCTGATGTTAATATTTTTATTTTCAATTTTACTATTTCTTTTGATCGCAAATGCTCTTCTAAGGCAGAGTCTATTTGTTGCATTATAAAGAGGGATAGGTTTTCTCTGTAACCTTGTACTGTGTTTCCTCAAAGTCAGATGAGTGAGAAAGTGTTTGTTTTCAGATTTGAAGTCTTGACCCTGCTCCTCTATGGAAGTTTCCATACAAACACACTAGTTAAGAAGGTCAGGGCCAGATGCCTTCAGGAGAGGCATATTCTGGACCTTAGTCCTCCAAGAGTCACTTGTCTTACATTGGCGAGGCTCAGCTGGTATTACAGCTTGAGGAAGTCCTTTACATGTGTTTCCTGTAGCTCTCAATACACAGTATGGGGTGTGTGTGTGTGTGTGTGTGTGTGTGTGTGTGTGGTGTGTATTGCAGAGAGTTGAACCCAAGACCCCATACATGCTACACACATGTTCTACCACTGTGTTAATCCTTCTGCCATAGCCCAGAGATATATTCCTATTCTTGCACATTCAAGACTAAGGCTGCACTTGAAATAATGACCTTTGAAATAAGGGGATCTCGGGGATGCTTGTGAGCATGAGAAGGAAGAAGGGTGGCAGGGTGGGCTGGAGTGACACATCAAAAGAAATCAGATGAGTTGGCTTGATATGAGGGATATGTCATATTTGGTGAAAATTATGTGACATAAGTCAGAATTTACAATGTATTTTCAAAAAAGAAAAAAGTGTGTGTGTGTGTGTGTGTGTGTGTGTGTGTGTGTGTGTGTTTACCACTGTTTCTCACCTCAGGTACCTATTCTTCTTTTGTTCAAAGCCTCATTAGAGAGACACCAAGACAGAAAATTCAGAGACAGAGAGAGGGATTGAGACAGAGAGAGGGTGGTTCTGGTGGCAAGAAAGGGAGCTATAGAAACTATGACCTGCAGATGTGATTTTCAGCACTTGGGAATCTATTTGGGGCACATCAGGGAGTGAAGGGGGTTGCTCCCATGGAGATGGAGATGGGAAGAAAGATTACAACCCAAGATAAGACACCCATCTTTTATTTAATATCACTGGAACTGTTTTCACTTATCTGTACGACTCTTTGCTTTTGTGCCTCTTAATTTGTCCTTGAAGTTCTGTATCTAATCATTAGTTGAGCAACCAATAATTCTCCCTTGGTCCCCCACCCCTTTTTACAACCAACTTTAATCTTTAGACTCAGTGAAAAACATGTTTCCCCTATCATAACTGGTTTAACAAAAATTCTCTTTCAAGTTCAGATTACTCAGATACAATGGCTTTCCTGCAGCTTCATGCTGGAGAAAGGAATTTACATTAGAAAAGAGAGATTTATGATAGCATTGAATTTCCATTTGAATATGGAGAGTTAATAACATGCATATGTTTTATTACTATTATTATTATTATTATTTTAAAGGTTTACGCTATGCCATGGGCAACAGAAAAGCTGGAAACTTCAGGGCTGGCAGAGTTCAATGAATACTTTTATCTGGTTTTCATTCACAAACAGCAGCTTACTTCTCAGGAAAGGACCTAAACGTCTCCCTACATCGGAACTGGAGTAAGTGCCAGGATTTCCTGATTTGTTTACATTTCTCAAAAAACTTTTTTTCCCCTGGTCTAGGACAGAATTAGACTTCCTTTTCCACTTTTGGCTCCTTCCAAGCTATTCTTGCTCAAGGTATTCTCTCCCCTTTCCCTGCATTCTTCTTTGTGGAAGTCTCAGCTGGCTCCTTTGTCTCACGAAAACACTGAGAGGCAATGAAAGATGTTGGCCAAAAAAGAATGGCCAGAATGACAATAAGCCCACCAGAGCCGACTTTTCCTGGATGCGAGCAGAAAATGCCTAGCCTTTACGTTGAAAATCTGCTGTGCTGTCTCTCTGAGATAAGCTGGAGTGGATTCTGGGAGGACTACGTAGGACACATCAGGTGACCTTGCTAAAGTCCTCAGGCTCTACAAGGACTCTGCAATCATTTCTTTTCCCATAAACCCCACTGGTGAGACTGGCCATTCAGACACAAATGTGTCCTTTGGGTGGCCAAGTATCCAGGGCCTGAACCGGAGCTTCCATTCTCCTTTCTGTCCTATTTGCTTTCACTTTTTACCATCCCAACCATTTATAAGTGGTCACAAAAGCTTCTTTGGAAATTTTACTCCACGCTCATTTGTTTATAAGTGTTTTGCAACCCAGGGCTCCATGGTGTTTCTTAACAAGGGAGATGCAGACCTAAACCAATGGCTAATGGGAGTGTATTGAAGGCACCCAGATCTTATGAGGGCCCAAACCCAGAATCCAAAAGAGAAACACGGAAGTCTTAAGAGAGGAAGGGATCTGCTAACAGCTGTAATTCTCCTGCTCATTGGTAGTTCTACTCCTTTTCTCTTTCTGTTGTTTCTGATGCACCTAGCCTCTCAGTCTTCACTAGTTAAGTCATCTCTGTTTTGAAGCCTTTTGGCCCTCATTCCTACAGATAATTCAGCTCTCTGCAGAGAGTCAGATACCTTTACTTGCATGGGGAATTGCTCTAAATCCTAGCATAACCCCCAGGAGTATTTGTATTACAAGAAACGAAGAACTCTTAAGGTGAAGGAATGAGTCTCTGTGGCATTTATGCCATCCATGGAGGTCTTTGAGGAAGTAATAGCCTATTTTCCAAGTGCTCTTGAATTATGATGAGGATGGTGTTAAATAAAACTCACAAGAAGCTATGGTTTGGGGTTTAGCTTCTGAAGCGAGGTTTCAATGGACCAGGTTAAAAATCCAAATGAAGTCACCCAGGCCCATGTCCTGTGTCTCCAAATGGAAACGTCTCCTGACTTCTCAGAAAATCAGAATGAGAGAAATAACAGCTACATTTTCCGAACAAGTCAGGTTCAATTGGCATCTGCCTTAATTCTTCCACAAAAAGGATAATCTAAAAACATGATTTTAGCCATACACTTTTTTCCTATCTCCCTATCCTTGTCTTATAAGGAAAACAACTTTGAGATGACCAAACTGAAAGTGGGGTTTTTTTTTGTTTGTTTGTTTGTTTTTTACTTTCTGTTTTCTTCTCTCTATAAAACCAAATTCCTCTGCTCGGAACACTTATTCTATTTTATGAAGTAAAGTGTTGCTTGATTCTTGAATCAAAAACAAAGCCAAATAAGAGCATCATATTGGCTGTGATTAGCATGCACAAAGCCTTGGGTTCCATGCCCAGCACCAAAACAACAACTCAAACCCAAAAGCAAACCAAACCAAGCGAAAAAGAGCATTACACTAAACTCTTGTGATTTTTATGATTTGACAGAGTGCACTGGCCAAGTCAGACACACACACACACACACACACACACACACACACACACACACACACACATTTATAGCAATGATTGTACAGATGTGATGTCCACAGGCCAAGACTCAGCTTATCGGCATCAAAGATCTACTGCTGGATGATCAAGAGCTCTCTCTTATGATATACTAAAATACCCGAGATATGCAGCAAGATAGTATTTAGCTGTTCTGAGATACCTCTCCTAGCATCTGACCACTCAGTCGAGTGACTGTGGAATGCCTTCTGTTTAAAGACCAGGATAGACTCTGCCCTATGACCTGCTTCATTGAACAAATGACCGTATTTCCACCAGAAGCCAAATTCACATTAAGACGTACCTACAGGGCTAGTATGCAGTAAGGGAGTTTCAATGAACACCAGCACATTTGGGTATACCCAGGAATAACGTGCTTCTTTTTCTCTATTGGTTTTAGAGGCAGTACAATAGGTAAATGTGTTATAAATAAAATTAATATTTCATTTGGGTAGATTTGAAGGACTCTGTTCTCTACTTCTATACTGATCAGGTGAGAAGCATCAGGGAAACACATACTCTCAAATCACAAGGTGGAGATAAAGACATAAAGCGAAGTCCAAGGTAAAATATACATTCTAAGGTAGATGAAAAAAAAAAAAACCACAAACCAATCCACAAGGGTGGTAGGAAGGAAAAACATCAGATATAGGATACTCTCAACAGAAAACTTAAGGATTATTTAAATCACATGAAAGGAGATATAAACTATAATATAAATAACTGTATAGTATTATATAACTGTAATATAAACTAGAATGCAGCTTATACTATATAAGCACTACAGGGATACATATTTTCTAATAAGTTTTGTACATCACTGAATATTTTTATTTCCTGGTTTTCATTTTAAAAGAAGATTAGATACTGGGGCTGGGAATGTGGTGTAGCGGTAGAGTGCTTGCATGAAGCCCTGGGTTCAATTCCTCAGCATCACATATACAGAAAACGGCCAGAAGTGGCGCTGTGGCTCAAGTGGTAGAGTGCTAGCCTTGAGCAAAAAGAAGCCAGGGACAGTGCTCAGGCTCTGAGTCCAAGGCCCAGGACTGGAAAAAAAGAAAAAAAGAAGGTAAGATACAAGGGGCTTACCTGAGAGAACTTTCCCTACACATAAGATTTTCTGTAGGAGTCTCACATTTCTCTGGTTCTAATAAACAGAAATGCCAGAGGAGACTCTTAGGAGCACAGCTTAGGCTGACCTGAGGCTGACCAGTGATTCCTTTGGGTCTGTCTCTAGTGCTAGTTCCTTGAGATTCTTACCGAGTACAAACATGGCTGCTGAGGGACAGCTCCTACCATCCCAGGGGCTGGGGGTATGGAAGTTAGCTGGATTTTAGTGCAGCACGTGTATGTCCTGATACTTGTTAGAAACCCGAGAAGGACCATAGACAGGTATCAAAGATGAGTATGAGTTTTGGCAGCCATGACCTTGGAACTGCCACTGAAAGGTTCTTTCTGCTCTGGTAACAGGTACAGTTGCCTTTCTGTGGGAGCTGGAAAAGATGAGAGGAGGCAAAAGTGAACATTAGGGAGCTTCTCATTTCTGGGACTTGAACTCGGAGCCTTGTGCTTTTGCTTGAATTTTTTTTTACTCAGAGCTAGTGTTTTACCACTTCATTTACACCAGAACTTTCAACTTTTTGGTGTTTAAGTAGAGAACAGACTTTCCTCTCTGGTCTGGCTTTGAACTATGATCCTCAGATGTTAGCTTCTTGAGTAGCTAGAATTATCGGTAGGAGTCCCATTTACTAACTTCATAATTCACAGCCAGAAAGCTCTTGTATTGAATAAAATGTGCAAATGGAGAAGTTTCCAATTCTACAAATGTCTACAAATACCTTTGAATCATTGCTCCACTTTCATGATTTCAGCTGTGTGAGTGACAAAAGCTTCTCATTGCACAAGCTCTTTCTGAAGGGTCACTTTGCCCTGTCATGCTGGGGAATCTCTCGTAGGGCTTAGGAGTCTTCCTGGAGTGTTCATCTGATTTGGCCTCTAGAAGTTACTGTGGACATGCCCTCTGACTTCTGAGATTGCTAAAGGATATGTCAAAGGAATTGCTGTGGAAGGCATGATTTCCATGTGGTTTTGGTCCCTAGCACATGGTCTGGTAGCCTGAGGTGAGGTGAGCGGAGGGAAGGGCCAATGGTATGCCTTAGCAGATCCAGAAAGTATGTTCCGTAGATTCTTGGGCCAGGATTTTACTATTTCTTTCTTTCTCTCCCTCCTTCTCTTCCTTTCTACTCTCCTTCCCTTCTTTCCCTTTCTTCCTCCCTCCCTTCCTCCTTTCCTCCATTCCTTTCTCTCTCTTTCTCCTTCCTACTTCCCCCACCCCCCATCCACCCCTATCTTTCATGGGCTGTATTAGGGGTTGAACTCAGGGCCTGGGCATTCTATCCATATCCTTCCTTCCTTCCTTCCTTCCTTCCTTCCTTCCTTCCTTCCTTCCTTCCTTCTTTTCCTTCCTTCCTTCCTTCCTCTCTTTCTTTCCTTTCTTCCTTTCTTTCTTCCTTTCTCTCTTTCTTTCTTTCTTTCTTTCTTTCTCTCTCTCTCCTTCCTTCCTTCCTTCCTTCTTCCTTCCTTCCTTCCTTCCTTTCTTTTTCTTTCTTTCTTTCTTTCTTTCTTTCTTTCTTTCTTTCTTTCTTTCTTTCTTTCTTTCTTTCTTTCTCTCTCTCTCCTTCCTTCCTTCCTTCCTTCCTTCCTTCCTTCCTTCCTTCCTTCCTTCCTTCGTTCCTTCCTTCCTTTCTTCCTTTCTTTTCATTGCTCAAAGATGATGCCTTACCACTTGAGCCATTTGAGCCACAGCTCCACTTCTGACTTTTTGGTGGTTAATTGGAGGTAAGTCTTCTGTGACTTTCCTGCATAGGCTTCTTTGAACTACAGTCCTTAGAACTCAGCCTCCTGAGTAGCTAGGATTACAGGTACAAGCCTGCATTTTGCTATTTCATTCTGTATCCAGAGCCTCTGTGAGGCAAACTGCAAAGTCTGAAGGAGTATGTCCTCGTGGGAACAGGGGTAGAGTGAGCAGGGATATCCTAAGACTCTTGTGGAAAGTGGCAACACAGCATGGTGGGCACAGCATGTGCCCACCATGAAGATTTGGCCTTCCTGGTAACTTTCCACCTCTGTGCTTGGATGAATGGAAAGGCTTCATTTCCAAGGAGTGAAAGGCAGGATACACAGGAGAACCTGTGATCTGCTCAAGGCCACTGCGTGATTCACCAGCAAAACAAGATGAAATCATCCAGATTCTGGTTCAGGGACTCAGATGGATCTAGGTATTTTTGAGGCAATGACAAAAATCTCTTATTTTCTTCATGCTATTCCACTCAGCTCTGATACCTCTGGCTACCTCTTAAACAGCCTAGCCCCATGCAGAGAAAGGGACCTTGGCTGGGACAAAGTTCACCTTCACCATGCCCCCTGTTTCCCTTAGGCAGTCTTGTTATCTTCCCTTGTGGTAGCATATGACTTTCAGATATGATAATCTGAACTCTATTACTTTGGGGGACACTCCTAAGCAAAGAAAAAAGTGCTTGTTAGACTAGCTCTGCTGATGATAACTATGTGGTGTTATCTTGGAAGTGGATGGAAAATAACCCAGAGCCAAGATTGTTTTGGATAGCTAAAGTGAAGATCCACCTACACGGGTAAGAAAATCCTTAAAGACCCAATGACCGTCAAGATTGCATTCCTTAGCGGCCCTCATCTACTTTCGTGTTTTCTGCCTTGTCAGCTCTCTAATCCTTCAAGTTTCATTATTAGGATTTCCGGGTATACTTTTAGTTTTTAGTTACAGATTGACTGGGGGACCCTATGTGTGCTTGGTCTACTGATGTTTACTGGGAGATTATCCTTTTAAGACCTGCTAATGTGTGGATTCAGGTTTTAAAGGAAATGAAGAATGGCAATTCCAGTAACTTTGACTGTGACATTACCTGTGACAGTCTGCTCACAAAGCAGAAACATGGACTCATTTTTAAACAAGTCATCTTGCTTTAAAAAATAACGTAATTATGGGCTGAAGGCGGGTGGATCACACCTGTAATCCTCAAGAGGCTGAGATCTGAGAATCACACTTTGAAAGTTCCAGAGACTTTTATCTCCAATTAGCCAGAAAATAGCTGGAAGCATGGTTGTGGTTCATGTGACAGAGTGCCGGCCTTAAGTGAAAAAGCTAAAGAACAGCATCCAGGCTCTTCTTAATAAATCAAGCAAAGGAAAAAAAATCAAAACAACAGCAACAGCTCAAACACACAACTCCAAACACCCCGCTATGGTTAAATGTATGAAGCTAAGGTGTGCAGATTGCCCATGTTAGTGAACTGATCACTGATGAACAGTTCAGAGAATCATGTTTTCTTTTCCCAATAGTGAATGAACCCTTTATTTTTTAAAGGGCTTATAATTTATGGTCTAAAATTGGACCGGGGACAAATTCAAAGCAGAGTGAAAGGAAGTCTCTGAAACAATAGCGTTGAAATTCTCCCAGGACTTTTTCAATTGTGAGAATTCAGTGCACCTGAGTTGTTAGACTTGCAATAATGGCAATATGCCTAATGTGTGTATTTTTTTTGTTGTTGTACATCTAAGAAGTGGTCTCCTTTGGTAGAATGAATATGGGTAGGGCTTTTCTTTTTGTTGTTGTTGTTGAACATAGTACACAGTTTCTCTAGGGATTAACACATACTCAGGTAAGAAAGCTCTATGTATAAATGGAAATAAGAATCCATATTCCAGTCTTTCCCACAAAACTTTTACTATGAATATGTATTGTGTACCAGGCACAGTGTTCTGTGCCTCACATCATAAATTCATTCGCCTTCAAAGGCATGTTCTAGAAGTAGGTGATATTATTGTGCCCATCTGTGGGTTACAGGACCAGAGGTTGGAGGTTAAGGTTTGAATTCTGTCAGTCTCACCTATGGGCATACTGTGTGTGTGTGTGTGCCAGTACTAGGGCTTGAACTCAGGGCCTGAATTCTGTTCCTCAGCTTTTTTGCTCAAGGCTAGCACTCTGTCACTTGCACTACACTTTACTTCTGTTTACTTCTGGCTTTTTGGTGGTCCATTGGAGATAAGAGTTTCACACACTTTCCTGTCAGGATTGTGTTTGAACTGTGATCCTCAGCTCTCATCCTCTTGAGTAGCTAGGATTACAGGTGTGAACTACCAGTGCCTGGTATTGTTGCCATACTCTCAACCATTGTGAACTATTGCCTCCTAAGGAAGCTGCCTAGATTCCAGAGTATTTGGTATCCATGACCTACTAGGTGGAGGCTTTTAGTCTAAAGAAGCTGAGTATATTTAGTTTTAAAGATGGCTGAATAATGAAGCAAGTCAGATAAATTAGATCTTGCACCATAGCTGACATTCTCAATTCTCCCAATCTGCCTGTTTCTGAACATGATTGATTTTCCCACATGCATGCAAATAACCGGCTTTTCTTCCTAGCCTTCTAAACCACTTTCTAAATATCACTACTGAATTCAGGTCTTCATGCGTCTTAAATATCTCCCTGAAATTCCCAGCATCACTCCAAACTAGCTCCTCACTCTAGCTTCCCCCTATCTGTAATGGTGTTCTTCTGTGTACAGGAGTCTAAAGCTCAGGGTCGGTTTTCACTTCCATCTTTCCTGCACTGCCCTCCACCTGTGTTTCCTCCTGAAGTACACACTCAATTAGTAATTCTCCTTGCTGTCTCTACTCATTTCCTTGGCAACAAGGCAAATTTCTAAAACCAATTTTGGGATTACATTTTCACAGATCTCTGCCTGGGGTAGATTTGAACCTTTAGATTCATCACCTTGAAAATGTCACCCTGTTAAAGATGAGATTCAACCATTGGTAGCTCCCGCTTTCCCACCTCCTGGTTGTGTGCTGTTAGCTGTGCTAAGTTAGAGACACAGCCTTGAGAAAACAGAAAAGACTCCTGTCCTAAGGAAGCACTAGTGTCTATGATGACTCTATAACTTCCCTACTTAAAGGAATCAAAAATAGGATGGGAGTATCCAACAACTCTCTATTTCCTGGTAAACAAAAATGTTTCGATTTTGATTTAGAAATCAAGATTCTCTACAATTTGGCTTAACTTTACCTTTTCTATCATTCTTCATCAGCATGTGGCCTTCCTCAATACAAAATCATTCTTCCCACAGCTCTGCCTGGCTCTTGCTTGGGTTAATCCGTCTTCATTCTCTGCTTTCAGCCACCAGTTTTCTGTCTCTGCTAATGGGACAGATTGTGGGACGCACATACCCCTTTCTCCCTCCCTACTCCTGTCAGATCTTGCCCTGCCGAGGAGCAGGAGACAGCGTTTGTAGCCCAGTGCTTTGGTTGGTAGAAAGTCCCTGTATGATAACCCAGCCTCTTCATTCCTGCTGGGTTTTTGCTTTGATTCTAAGACCTCATCTTAGTTCTCAGTCTTGACAACTGAGTTTATTCTAGTTTTGTTTTTTGAGTCCTCTTGCTGAACTCTTACTTCATATATCTTTTTTTTTTAAACATTTTTTTTGTGTGCCACTGCTGGGGCTTGAACTCAGAACCTCATGCTTACTTGGCTTTTTGTGCTCATGGACTGGCACTCTACTATTTGAGTCATGCCACCAGCGTTGGCTTTTTTTGCTAACTGGAAACAAATCACAGATCTCTCTATCAGACTAACTTTGAAACTCAGTCCTCAGATCTAAGCCTCCTAAGTAGCTAGGATTAAGGGAGTGAGCCATAGGTATCTGGCTTACTTCAGCATATTTTTAAAAATGAAAACTAGCTTTTGTATTTTACCAATACCAAGCAATTTATGTCAATTAAATTTTATCTGATTAAGCACACAGTTACTTTCACAGTTGTTTTTCAACTGTAGTGGATAGATCACTTGGCCCCAAAGGCATAACCTTTGAAGTTAAGAATATCCTTACTTCCAGGATACATATATAAAGCTCCAGTTGTTTATGTAATCATAGATAATAATATTAAAAGGCATAGACTAAAATAAAGTGGAAGAAAATATACTATTTAAATAAAATTAATGTGAGACACTAAGATTTGTGTTTAAAAATAATGAATTTACTACTCTCCATAGAATTCTATTCCCACTAAACTTCCATTTGAGGCAACGCATAATCACTTGATTCATAATAGATGCATGACCTGAAAATGAGATGTAAGTCAAAATTACATTGCAAAGAGACCAAAAGGATTGTCAAGTCTCTGGTTCACAAAGTTCAGTAGCATCTAATTTGAACCTGTACTTCTTCCTGGCAGTAGGAGAATAAGGGTGGTGGTGGGTCAGGGAGACATCAAAACCCCTCACTGGAAAGCAATCTCAAGAAGGTCCATTCATATTTGCTGGAGGAGGTGGAAGGCAATGAGGCCCTTTCTTCTTTAATTGGTTCTTTGCAGCAATTGGGAACAGTAGATATGGGAATGTGGCTTTTCATGGAACTGAGTGAGGAAAATTCATTGGTGAACAGACATTTCTTACTGGAAAAGGAGGAGATGGGGGGGGGTCATCAATACCCCTTGGTGGACAATATTCTGGAGAAGGTCCCTTCATGTAGCCTTGACTAGGTGAGGGGACAGGAGGCCCTTTTCTCATCAACTTCCTCATGCAATCCATTGAGAAGAGCAGATCCGGGAAGCCAGCTCTTGGCAGACCTGAATGATGAGAATCCATTGGTGAAAAGCCAATGAAGGAATGAAGGATGCGCCCAGCCACAAAACTCCCTTGGTGGAAAATAATCTGGGGCATGTCCACATAGTGTAGGTAGGGGGCAAAGAGACCTCCCATCCCATGTACTTATTCTTCCGGTACCTTGGGAACAAGGGATCTCAGATCAGAGGCTCAAAAGCAGAACTGCTGCTTTGCTTTCTTTCACCAGGCAATGATAAATCAGATGCATTAGAATTAACAAGACCACCTTTGGTATCTTTTTTATTTGATTCCATTTGTGATGACACTGACATATTTACTCTATCCAAAGAAGGCATATGCAAACTTCTGAGTTCTTCTGCTTTAGACTGTTTAACAGAATTAGAATAAGGTCTATTTTGATAGGGTTGACCTTATTCCTAAGGGAACATTATTAGAGAAATAATGGATCTTTTTCTAAAATTTCATATCGAAGCTTCATTTCAGCTAATTTTTGTCTCTTACATGCATTTAGTTTTCTAAAATATTGGAGATTCTTTTCAGCATTCTCAGCTGCCAAGCATGTAGCACAAACTTTTTTCTTATAGGAAATAACCTGCCTTTGGTAATAATGAATGGTTTTCTTCATTTTTAGTTCAAGCTCTCCAGCTAGCTTTCTATAGGTGCTCAGGTCTTCAGATATATAACTGATCTGTTTTTCCACTTGGGAAACTTTCTCCTCTATCACAAGCCGAACATTTTCCTCAGCTATTAATCTCCTGTAGAGGTTTGTTCCTTTCTCTTGATACTTATCAGCCAGTGTTTTAAATCTCTGCTGAAGCATTGGATTTTCCCTTTCAAAATGTTCAATTAGGCACTGGAAAGATACTTTTTCAATCTGGAGATACTTAATATGCTCAGTAAGGTTTGCGTTTGTTTTATGTACTTTAGACAACTGAGTATAAATTTGCTTTCTTTCCCTTTCTAAGGCTTGTAAAGAAGCACTTAAGTGAACAGCATACAACAGTTTCTTCAAAGCTCCTTGGTGCTGATCTAAGCAAGCACCAATTTCTGCTTCACTCTTCAATTTCAAGTTCCCATCAGCTGACATATCCTCTTCTAGCAGAACATCCCAATCTTCCATCTTTAGCAAGCTTTCAGTAAGAGACCTGATATCATTTTCTTTATCATTTAGAACTTTCTCTGCCTGTACATTGGAGTTTTCAACTGTTATTTTCTCTTTATTAAGTTCCTTCACTTGTTGTTTCCATACTTCAACTTCTTGTGCAAGCTGTTTTAGGCTTTCCTCAAGTTGGGAATTTTTGTTCAAAGTATCTGTGACTGAGTCCTTGAGTTGTATGTGATTGATGTGAAGCATGTTGAAGGTGGTTTGGGCCTCATCTAGTTGAGAGTTGAGGAATTTTGACACATTTTCTAGGCCCTGTTCTCTCTTTGAAAGCTCGGAAAGCAATGTATCTTGTTCATAATGTTTACATTTCTCTTCTTTTAGAGTCCTTTCTAGAAAGAGTATTTCCTCCTCAACTTTAGATTTGGATCTGGCCAGCAATTCACAGGTTGTTGACAAACTCTGTGCCTCAGCTGAGTCGTTCTTAAAACTGGCATCCTTTAACGATGACTCTAAGCCGTCATGTTCCTCTTGAACAAGGCCATCTTTCCCAGGTAGTTTACATTTTTCTTCAGTCAGTCCCCCACACTTTTGGGCCAGCTTTTTGTCTCCTTTCCGATAAATCCAACCTCTGACGGATTGAAAGCTTACCCACAAGAGTAATGGAACGGACAAAAGTCCAATGACAGCGGCACATGCCAAGAGTTCCCATAGACAACTGAAGGGGTGTGGGCCTAACTTCGGCTCTTCAGGCCTTGCTTTCACAATCTTGAAGATTTCCTTCAAGATCAGCCCAAGGCACCGGGGAGGAACGGCTGTGGACTCCGTCGTGGTGCCAAGGCTGCTCTGCCGGTTGGTTGCCAGGGCCAGGCTGAGCCTCACAAGACAGCATCCCACATTCCAAGTTCCTTCAGGAACCCCCACAGGCACCTTGCTAGCAGAACAAACCACCGCAGAGATAGTGTGTGTGTGGTGGGGGGAAGCTGGACTGGAGCACACCATGGAGCTGCATGGGGGAGAGAGGGTGGAGGGTGGCTGTGGAGTCACACTGTGGAGCTGGAGGGGGGAGGCTGGGTGACACTGAGGAACTGGCTTCTGGGGGTGGGGGTGGGGGTGACACAGGCCTCAGGAGATCCGGTTGCCTCCCGGGGTAGAGTCCTGGCCCCTTCCCTAAGCTTTAAGTCCCAGGGGCGGCACAGGTCTCATCCAGCCCCACACAAACGCGTGGAATTTATCTTACACAAAACTTCCACAACTTCCCCTAGGCCCTAAGCGTATCCAGGCACTTTCATCAACAGGACTCAAGAAAACCCTCAGTTTGACCTCTCTGTTTAAACAAATAATGTTGCTAAATGTAATAATTTTAAGACTACTTCCTCGCTATAATATTGGATCATGATTTGGAAGAACACCCTGAAAAAAAATCTAAGGGAAGTTTTGTCTACTGGGCAATCCTACCCCAGCAAGGAGGATTCTGCTGCCTCTGTGATAATGTATGTAATACACTATTTTCAATAATGAAACAATTACGCACTTATGTAGTTCGTTATCGTATTTTTGAGTTAGAAAGCAGTTATTTATTTTCCCACGTGTGCACTGCTATTGCAAAGTGTAGTATGTGGAGAGTGTACTCATCTCCTTCTCCTGGCGTTCGGGTCATAACGTCCCTGTGAATAGCATTGACTGGGAAAGCAAAATATGCATTTATTCCGTGGTTCAGGTATTATTTTCTCCTGGAGAAACTCTAGTGCATGTGCACAGGAAGATTTCATCAAGAATGTAGAGATTTTGCTTACCATGAAACATTGGAGGAAAGAAGGAATGGGTATGTTACTAGAATAGCTAGCTACATAAAGCTCAAAGACACAAGGTTCAGTGGAAATAAAAATTGTGTAATTAATGTTAAAAAAGTAAAAAGATTTAGAAGTATAATACTTGTAAAGTAAATAGGGAAACATGTATTCTAAGATTATGAGCATAAACGTAATATTCAAGTTAGGGACATGTGTAGGAAACACCAGATTCAGAGTACTGGTTACCTCTATGGTGGAATTCACAGGAGACTGCTGAGGGACATTTAGCTGGATGTGGATATTTTTTTCTTACAAAAAAATAAAAGAAAGAAATAGGGAAAAATCTTAAGACTTGACAAAGTTAAGTATACTAGCCACTGCTTATTATTATTCTGTATTTTTTTATATATTTGTAATAATTAATAGGAGAAGGAACTTAAATTATTAAAATAAAATGGTGACTAGTTGTATTTGAACAAAGACACAATTAAAGTCATTAGTGAAGTGGATGAGTTTTGTTGCTTCTTTTTTTTCTTTTTTCTTTTAATGTATTTTTATTCAGTAGACTATATATTAGTTAATAATACTGTGTCAATGTTCAATTTCTTAAGTACAATAATTGAACCATGGTTATACAGAAGAAAGTCCTTGTTCTTAAGAGACATAATAACGTTTTATGGATGAAATGTCAATGTCTCAAAAGGCTCAATGCAAAAAAAAATCAAACACATTAGAAAATGTTAACCTTTTGTGAATCTAGGCAAATGAAATTTGGGAGATTTCTGCATTATATTTTCAATTTTTCTGTGGATTTAAACTTTTTCAAAATAAAAAGCTGGGAAACAAAGCCTTTCTTTTGTATCTCTTTTCCTCCCTCCCTTCCCCTTCTCTCCTTCCCTTCTCCTTCCTTCCTTCTCTTTTTCCTACTTTCCCTTCCCTTTCCTTCTCCTTCATTCCTTCCTTCCTCTCTCTTTCTTCCCTTCCCTTCTTTTACCTTCTCTTCCTTCCCCTTCCCTCTTCCCCCTCCTTCTTTCTTCTCTTTGTTGATACTGGGACTTGAACCCAGGGTCTTGTGTTGCTTATTTTCTTGATCTCACAGGAAACATATATAGATTGGGGTTTTGAGACTAAGTAGCAGTAATGATAATGAAAATGCTAATGAGTAATAATGAAAATAATTAACATGACACGCCCCCCCCCAAACATTTCTTACCCCCCCCCCCCACACATCCTGGAAATGTAAAGCTTTTAGACAGATTTTATCTTACCAAATGGCTATTTAGGACCTTCATTGTGTATTATCATTTACTTTCCTTTCAACTTTTCCCATACTTAAATCTTCCCAACGAAACTGAACCCCAACCCTGATCATTCAGCTTTCAGTCTGGAACTATTCCTGCCATTCACATAATGTTTCCAGACTCAATAAATACTTTTTTGAAATCATAATTTTAATGCGTCAGCCTGCATTGTATAAATAAACTATACACTTCCTATGAACATAGTGGCATTTTTGACCTACTGAGGAATTTGATTTTCTGTAGAGAGTAGATCCCTATTATTTTCTCCATGTATAGGCATTTAAGTTTACAAAGCAATACAAGAAAGAAGCAAACAAGTCTTACAGCTAATTTCAAGGTTTATAAAATCACACGCTTTGGACTGTTTTCTGAACAAGGCAGTGGACTCAGAAATCCCTCCTAGCACAAAGTAAATTATTTCTTACCAACTGCCTGACCACTCCTCTTTACATCCATATGTCTTGTTCCTTCTCTTCTATTTTGATTGACAGTTGTATTTTTCAAAGGCAAAAAAAAAACAAAGAAAAAGAAACACCAGATTTTTGAACGTTGAGAGCCAAACACTCATTTGATTCTCAACTATGGCAGGAGAAATTAGAGGATACAGGCAAATTTTTCAGCAATGTGGATGAAAGCAATCTTTATTTTTCTCTAATACGGAGTCCGGCTTTGAGGTTCTCTATTTCCACCAGATATAAAGCCAAGCCTTTGTAGTGTGTTTTCATTTTTTCCCTCCTTTTTTGTTGTTTTGATGTGAGCTGGCATCTCTCATGAAAAGATAAAGGCATCAATTAACTATACTACCAAACTTCAAGGATAAAAGCCATTGCTGTGTACAGGAGTTAGGCACGCACATGGTACCGAGTAAGGGCCTGGAAACAGACGGCTGCCAAGGAAAACAGATGTCTGTCTCCTTTAAGGAGACCAAATGATGTGTCTATTAGCTATTGCTAATCTCCTGATTGATTTAACAGTGACTATATTGGTGGACTCATAGGAGTTGCTGTACTCATTGCCACTGTCACAATAAATTCAAAAAGGTTCAAATCAACTTAGTAACAAACAATCATAATGAGACAAACAACAAGGATTCATCCTAAAGGAGAAAAGAATGTACCAAGTTCAGAAATGCTAAAGGACAGGCTCTCCTTCTGCCCTTGGCTGGAAGGCAAACATCCAGATGTGGTGAGGAGAGGAATTCCCCCACCTCACAATGAGTAATAACATCTAACTCACAATCATAGGATGCAGGAGACAATGATGAATTGTATATCGCAAGCCTATAGAAGACAATCGAAATGATCACTTTCTTCCTAGTGGAACCTACTAGCAAAATGGGAACAGTAAAAAAAAAAAATTCCACTTGACGTTTTTGCACACAAGTTTTTCCTGTTTTCCTGACATGGTTATAAATAAGAAAAAGTGCAGATGTTCAGACTCTCTTCTCTGTCATAGGACGGTCCTGTTTCATCCTTTTATTACGTGGCTCTTATTGTGCCTTTTATGTTGTGGTTGGTGGTGTTTTTACATTCCCCTGCACATGCTTGCTGTTCGTGGGACCTCCCCTCGCCTTTTGGGCTTGTCTGGAGAAGAGGGGGAGGAGATTTAGGTACAGATCATGAGATAGAATTAAAAGGAACAATGTAAAATAGAACGTTAAAAAAAAATTCTAACAAAGCCAGGCACTGGTGGCTCTCTCTTGTAATCCTAGCTACTAAGGAGGCTGAGATTTGAGGATCATGGTTCAGAGCCAGCCTGTGCAGGAAAATCCATGAGGCTCTTATCTCTAATTACTCACCAGAAAACCAGAAGTGGAGCTGTGGCTGATTGGGGTAATGCATTAGTCTTGAGCAAAAACAGCTCAGGGACAGCGTATAGGTTCAAGTCCCATGAACACCACCACCACCAACAACAACAACAAAAGTGAACAAAATAGGTCTTGCAAAGCCCACTTTATTTCCTTAGAGGCCACTTCGGTTCTTGTTGACATTCTCACGTAGGCAGCTGTTCCAGAATTAGGTTAATGTGAAAGGTAAGCAAATTCTGTAGGACCTGACCAGTCATGAGAGCACAGGATTAAGATCTAAAGTCATCCTGGAGTTCAGGTTCACTTTCTAGAAGCAGAACCCCATTTAAGAAGTAATGGCTAATAGAAGTACAAGATGATGCCCACACTTTGGCTTGCTTTAGACTAGAGCTTTATGCTGACCTTCCCAACGATTTAAGAAAGTTCTAAGAGGTGGGTTGCCAGAGTAAGTTTTCCAAGTCATTTCAACTGCATCGGGTTTTGTTGTATTTTGCCTTTTCCTCTTTAATTTTTGCTATTAGTTACTCTTTGTGTTGTTGTTTGCTTGTTTTTGGTGCCAGTACTGGGGATTAAACTCAGCACCAGTGCACTATCCCTTAGCTTTCTTGTGCAAGGCTGGTGCTCTACCTCTTGAGCCGCAGCACCACTTCTAGCTTTTTGGTAGTTAAATGGAGATTCCTGGACTTTTCTGCCTGGCCTAACGTTGAACTGGGATTCTCAGATCTCAAGCTTCGAGAGTAACTAGGGTTAGAGGCATGAGCCACAGGCACTTGGCTTCTTTTCACTGTTTAATTGAATAGTCTCACTTGCTCTCACAAAGACTTAAGCGATTCACAGCTTCTCCGAACCAACAGGAAAAATGATGTCCAAGCTCCTGGCTTTCCCTTTACTGTTCAAGGCTGTGTGTCTATAAGATACCAAACACCTAGATGTTTCCAGACTTGGATTATTGGTCTGCTTGATGCCAAACATCTGGAGAGTGGAAAACATCAGGATGCTTGGCATCGAGCAGACAAAACATCTGGAGGGCTGCTTGTGTTTTTTCACTTTTTAACTAGATGTTTGGTGTCATGTAGACACAAGCTGAGGCTCTGACTTCATCTTGTAACAGCCCCTAGGCCGCCAGGCTTGGCTCCACGTTCTCTTTATTGCAACTGACATTTTTACAAGAAATCTTTGTATTCTGTGTGATGCCTGTTGAGCTTATACTCAGAAACAGATTCATTATTCTGGGGGAAGAAAAAAAAAAGCAACAACAACAAAAAGCCTCAGCCCCAAACAAACCCCTAAGGACCACATACTTGAGCTAGGGTTGGAAGGAGCTGGAGAATTTCAGAATCACTATTATCATTGTGAACAATATTATGACACAACTTTAGTTAAGGGGGTAGCAGAAGAGGGAAGAACGTCTCCAGAGCCATTCTAACAGCCTTTAACTTGGATTGTTTTAGCCAATGAATATTGTTTCCAGATTGGTAAAGGTGCTACTTCCTATACAGTTGGATATAGCTTAATGATAAATGGTTAAACATTCCACAAGATATACCAGTGATCATCTAAGTAAAACATGAAGGGTGGTTTAGAAAACACCATTTGCTCCAGATTTGTGTGCCAATACTGGGGCTTGAACTTAGGGCCAGGCACTTTGCCCTAGCTTTTTCACTCAAGGCTGGCATTCTACCGTTTGGAGCCACAGCTCTACTTCTGGCTTTTTGCTGGTTAAATGGAGATAAGCATCTGGTGGACTTCCTTTCCCTGGGTGGCTTCAAATCATCCTCAAATCTTATCCTTTTGAGTAGTTAGGATTGCAGGTGTGAGCCACTGATATCCAGCTTGCTCCAGAATTTTCTGATAATTTTCAGGTAATGAGTATATTGCTTTTTAAACAATGTCCCCCCTTCCTTCACTTTCTCCCAGTTTGCCCCTCCCATCCCTGCTTAGTTACTTAGTTCATTTTCTACATAGAGTAGACTGAATACCATGACTGCACCTGTTTCCCCCCCTCCATTTCTGGGCCTTCTTTCTGCCCCCCCTAAAAAGGTAAAAAAAATACCAAAGCAAAACAAACAATAACAGCACCCCTACCACCACCACCACCACCACCAGAAAACCCCCCTCTGTCCATTTCCTGGCATTCATTTTGATACACAGTATTTACAGTGTTCAAAGGAGTTATGCCTTTAGCTTCCTCCCTTAAGAGTATCCTCCTTTAGTCTGTGTGTGAACGCTTGGAGTTCTGTAAGAGTTTTCGTGTCTGGTTGTATTTTAGAGCTGGCTTCCACATATAAGAGAAAACATGTTGGTGTTTCTGTTACTCCAGAATTTTTTAGCAATTAAAAGTAAGCAAAGAAGATGTTCTTCTCTGCCTCCTTTGAGTGAGAGTTTCACAATCCAAACAAAGGCTCAGCACTTCCCCCCTCTTTGGAACAATTGTACAGATGATGAAAGTAAATGATCACCAACTAATGATGAAAGTGAGTTATCAACAACTATTTATTGACCACCTCCTGGGTGCCTAGCTGTCATGAACTGTCTCACTTCACACCCCTTTCTCATTCCTGCTCTTGCCAAGTGTACTTATTAGCTTCTCGGATGAGCTCATACCTGCCCACTCACTGTGAACAGCTCTTCTTAAGGCACCGAAGGATCCCTGGCCTTGGAAAGCTCTTGGAACGGGTTCAAGTTATGCTCTCCCCTCTCGGCTCCCCATGCCTGGCCCATGAAATCCCTTGCTTGGATTTTGCTCCTTGATGCCCTCAATGCTTGGCATATGATTTCATCTTCATCATTTATTTGTTAATTTGGAAGACTAGTTTCTTTTATCGCTGGCCTTCAATCTCCCCAAATCTGGATGATGCTTATTAGCTATGGGAATGACAGGATTTGCTTTTTCCTGCTCTTCTTAATAACAACTGCTTGTTGAGTGCAGCATCTAGCATCTTGTTGACCTTTGCTATGCACACCCTGCCCGCCCCGCCCAGTCCCAGGGACGGAACCCAGAGTCTCGTGCATACCAGGCAAGTGCTCTGCCGCTGAGTTACACGCTCCCAGCCCATGTTGACCTTTTAAATATAGTATCTTACTTAATCTTCACATGAGGTTGTTAATGAGGTTGGCATTAAGAATCACTGTTTTGCAGAGTAGAAACCTTGCAGTCTGGGCGGTAAGGACTCTGGGTCTTAGGAATGAGTTGCCTTGTCAGCACTTTCGTCAGTGGCTCATAGAGTCTATGAGAGTCCAGCTAATAGGTGGGAGTTTCTAAGTCTCTTCCTCAGTATTGTCTAGATGTTCTTTGGGATTGGTGTCAGATCATTCTTTCGGGCCAGGACGTTGTCCCTTATGGCACTAATGTCTAGCAAGGATCCTGTAAAAAATGGAGCAAAAGAATTCCAGCTGGGAATCCCTTTGGGCAGTGTTTCATGCCATGGATGAGGCCTCCTGAGGCGAAAGGTCACCTGGGTCTTGTGCAAAAATTGCCCCATCTGATTTTACCTTGAACTTGAGACAATCTGTAGCCTGGTCAATTTGCTCTTGATCTTACTCAGTACTGGTGATTTCCTTGGAAACATAAAGCCTAGAAAGAAATAGAATCACTTTCAGCACAGTGATCATATGTACAAGTAAACAGTTATCAAAGGATGCAAGATAAGTTAAAGCACAGATTGTTCTCACACATCAGCCTCGCAATAATCATTGGCCGATTTTAATTGAGTTGAATGTGTTTGCATTGAATTGTACTGCAATCTATTCTGGGAAAGAAGATGAATAGATATGAAACAAAAAGCAAACAATAATGGGTAGCACACCTTCAAGTTTCCATTTGGTATCATTTGCCCTGTGAATCAAGGATGAGAGCTTTAAGGACCAGAATTGCCAGCAAGAACCTAGGAGAAGGTGCAGAACTTGAGATGGACATTCAGTCATTAGTGCATTTCACATATTGCCAACTGGGTCTCCCAAATGATATAGATATATCTACACTAGTGATATTATCCCATTTAAAATGTTTTACAAGATTAAAACATATTTAGGAGTGAAATGATGGTTTTGTTCAAATTTGGCTAGTCCTATTGTCTGCCTTGTGCCTTGTTTGTGGTACTGGGAACTGACCCTAGGGCCTTGCACTGCTAGGCAAGCTCTCTATGCTGAGCTAACATCTCCATATGTGGCTTGCTCTAGTGCCAAGAAGTGAGATTATGAAGAAGACCGAGAGAGAGAGAGAGAGAGAGAGAGAGAGAGAGAGAGAGAGAGAGAGAGAGAGAGAGAGAGAGAGAGAGAGAGACATGGTGTTTCTTTGGGGACACCATATTGTTATGTCTGGGTTATAAATAACAAATCAAAGCTTTTTTTCAACCATTATATAAGAAATACTATGAGACCTTGTTGAATGAGTGGTGCAACCTGCTTTTCTGGCCTTGGCAAGGTGGCGCGACCTTGGTAGGGAAATACTGTAGAATTCCAGTCTTGACAGAGGACTTTTAGTTCACTCCGCTGGAGGCAGAGAGAAATATCCAAGAGGAAAATGGAGAAATGGTGAGTCAGACCAGCAAAACATGGCACATGTTGAGTGGCCAAAAAGGTTTAGATCAGGCTATTAGCCAGGCGCCAGTGGTTTAATCTGTAATCCTCAGCTTCATCTGTAATACTAGTCTAAGTAGGAGGCTGAGATTTGAGGATTGAGGTTCAAAGCCAGCCTGAACAGGAAAGTTCTATTAGATTTATCTCCAATTAACCACCAAAAAAATCCATATATGGATTTATGCCTCAAGTGGTAGAGCACCAGCTTTGAGTGAAAAAGCTAAGGGACAGAGCCCAGGTCTGGAGTTCAAACTTCAATACTGACACACAAACACATATCACAAAGGAGCTACAAGTATCTTTAACACCTTACCAAAGGGCACCCGGGGATTTTCTGGAGTCTTGTGTGACTTTGTATTTCTAAACTGGGATCCCAGAGTCCTTTCTTCTTTACTTCTCTTGTCCTCTCCTCCTTAGCAATCAGATGTGTTCAGTTCCTGCTGCACAGGCTCCTGTAGCTGTAAGGACTAGCTCTCACAATGTCCACAGTAGGGACGCAGCACCTGTCTAGTCTGCTCTCTGTAAGCATACGTGCCACCTCAGACAACCTTCACTCTTTGGCCTTAGTGGAGTCTGCCTTTGTTGCCATGGGGAAAATCTAAAAGAAGGATGTTACCAGGTGCTCTCAGAATCAGAAGCGATAGCTTTTCACATTCCTAGTGCTCTCTAGAAAAGTTCAAAGCATTTAAATGCACACACAGCACAGAATGGAATTGGGGTCTCCCCAACATGATAGTTATTTCTGGCATTTGGTTCCCCAAACATTAATTTTTCAGGATGGCAGAGGACCAAGGCCATTCATGTGTTCTACCTCCTATTCTGCAGACTTGCAAATGTTATTATTTTCTCCCACATATTAGGCAATCCCACTTACACTTGGGCTTGGCAATGGATTTATTTATCTTTTAAAATTATTTCCTTCAGAAGCCAAAGTGGCTTGACAGTATTTAAAAATTCACTGAACTATATAGAAAGTCATCCCCATGACAGTGTTCTGAAGAATCCCAGTGGCTGGCTTCTATTCTGCTATGGATCTAGCCTGGAGATTTGCACAGTTCAGTAGACCATCTTTGTCTTGCTAAGCCTCCATGCACTAAGCCCTTAGGTGAACATAAGGTTGATGGAACGCTTGGCTAGGAAATAAACAGAGCTTAAAGCAAGCTTAGCATGGAGACCACCTCTCCACAGCATTTTAAAGGAAATGATGAGCATCAAGAACCAAAGTCAGGTTTGGGTGCTGGTGGCTCACTCCTGTACCTACTTGTGAGGCTGAGATCTGAGTACCAGAGTTTGAAGTCAGCCCAGGCAGGAAAGTCTGTGAGACACTTATCTCCAATTAACCAGCAAAAAATCCAGAAGTGGAGTGCCACTATGAGGTCCTTCTGATATCACAGCATGATGGAGCACATTGCACAATGAGAGGGACCTCTGGGTTTTTTTTGTTTGTTTTTTCTTTGGTACAGGTTCTGGGGCTTGAACTTAGGGCCTGCGTGCTGTCCCTGAGCATTTTTGCTCCAGGCTGGCATTCTACCACTTGAGCCACAGTTTCACTTCTAGCTTTCTTCCCCAAGTTGGCTTCAAACTGCAATTCCCAGATCTCAACCTCCTGAGTACCTAAGATCTCAGCCTGAGCCACGGGCACCCAATGACAGAGCTTGGTTTTTTTTTTGTTTTTTGTTTTTACTATTCCTGAGCTAACTAAGCCCCTTCCATAACAGCCTCCATTCTTCACGAGAGGCCCCAGGACCTAATCAGCTCTTAGAGGCCTCACCTTCCAAAAACATCACAGTGGCAATTAAATGTCAACATGCACATTGGAAGGATTAGTCAAATCACAAATATTTCTTTAACTCCTTTTCTCTATAGTTTTTTAACTTTCCAATTAACTAATTTCCCAAATGGTGTTACTTTTGGGGTAAGTGAAACATAAAATAATCTATATCCAGAGCAAATACTTCCCAATCTTTTCCATTGGATGACATGACAGAGAAATGTAATGTTGCTGTTATATCGTCTTGGGAAAGATGTTTGTCACTGGAGGTGGCAAATAGTTGACCCACAGTGGCCGCATAGAGACCAAAACCTTAGCATGAACTAGTAAACCATATACTTTGCCCTTTCATTCTCAGCTCTGATTTTTGTTATAGTTGCTTAGCTGCAGGAATTCATCCTTAAAATGCATTGTGCAAAGAACAGCATCAATATTACTATCAGCCAATAGTCCTTTAGGGATTTAGTGCTAATCAAGATAAAAGAGGAACCTGAATACAACCTAGAAAACAGCCAACACAAAACAGGGACAAGGATTGAGGCAGGAAAAGGTCGGTAGTGGAAAGACACTAAAGATGAGGCCACAGTCTTCAAATTCCACCAAAGGCCTTCTTCTAGCACTGATAACACTCATCCCAGTTATTTTCCCTTAGCAGACCTTATGGATCTACATGAAAAGTACAGTGGTAAGAAAAATAGATAGCATGCATCTTTGCACAGAGCATTATCGTCAGTAAACTGAACGACAGTGACTTTAATAGAAGTATTCTTTTGAGCTATCTCCATGCCAAGAAGTTAGCACCCAAGCTCATGATGTATAATTCTTCCCCACACTTGTGTTCTGTGGCCCAGCAGTCAGCCAACCTTCTCTACAAAGGACTATATTGAAGATATTTAAAGCTTTTTTGGCTGGGATGATAGTCTCAATATTCTACTGCTGTAATATCCATAGACAGTGCATAAACAAATGGTCTTGGATGTGAGCCAATATAACTTTATTTACAAAAACAAGTAGTGGGCTGGATTTGGCTCATCTGTGATCCTTATAACGGAAAACCTCATATACCAATTAATATAAAATAAAAGTCAAATGTTGCAAAGAACAGTGTGTAAATACTTGCAGACCAAGGCAGATAAGGACAGAGGTATGAAAGACAGGTGCCATGCCAGTAAGAGATACTAAATATTCTCACTCACCCAAGGCCTCTAGAAAGTGGTGGTAGGCCTGGCAAATTGCCCAGAGTAGGACATGTGGGAAAATTGAGATTGAGATTCAAGAAATACGCTAGGAAATAGTCCTTCTTCATCAGTCTGACTGATAGACTTGAATCTTCTCTCCTCCACAGGCCTTGGCTTTTTATCCAAAGATATTGTCAGTCCTTTCTCCTAACAGCTGGCACACAGTAGAGACCAAGAGCCAGCAGTTTGCAATAACAGTGCAAGTGGGTATAGGTTGCATTTTAATGTTTTATTAAAATTCTTCTTTGACCACATATCAATTCATCTCTATCTTTCAGCCCGTGGGCCTTGGCTAATTTGAATGTCTGTGGTTTGTAAAATGGGACCAAGCATTTTAAACTGTACTTTCTGAATTTCTCAAAGGATGCTAGATACAGATTTTAAATATAAAGATCTCAAGATACAACAGATAAGTGAATTTGTAAGGATTTAAAAACATATACACATTAATTTTTCGTATTATTTCAACACATATGGACTTAACGTTCATATTTTTCTTCCTGTGTGGCCCAATCTCCCTTAACAATTAAACTGCATTTTAAATGTAAATGAAAGGTATCTAAATATAAGCACTTTAATTGCACCAGTAGCAATTTACTTCATTCAATTATGCTCCCAGTTTTGTTTTGTTTTCGCAGGAAGTGGAATCCTTGCCACCAGATAGGGGTGACTGTAGGTAAGACTGGGATTTCTTGTTTGTAATAAGTGCGCTGTTCTCATTATGCCTTTTAACATTTATCCTAAATCAACCCTTTAATCTGGGAGTCTTTGATCCTAGTTCCTTTCTCGAGCCTTCAATACCAGAACTTCCCTTAGCTCTTCTGGTGTAAATCGATATCATGGATGTTAGATGGCCATAAATGAACGATGCCACAGCTAGTATTTATAACAACAGGGATTATTAACTTAATTACCTTATCCCTTTGAAATAGCTGCAGAAGAATTATGACCTCTAGGATCCAGCAATAGCCACCTAATCTATTTCTTGAGGTATCACAGCAAACCTTCCCGCAGGCATTCAACACGGTCTGGCTTCTGGCAACCCCACTAGTGATCTTCTTTCTCCATAGAATGCCCAAGGCCAGGTGGGGATTTCAGAAAGTTTTGGGTTTTATTAACAAGTGAAATTTCAAAATTAAAATTTAAAACTAATATGAAGTGCTAATTAATTTTTGGGGTTTGACTAATAAATAAAAATCCTTTATCTATTACAATTTATAATCTCAAAAAGAAAGGATGTTTGGACACCATGACAATAAAGAGGGAAAGATAGCGAATGAGAGACTAGATTTTGATGAAAAAAAATCTCTCCATATTATTTTATTTTATTTTCCATCTTAATATAGATTGGGAAGTAAATGCATAAATCCCTAAAAGACAGGGGATTAAGAAATGTTAAAAATCTTCTAATTAGAAAGGTTATTTGCTATGCTTAAATCTAAAACTATTTGAACAGAATGAATCAAAACAAAATTCATACATGTAAATGCCACCACAAATCAAATTCTTTTGTAAAATTAACTTACACTAATAAAAAGTACATTTTTAAAGACAGTTAAGTATTACTTTCTAGTAAGTAAAGTTAAAACAGTGAATCGTTCAAGTGCTTAAAAAAGTGTTGGCTGGGGTACGGCTCAGTGGTGGAACACTTACCCAGAATGTGTATTGGGTTCAATCCCTGAAAAAAAGAAAGAAGGAAAAAAGAAACCCAACCCTTCTTTTAAGCACTATAATTGTATGGGACATATTCCTTCAAAATACACTGCCTGTAGACAATTATTACAGTAATTATACCATAAGGCAATTTATCGCAGCATTTTCTAAACATTTTTTAGGTCGCCAAATAAGTTATTATCCAAGAAGGTTATTAATGTGATAGTTTTCTCTGGTAATTATTAATAAGCATACACAAATGTCAATGAGTAGCAGTTACTCTATATAAAGCAATATTTCCAGGTCAATCTATTTTAAACCATTGTCAGTGGAAAATTATCATACCACCACAGTACAAAAAAATCTACAAGAGATGTTTTCAGCTCTTTTCTTTATCTAATTCTCATTTCCTGCCCAGTAGCCTCAGGGGTATAAACCAAGCAAAATTTCAAAAGCTCTTGGAAAAATAGAAGCTGTGTATGTGTATGTGTATGTGTATGTGTATGTGTATGTGTGTGAATGCATGCATGTGCGTGTGTGTGTTGTGCACGCGTGCACACACACGTGCGTGGCAGAGATGGAAGGACAAAATCCAAATAGATTAAAAATACCCTCTTTCGGTGTATTTGCTGTTTCTTTCAAAGGCTCAGGCACACACAGGCTGTGGTCCTGTGAATTGGGCTGCGAGAGGCTCAGGCTGATTGATGATGTGCTGGGAGGAGAGAATCCAGTGGAAGTATTTGGTGAAGGAACAGAAATGGCTTGGAAGACACCAAAGGTCTCTTATCACTAGGGTTATCAACGACAAAGCTGCTATAAATATCAACACCTAATCCATCACACAGTAAACACCAGGCAGGATACTAACTGGGACTTGACTGGTTGTCCACAGGTTCTTGGGAGTAGGAGGCTGAGGCTGGGGCACCACAGCCTGGAGCTGTGGAGGAGAGAGGATGGGTCAGCCCAGCTCAGAGCTAAGAGTCAGTGTATGTCCATTCACAGCGGCGAGGGAGGTGAGGATGCGCTGATGCAGAGAAAGGAGGGACTGTTAGAAAGTGAAATTCTCGCACCATGAGGTTCTCCCACACAGGAAATTGACATTGGGATATGAGGTTTCCTGTAAATGAGGGATCTTAAAGGAAAACAAAATATGACACATTTCAACGATCAGTGGAGACAGGACCCAACAATTTCTACTTATAAGTGCCAGGGACAATTATATAGGAGATGAAATAGGAGGTGGGAAGACAGTAATTCTGAGAGGTCAGAGTGGGGTGTGTGTAAAATGTGCCCTTGGAACATTGATAATGGTTTGTCTTGATGAATAACCTGAACAAGAAAGATAATGAAAACTACTAAGGAAAACGTTTTCTTTGGGATACTTCATGGAGGGCTTATCTAACCCAATAGACCAAAACTGTTCTTCAAAACGACAATGGAGTCGACTGAGATTACTTTTTTGGTAATGGTACCACTAAGGGAAAACTTACATATGTATGTATGTATGTATGTATGTATGCATGTATGTATGCATGTATGTACGTATGTACGTACGTGCTAGTACTGGGTCTTTAACTCAAGGCCTCAGGTTCTCACTTGGCTCTTGGACTCAAGGCTAGAACTCTATCATGAATGCCACAACTCCACTTCTGGCGGTTTGCTGGTTAGTTGGAGATAAAACTCTCATGGACTTTATTGCCCAGGCTGGCTTTGAACATTGATCCTCAGAGCTCAGCCTCCTGAGTAGCTAAGACTGCAAGTATGAACCACCAACACCAGCAAATTTATTATCTTCATAATGATTAATATCCATAGATTGTCTTCTGGTTATTAGGAAGTAAGAAGTCTAAATAGAAAAGGGGGGTGGGGAATAGCACATAGATAAATATTTTGAAATGATCCAGACTCGGAAAGTTCTAATACATTGCTAAACTTCCAACATTTTCCTCACCACAGAATGACTCCTCTGAGAACAAAATAATTGTTGACTTCAAAGAATTCTGAGGAAGTTCAGTGGATGGAAAGAATTTGGCTGGTAATGGGTGAATCAAATCTAGTTTTTCTGTCACATGTGTTCATTTGTGGTGTGTGTGTGTGTGTGTGTGTGTGTGTGTGTGTGTGAAGCACATGAATATACAAGTAGCTCACTATGCAATTGCACTCATGACCTGAACTAGTTCTCATTTCATTTACTTTCAAAAGTATCTTTAAGCAGTTATGCAAAGAGATTTCAGTTCAATCTGTCAGCTGTCAGTACAATGCATCTTAATTGATGTCATTTCTTCCATCATTCTCCTCCATCTCTCCCATCCCCACCCATCCCCTCAAGTTACCTGGTCCTATTTTCACATAGGTACATCAAATATTACAAAAGCATTTCTCACCCATCCTCTCTCCACTCATCTGCCCCCTCCCACCACACATGCTGATACCCCGTTCCCCACAGCAACACATGCAGAACTATTTCTTAGTGTTTCAAATGCACTGGAGAACACACTGGTAAGCTCTCTCTGAGTTGTTCCATACCCAGGCTACATCCAGACCAATGCAATTATGGACTCCACGGTTCCCCATACCTATCAGACCTCATACTCTATATGGAGATCTTGAAAAGTGTTTTGGAGTTTCACTACTGTACTACTGAATCAGTCTGTCCAGGTTGTCCAGGTTGGAGAAAGTAAATCTGTATGTATTGTATAAGTGACACCAGACTGGATACACACTCATATGTAGCTCAGTTTGACAGTTATTCCTGTGAAGCAGTGATCTAAACAAGTCAAATGACATTCTAATTATTTGATATCTCCCTGTTGGGATTGGAGTTAGTCCTTCAGTAACAGCAGATTTGTGTAGATACTCAAGGGCTTCAATGCTAATGGAGTGAGCTCTCCTTATTCATCCAACTTTGCATTTCTGCCTTTCAAAGAACAGGTCTCCACCATGAAATCCTAAGAGAACTTGGTCAATGTGGCCTTAGAATTGCCAGGAAAAGAGGACTAATGACCTCTTAATGGATTTAGAGATTATCCTTCAGTATCTGTCTTTTGGGAGATGTCTTCCGGGGTCCAAACAAATAACTGGGAAGTCTCACCTGCCACACACGGCACTAGGAGTAAGCTTTGGGTTGCTGATTTTTCCATTTTCACTTTTCTACATTTACATCATTTCTTATGTTGGAAATCTTCCCACTAACAGCTCAGTCTACTTGGAGTGCTCCATCAGACAGAACTACATACGAACAACAAGGACACCCAACTTGGGGCTGAACAACTTGAGACTCCAGCTGCTGGGCAGACATGACACTTTGATGACTGGTTTTCCTTTCTTTCAAGTATTCTAGTACATCTGCTTCTTCCCACATCCCATTTGAGGTGTTTGGGATTTTGGCAAAAGAAAGCCAGACATTTCAAGGTCTCAGCAATTCACTCTTTTCCTGAAGAAACAGAGAATGTGGACTGGTTCCACTCCCTGGATGACCGCGTGAGTCAAAAGTGCTTTGCTTTTGGCCCTGGCAGCTTAAGAGACCTTATCTTTCTAGTCCTATCCCCTCTCTTCTTTTTGCGTCTCTACAGTTAGGGAAGTTGGAAAAGACAAATACATTCTTGCATTTTTTCCATTAAGTAGTTTTACTTCAAAAGTATTTTTCACAGCTATGTGCTAAGCACTTGGAGAGATAGTTGAATCATAAATAATACATCTTATGCAGAATTTCTCCTGCTCCATAAGCTTTGCAGTCTGGGCTCAAATGACTTACCACGGAAGAGAAGGCCATGTGGAGACGTTCCTTTCTTTCTCTCCCTGGTACAAGTCCTCCCACTCTAAAGCATGTGGTATAACACAACTGCTGAAATGTCTATGAGGTTTGGTGTCTCAGGACTCCCTGAGGAAATGCTAGCATTCTTGGTGCTGAGGAGGATTAAGGCTAGCTCTGCAGTAGCATGCTGAATAGCTACCTGGGAGCTTGATGAAAATAGGAATTTCTTCAGTTACCACTGTTATCTGGAGTCACAATTCTAGGGTGAATCCGTCATGATCTCCCCAGGTGCACATGCAAAATTCTCCCAGAGATGCAGCTAGGGTCTTCTTATTCCTCACAATACCTAATCCACAAGAACACGGGGAGGAAAGAATCGTTGTTCACATGGTAGCACATGCTTGATGCCATCAAATGGCCCTGCCACTCACTTTACAAATGTCGAGACACACGGAGGGAAAAGTTAAGCAAACAATTGAGGTCACGGGTAGGCAAGTGACAGCTTGTCTATGGACTCTTAGACCAGTGCCATTTTCATGTCTTAGACGTGGAAGTTACTCAGTACCTGCCAAATGGATTCAGAGACAAAGTGTGCTTCCAGAACATGAGTGAAGAAAGAAAACTTCACTTGGGGTCCTTTCCCTGTAGAAGGGTACTCACTGTGGCCATTATTCCACAGACAGCCTAAGTGAGGTCTGATGCCAATTACCAGAATGTTGGAGCCCCACCTAGCCTTGCCATCACATTCTTACATTGGTAAGTTTTACAAATGAGTGGATGGAGGTACAGCATAATGATGATAAAAAGTTCTTTTCTGGCTCTGCCCAACAAAGCCATAGCAAGAGTCCCTCTGTTTGTTTGTTTTTCTTCCCCTCAAATTTGCCTATTTATAATGGACTCTTGAGATCTTGCACCCCTATTTATGAATAACTGACTCCATCCATAAAAAGCAAAAGCATTACAGGAGTAATTATGTTGCTAGAACTTCCTGCCTGTAGCCAAGGTAAGAGTTTTCTGCAAAATGTACTCATTACCTTACGTATGTAACTGTAACCCTTCTGTAATCACCTTTACAATAAAATGAAATATTATTTTTAAAAAGTTTTCTTCAGGGCTGGGGATATAGCCTAGTGGCAAGAGTGCCTGCCTCGGATACACGAGGCCCTAGGTTCGATTCCCCAGCACCACATATACAGAAAAAGGCCAGAAACGGCACTGTGGCTCAAGTGGCAGAGTGCTAGCCTTGAGCGGGAAGAAGCCAGGGACAGTGCTCAGGCCCTGAGTCCAAGGCCCAGGACTGGCCAAAAAAAAAAAAAAAAAGTTTTCTTCAGTACATAGTTACTCTATGATTTTCCCCTGAGATAGTAAAACTCACATCTTTTCTTTAAGTTAATTTCTACTAACGAATGCTTTATAATAATCTATGAATCAGTTGCAGAAGAAAGGAAGCAAATTGAATATTGGACAGTTAAGTCAATTACTGCCTACCTGGAAATTTGTGGTGTGAGGTACTAGATGAAAAGTTCACTATCAGTTCAAACTATTCTCATTATTCTAAGTATTTTCTGTACACTGAGATTTTTTAAAAAATGTTTATCAGCTTTATTTCCTCTACATGGTTGGAAGCTTTTATCTTGATTAATCAAATCTTTTGGTTTTCTTCTTCAATGCTATGATTCACTGGTTTCCTGTCATTTCACGCTGAAGGGTCTGGTTTTCCCATTGATAGCTTGCCATACAGTCTCGCAGCAATAATTAGCCTGAAGTAATTTGGGACTGGACTTGTGGCTCCTTGGTTGTTTGTGACTGCAGGGAGATGGCCATGACCAAACAAAACAACAACCAAAAGGAAAAGTTACCAGGTCACCCTGTATTTGGACAGCCCAGCTGTTATTTACAGCCTTGTTTATGAAGTATTTTCTTGACCCTGCTGGCTAGAATCCACACACTTTGTCATTTTGGAGCACACACGTCCTGTCACATGGTGACAATGTGCCCTGAACAAGTAAACAGGCTGCAAGCCTATTATAGTGGTAGAATAAATTCTCAACGTAACATTGTACTCCTTCTTCACTAAAGAAGACAAAGGACAGCATGAAAGGAGAGAAGGGGAAATTGGTATATTCATAGATTTTCAATAACTATAATGAAAGCCACCATTTTGAAAATCCTAGTATATGCAAAGTGTTATGAATAAATAACAGATAATCCTTGAGCCCAACATATCAAGGCTTTCAGGCTTACATTCTACAAGAAGCTATGTGAATAAATCTATGAGCCAGAGGCATTCTTGAGATGCAATTGTTCTGTTGGGGAAGGGCAGCAAATACTCATTCTAGAGTTACATACAGTATTCAAGATACAAGGACTATGGCATGGCTCAAATTAGGAGAAGGATGAACATCATTACAATCTGTCTCTCTGATGAAGAACAGTGCTGATTTCTTTGATTTCTGCCACCACCAGGGTTCCCCTTGGCCAGCCCCCTTTCTCTGGCCTCCTGTCCCCGGGCAGTGTACATTCTGTTGTCCGAACAAGCCTTCCACTGTTCTATTATTGCCTAACTCCCTCCACCATGCTTTGCCAGGAAGAGTCCTCTTATGTATTCAACTTCTTCTCTGACTGAAATCTGAATCTTTCCCGAGAACTCATCAGCCCACTCAGCTCTCTTGGGAGGAAGCTGTTGCTTTCTGCTGCCTAGCTGCGAAGGTGAAGTTACCTTGTTCCGCACTCAGGATCTCCTGTTCTTTGGATGCTCACATTCCAAGACGAAGCAGTTGGTATTCATCCCTATTGGGATGTTCCTCACTGAGGATTAGAACACTGTGTTCACTACCTTTCCATCTACCCTCTGCCCAACATCATTCTTAGGAATGTCAAAACTCTCAAAGATAGTTCAGCTAATGAGCTATCCTCAAAGTTCCTCAATTGCAGCTGGATGTTGGTGGCTCACACCTATAATCTTAGCTACTCAAAAGGGGGACATCTGAGAATTGCAGCTCAAAGCTAGCCAGGCAGACAAATCCAGGAGGCTCTTATTTCCAATTAACTAGAAAAAAACCTTAAACTGGAGTTATGGCTCAGTGGTAGAGCACCAGGCATAAGGATAAAAGCTGAGCAAGAGAGATTTTTCTCCTACAATTTTCACCTACTTCCCCATTAGCAATATGGGTGTCTCTTTCTTTTTACAACTTGAAAATTGTGTTAATATTAAATGAGATAGAAAAGTTAATGCTAAAGTGCCTGGGGTTATGAATAAAATTATGTAGTTAGAGATAAAATTATAAAGCTACACTTTATTAGCATTTATGAACATACACCATTACTCCATTTGTAGAATCTTTTATTTAAAATGGCTATTATTCCATCTAATTGAATTCCACACCTAGCCAGTTTTATTCATTTATATATATGTATATATATATGAAGATAAAACTAAAGCGAAAGAAGAAAATGATTTATCATGTTTTATTGTTTCAATATTCATGAGTTCTCCAACTGTGGCTTGGCACTGGAAATTTTATTCGACATTCACGTCATGAGTTAAGTAATAAGTTGTTTGATTTTTCTGCCCCTGTGCAAAATGACTGCCATCTAGATGATCAGAGAGAAGAGATCAGACCCTGAGATAAAAATTGAGACATGAGGGAAGCCCCTAAAGTTATCACTGTGTCTTTCTCAGGCCAATAATCTGGGAGTGATAAAAAGAACAACAAACTGCGTAGTAGGAAAAGGGCTCTTCATGCTCCAAACATGCCTCTGTGGTCGGTAGGTAATAGGCAGCCAGGGAATGTCAAACACACCTGCTGACATGGAGGTGCAAGGTTGTCACCCCTGGGTGTGATGCCTTCATCAGTCAAGAGCCCAGCACTTTTGTGGTCATCTAGCTGCCAGCTGGGGTCTGGTCCCAACAAGACTTGCTTTGAAAAAATTCCGAGTCATTCCAAGACGATGGGAGCAAGAAAAGAGTTTTTCCTATCTACCCAATAGTTATATTCTGAATGAAGAGTAGGTCAGGGATGAGTGCTATCATTTTAGCTGATGTAGTTCCTGTCTCTCATTCATGAGGCATGGAGTAGGCTTACTGAAGAACCCAGGATTTAGCATAGACTGGGACTGAGAGGCATGGAGGGTAGTTTTTATCATATCTAGGTTCTCAGAGGTCAAAACTACTCTTGACTGCAGTATCTCTGCCTTCTGGAGGGGTTGCCCCTACAAGTCTTGCTTCAACTGGGACCCACTCCTTCAGATAAAGGCATGTTTCTCTCTAGACTAAGGACTTTGTGTTGGGTGGCCTCTCTCTCCAAGATGGCGTCTCTCTTACAAGGTAGCCCCAGGCTTCTTCATGGAGTTTATATCCAGTTTGACTTGTAGGCTCACTCGGAGAAATGTTTGTTTCCATACGAGAGCTTCTGTTCTCACCTGAATCTCCCTTCTTCATTTGTCATCGCTGGTGGTTTAATTATACTTGGACCAAATTCTGCTATCATTTTAGTGCAGTTATCTTTTCTGATTTATAATTTTGTTGCTTTGAAATATCATCAGAATTCAACATATTACATTCTTTCTTAAATGCTATTAGTGTAAAATAGCACTAAAAGCACTACATAAACATCGATAATGTGTCAAAAATTTCGTCTTATCTATCGCTAACATTAGATTCTCCACAAGTGAAATGGAGAAATGAACAAAATAAATAAAACTTCAAACTGTTATAACTCTTAGGAAGAATTTAAGGAAGAGTCCTAAGAGTTAACATCCTTTCAGTGAATGACTAAGTCTATTCTTTCTTCAACAGTTTAAAGAATTTATTTCTACCTTTACATTGTCACAGTCACTTTTAGATAGGATTTCGTCATCTGTTGCCTGCATTCCTATGAAGTGAAAAAGAAGAAAGTAGAGGAAATGTGATCAGCTATTGAAAGCTTCCTTTGTGCTGGGAAGTTTGCTATGTTGGGGATAGAAGAATGAATAAGACATAGTTGTTGCTCATAGTCTAAAAGGGAGACCGATACACAAACAAGTAATGGTACTATCAATTGTGTGATTAGGATGACTAGATGAGGTTGAGCCACTAACATTGGGGAAGAAGTGATTAACCTCTGGCAAGGGTATTAGCATATTTTCTTGAAGTCACGTCTGAGCTGGTGATTAAGATTGTAGGACAAGGAAGAAGGAGAGACCTAGCCCAATTCCTCTTCTCTTCCTTGCATTTGTGGGCTTAGCTACCAGCTGAATGTTTCTGGTTCTCTACACGTTCCATGTAGTTTCATGGCTTTGTACTTTTGTATATGTTGTTTTTTTCATTCCTTACCTTTGTTCTGTAAGTGATGATACCTAGGGAAGATTCTGAATCAAAGGGAAGTAGGCTAAACTTTTGCTTAAAAAATAATAGTGTGTGTGTGTGTGTGTGTGTGTGTGTGTGTGTGTGTGTGTGTGTACTGGCTGGGTCTTGAACTCAAGGACCTGGATACTGTCCTTCAGCTTTGTTGGTTTAAGGATGGTCCCCTACCACTTGAACCACACTTCTACTTTTGGCTTTTTAGTGGTTAATTAGAGATATAAGTCTCACAAATTTTCCTCATCAGGCTGGCTTTGAATAGTGATTCTAAGATCTCAGTTTCCTGGGTAAAGACTATAGGCATGAGCCACTGGTACCTGGCTAGAAATTGTATGTGTGTGTGTGTGCGTGTGTGTGTGTGTGTGTGTGTGTGTGTGTAGTTGTTGGCACTGACTTGAAAGAGAAAATAGCTACCTAGTTGGAGAAGCCAATTAAAATGCTATTGCAACAATCAATAAGACTCTAAACTAAGGCAGATGCAATGGGAAAGAGAGGACACCATGGATATGAGACAGATACAAAGGTGGATTCCAGGTGTGTGATGATTTATTCAGTGGGATGAATGGGGAGAAGAAAAACCAGGAAAACAGGATGGAGTAAGAGGAATCTATGATATCCCTTCAGTTTCGGTCTAAAGACAGTGCTTGGGCCACTTGTTTCTATCAACCGGGAAAGGTAATTCAGGAGGAAGAGCACATTCAGCCAGCAGATTAATTCCATCTTGGTCACAAGTGGCTTATGAATCACTTTGGTAGAGGTGAAAAAAAGTGGCTATATTTGATGGTAGAGTTCAGGAAAAAGTGGTCTGGGGAGGAATTTATACTGAGAGGAGGGCATCATTAGCCAGGGCTGGTAAGATGAAAGGAGAAGAAAATATGAGTGCAACTCCTAGTTTGTGGCTGAGGGCTGATAAAGACGGCTGGCTTCTAAGGAGAGGGATTTACCTCTACTGTAGAATAAAGCTTTAGAGTAGTCCAGCTGGAGAGAGCTCTGCAGCCCATATATAAAATGGCTTTCAATTTCTCCAATCTGAGGTGAGTGGGAATGAGTGACAGAGTAAGGATGGTCCGCCTTCAGACAGAGAGCTTTCAGCACTTGCCATTCTGCAAATGGGATTATCTCAGGGCAAGAAGGCTTCTTGGAGGTACTCATCTGTGCTCATGATTTGCAGATAGTTTAACGATTAAGATGTTTTCCTCTCTAGGTAATTAGATTAAAACTTGCACTTAAAGATAATAAGTTGTGAAGTTATTTTGAAAGGAGAAGAGGTATGGTGTAATACCAAGTAGAAACAAATGAATATTCCTTATAGTCTAGTAGAAGAGAGACAGAAGCCAGGCACCAGTGGTTCACACCTTAGATCTTAGATACTCAAGAGGCTGAGATCTGAGGATTGTGGTTCAAAGCCAGCCTGGGAAGGAAAGTTCCTGAGACTCTTATCTCCAATAAACTATACAGAAGAGGCCAGAAGTGGTGCTGTGGCTCAAGTGCACTAACTTTGAGCAAAAAGAAGCTCAGGGACAAAGCCCAGGCCCAGAGTTCAAGCCCTAGGACAGGCAGAAAGACAGAGAGAGAGAGAGAGAGAGAGAGAGAGAGAGAGAGAGAGAGAGAGAGAGAGAGAGAGATAGCCATATCTTTCCAGTACTGTCCTATACTCGATGGTCAACACCAGGCATTGGTGCATGGAGTTGGCCGGTAGGGAATATATTAGAACACCCAAGAGAAATTCTGTCCTTCTTGTAGTGAAATAAAAATCTCTCTCAAGATCACCCAGTGACATTAATTCCAACAAACACAAAGTATAGGCTTAAAATGATGATTAAATGAATCACAATTTTCTGATCTTAATTTGCCTTTCTAAGTAAATTTCTCCTTTGGAAAACAAAGATATTGATCATTAGACTGAGATATGGACTTTGATATTTAAAGGAGGCAAGAAGGGATGGAGAAAAGTAAGAAAGAAAAGGAAGGCCAAATTATCATTTTTTAAAATTTATGTATGTTTTCAAGACTTTGGGCAGCATCAATATCATTTTTTAAAACTGTGCTTCTTAGCTTTGGCTGTGTTTGAGCAACTTATTAAACTTTCAAATAGAGATGAAACAGGTCTCAATTGAAGATCCATTGATTCAGCATGTCAGGGGTCACTTCTTTTTTGGGGGGGTCACTTCTTTTCAAACTTGTTTTGGTGATTGACTGTTGCACAATATGGCATGAGAATTGACGTCCTTTGATCTAGTAGCCCCTCGTTTGTTAATTAGTGAAATTTCAGGCCTAATAGAATGAGGAAATCAGTTCCCAAACATGGTGTCTTCATTAACATGCAGGGCACAAGGAAGCTCTTCTTACCAACCTGTGAGATTGCATTGTAACATTAGGTTTTCAGGAAATCGAATCTAGTATTCTCACAAAAGGTTTTCCTATCCACAGATTTGCTTTCTTTCTATGCCAATCATCTTGTGTAAATATGAGAATACTGTCAGAATCCCTTTTACAATAGAAGATCTGCCAAATGGAAATCCTTTTTTAATCCTCCAAATAAACATTGCATTTATATACTTCCATTACTGACTTATCTAAACTCAGATTCAATGGAAGAAAAATGGATGGAGTTTCATCAGGCCGGTCCCCAATATCCCCAGAAGTATAATTGGAAGGGAAGAGGCCCTTTATTATTAAGAAGCATGGAGGTGTCTGGCAGGCAATACAGGCCCAGAAAAAATCAGTTGTGAGAACAGATTTCCAGAGAAAGGTAGTTCACAGCCCTAGGGAAAATATCACACTAACTTAGAGCTACACACACACATACACACCATTGGCACTTGAGAGACCTGTGGACAAACACTTCCTTGTTCTTTGACAGACTAATCTACATCTAAAACAATCTACATTTAGTTGTACAGAAAGCATCTTACATTATTAAGTAACCTGGAAGGAAAAAGAGGCAATATCAGGAAATTCTGATAAAATGCTTAATGATAACTTGCCATGTATTTCCCATGTGCCTCTTCATGATGACTTGCTAGTTAGAAGAGATTAAGGTTTCTGGGCATTGTTGATAACAATCTATAAGACAAATTCAGAAGCAGAAAGATAATCATTTCTACAGATTCATATTTGTGAATTTGTTATGTTATATACACATAGATATGTATACTCCTTTGCTAATAAGAGGGCTGATCAATATATATTGAACAACTTATATCTAAGATTCTCCTTTAGAATTTGAGGTAGTGGTGGACCCATTAAGTTTCCAGTAAGGAATCAGATGACATATTTAAAATATTTATCTGAAACTATTTAAAGAAGATATTATTTTTAGTGACATGGCCATATTAAGGGGAACTAATTTGTAATGATGAAACATTAGGCATTAGATTCTGCAGGAATCTGATGAGGTGGATGGGGAGGGGGTGGCCCAGTAAGCCAGCCTCTTCCAACCCAAAGCAAAATAGAGACTACATCCAGAGAGGTAACTGGAGAAAGCAACAAGGGTTAATGACATGCAACAGGAAATGGCACCATCAAACCCACAGTGACAATCTATATAACAATAGGAGAATACACAGCCTAGTATTTCAAAGCATGCACTCAGGGGTTAGCAGGTAACTTTTCAAATTCAGGCCTTACTTCCCAGGGTGTATATGTGTAACCTTGTTCCTAATCCTCTCTACTTCACTCAAATAAAAGTAAGTACTATCCGGGTACTAATACAACGTTAATTAAATAGCCTATAGAAACATTTTGACTTGGTACTTGGCTTACAGCATACATTCTATCAGTACACAGAGTCTAAAGTTTTGGCCTTGACTTGATGATGCGGCTCCATGGAAGTGTGGGTGCTTCATATGTCTAATGCCCAGCAATGCAAAGCAATATGTGTGGAAATTTAATACAAGGAAAGCAATTGATTAATATCTTTGGAGCAGTTACTGGAATCTTCCTATTTTCTGGACTTTGGATGTTGTATCTATGAAAGTTTTCATCTGATTTTTGCATTAAATGAGTCTAATATCATTTGACCATTAGCTTCTCATAACTTAAATAGAAATTTAACATTTAAATAGAAAACTTATTACTGACTTAATGGGAGAACGAATGGCTTTCAGTGATAAACACATAAGAGTTCTTGAGGACTTACCAAGTTCCAGGCATTTGAATTTACAGTCTTTATTAATCCTCACAACAATCTCATGAGAAATGTCTACTGCCTTTTCTGTTCTACAAATGAGAAAATTAAGGTTCATTGTTAAGTAACACAGATAACAGCACACCCAATAAGGATTAGTAGATGAATTCAGGTTTTAGACACAGGTATTTTTGTTAATGTTGCCCAAGAGAAACAGAGTTTGTGGCTTTGATTCTTGAAGTTTGGTCCTGATGACATTGTGTGTCTCAAAATACATTATATTTCATTTCTGTGTATTACTTATCTTTTGTTCCCTAGTCACTTGTCCTTTATTCAGTTTGGGATCCTCGCCAGTCTTACAATGAAGAAACCAAGTTTTGAGTACTTTGGTTTTTAAGCGCTTAAGGTTCTAGGTTTCCAACTAGTGGATAGCTGGGTTGGAACTTAAATGTAGGTACTGACATTTCAAATTTAAAATTCTTTCCACTAGTTTGAAAGATAATCAGTCTCATACAGCCATTTATTCCTGCATTTAATAACGACAAATTATTTATGAACCACAGATTGTAATAATCATCAGCAAAGAACAATACCATCTTTGACAATATCTGGGTACTGACACAGAAGAACAGTCTATGCCTGCCCTTAGGATACTGATTACTTAGAGAGGTGACTGGAGAAAGACAGGTGCCACGTGAGAGAGGCGATCCACCCAGTGGTAGAGATCTCAGGCGAGCGCTTGGAAAAGGAGCTGTTTACCTTGAATCTGTGAATGTAGCACTTTTTGCAGCTGGTGGAAAGAAGAATAACTTTTGGAAAGAAAGATGAACTGAAAGAGTGACGTGTGAGTTGAACTTTATATATACAGAGGTGGCAAAAGGTGAAGAGATGTACAAGGACTTGGAGGGTCAGAACCCCCGCCTGGGAAGAAGCACCAAGTGTGACCTGTACAGAGCTCAAAGGAAAGAAAAGGAGGCTGCAAAGCAAGCCCAGGATCTTATGGCCTAGGGCTGGGAATGGGGACTTGATCAGCCTGAAGTAGAGAAGTGACATACTCAGATTTGCTTCTCAGTAGCTTTGCTTAAGAATCACTCTAGAGGATGAATTGCAGGGTTAAGTTTCAGAAACCACTGAAGTGGCTTCCGTAGTCACAAGAGGAAGTGCTCCATGGAGAAGTGCAGGTGGCGATGGAAGAAGAGACTGATTCAAGAGACACCAGCAGGTGGGATGATCAATGTTTTAAGGCTCCTTAGAGGTAGGGGTAAGGGATGGGGACGGATATCTGGAATGATTTCCTGGTTTCCAAAAACCTGGGAAACTGGGAGTTTAGTGAAATTATAAAATACAGTGGGGGGCTGGGAATGTAGCTTAGTGGTAGAGTGCTTGCTTAGCATGCCTGAAACCCTGGGTTCAATTCCTTAGCACCACATTAACAGAAGAAAAGCCAGAAGTGGCCCAGTGGCTCAAGTGGTAGAGTGCTAGCCTTGAGCAAAAGGAAGCCCAGGACAGTGCTCAGGCCCAGAGTTCAAGCCCCAGGACTGGCAACAACTAACTAACTAAATACAGTGGATGGAGAGGGAGGATCGCTGAGATCCATTTCTCCCCATGCCATGTTTGAAATGGCTGCTAAAATCCACATAGAGATGTCCATGGGAAATTAGACAAGTGTCTAGCCAGAAAGTAGTGTGCACTGCTAACAGTGATTTAGAAGTTGGCAATATGTAATGCGTGCTTAACAATAATTATAATTTCAAATATTGGTTGATGATGATGTGTTAGGTATTCATTTTTAAGGTATGTCAAATATTTTATCATCTCGTTTGATTATCACAAGAAGATTTTTATCGAAGACATTGTTTTCCCCAAAGAAGAAACTGAGCTTAACATTTATAAGATTATTGTGCAAAAAAAATGAGATAATACTTATAATACTACATTGTTTGGCATAGAGTAATCTCAGAATTGAGGGAAAATACCATTCGAATTTAATTCCAATTGTATGTAACCTTAGATGGCATTTGTTTTATTAGATACAAAGTACTTAATTTCCTAGAATAGTAGGTATCATCTGTTAGGAATGAACATGTGCAGGCTTATAACTTTATAAACTTTTAAAAAAGAAGTACTGGAACTTGAATTTAGAGCCTTGTACTTGTTATGAAGGTGCTCTATCACTTGGGCCATACCTCCTGTCCCCTTTGTTTGCATTTGTAGTTATTTTTTAGAGAGAAAGTTTTGTTCCTTTTCCTCTGGGCTGACCTCGGACCATGATCCCCCCCATCCATATCTTGTGTGTAGGTAGGATTGCAGGCACATGCCACCATGCCCAGCTTGGTTTGGTGGAAGGAAGACTTGATAACTTTTTACTCTGGCTGGCCTCAAACTGTGATCCTCCTATTATTTTAGTAGCTAGGATTGCAGCCCATAAGCATTCTTTTATTTCTCTTTCGTAATGAGTGACAGTCCTTGGGTTCCTATCAGTCTTATTATGTGGACTTGAGTTTTATGAAAGCAAAAGAACTCACCCAAAGTCAGCCATACAAGTGTAACTGAAAGAAATGCTTTTCCAATTCAATTCTATGGCCTATTGGAAGGTAGGAATTCTCAGGACAAAAGTCATAGAAAGCTTCTGACATCTTTATCTAAAAACATTGGCTTGCTTTGCTAATACTGTGTGGTGTTTAGCAAAAGGACTTTTAATTGTTGTCAAAAATTGTTAGCAAAAAACCTGATTGCAGTCCTCCTTTTACACAGGCATTTTGACCTGCTCATTTCTTTTTTTCTCATCCTTGAAATATGAGTGCCTAGCGGGCAAATCAAGGCTGAGTCAAAAGCAGGCGATAGACGTGTTTTTCTTTCTGACACACTTATAGCCTAAGAGGCTAAAATTTGTCCCTTTGTCTCTGTGTAGTTAACTGGCTTAACATTGGGCAATTGTGTATGAAGAAAGTGTGTCATAGAACATAAGTTGAGAGGGGGAAAAGTGAATGTAGAGGAAATTACAATGCTTATTTAGCCTGGGAAACTGCCACCTCTTCTAATTTATCAATACCAACGATTTCATGGGAGGGGTGGAATTGCAGGAAATGTATGGTGATTTCAGATTTCACTGTGAATCATGTGTCTGGCTGGCACAGGATTTGGGTGCAAACAATACAGTAGATTATTACTTTTGTTAATGAGATGGCCACTTACGGTTTCCTCCGATTATGAATACGCTGTGGTTTCCAAAATGTTTACACAAATCAGTTACCGGATTACCATATTTTAGAGATATATTGGATAAAATTTAAAAAATTCCGTTAAATAAAAAGCACTTCAATTTTAGCATTTTCTATGTCTCTGCTGAATACTGTGACAGTTTCCCTTGTCCTTTCCTTAGCAGTGCCAATACATTTAGGTGGGAAATACTGTCATGAGAAATATTATCCCTGAAGATATTTACAGTGGTAGTAACAATGGTACTTTCTTGAATGTTACTTTTCTTGAAGCCAGTGTCTTTCCTCTAACTTGTTAAAAAAAATTCCTTACAGTTATTTCTGATCCAGAAAACAATGTGTGTTATACGTTTAGCTTTTCTCCAAAAATACAATTATTTTTAAGTGCTGTTATGAATCTTCAACTCGGTTTGTTATTCTCTTTATAGTGTGACCAGGTCTCACTATGTAGCCTAGGTTACATAGAAACCTGTGATCTTCTTGTCCTTGTTTTTTACCCTTGAGCTGGGATTAGAGGCCCATGGTATCATAACTGATTCCATTTGCTTCCCCCTGTCCCTCCCCTTTCTTTAAATTTTACCTACTTCTTTGGGAGCTAATGTAATAAAACCTAAGAATTTTCATATATTAAATTAGGAGTATATACCAAACTTCAACTGAAACCTAAACCAATATAATAATCAAATGATGTTTGGACTTATTCACGATTATTTTATAAATGTTTCTAACATTGTATACACATATAGGTGTGGTTATGTAATATACTTTATATGGCCACATAAAATTACTTTGGGGCTTACATGATAAAGAATATTAGTCATCACAATAATAGCAACACTTTTAGTAACTATTGTTTTATTTGGTGATGGTGGTGGTGGTATTAGGGATTGAATTCAGGGCCTTGAGCACATTAAACAGACACCCTGGCATTTGAGTCACGGGACCAGTACCAATTTGCATTGCTTTTTCAAGGTGGTGTCTTGTTTTATGCCCAAGATGGCTTGAACTATAATCTTCTGTTTATGTTTCTTTGTCACTGAGATGATAGGTACATACCATTCCACCCAGACATTGTGCTTTCTGAGTAGTTTGAGATGAAAGTGCAACTCACCAGACCCAGGTATTGATTGAGACAGTCTTGAGTTGAGAACCACAATCCATCCCCCCTCCCCCGTCTCTGCCTTCCAAGTGGTTTGGATCACAGACTTCAACTTACATTATTTTTAACCATATACTTTTATATCCCAAAACCAACTTTCACCCAATAACTTTGGTGGAAGAGAAAAATACAAATTAAACTCTTAAGATAATGCTTCCTTGTAATCATTTGCTGGTTTGAATGGAAATGTTAAATTTGTTACCCTCCTTGAGGATAATGTGCACAAATTTCACAAGTGTGAATGAATTTCATTGTTTGGTAGCTCCTGACAGGAACTTACTCAATATGCTCATACTTAATTGGTTAAATCAAGGCCAAAGATTTTTTTTCCTAAGGCTTAGGAATGGTTGTCACCTATAATTTATCTACCAGAAACCTACTTAAAGAAATCCTTCATTGTTTGGGGGACATTCTTCCCTTTGTGGTCATTGACCTCAAAATTTCTTCAACAACAAATTCATTAATCATCAGGACTGATAATATAAAACTTATGTAAGCATGTAACGGTTTGAATCTTTAGTTTCTGAATCTCTAAGACTTTCTATTAATTGATTGCACTACATAATTTCTCTGCGCTTGTAAGAAAAATAAAATTTAATGTAATGAATAATTTCATTAGAACTTAGTTTCTTATAAACATTTTATATTTAGATCCATTGGCTGAAACATTGAGCGAGAAAGATTTAGACTTAAAAATTCAACATGGAACTGGAAGCTGGTGGCTCAAGCCTGTAACCCTAGCTACTCAGAGGCTGAGATCTGAGAATCTCAGCTTGAAGCCAGACTGGGGATGAAAGTCTGTGAGACTTTTTTTTTGGCCAGTCCTGGGGCTTGGACTCAGGGCTTGAGCACTGACTGTCCCTGGCTTCTTTTTGCTCAAGGCTAGTACTCTGTCACTTGAGCCACAGCGCCACTTCTGGCTGTTTTCTATATATGTGGTACTGGGGAATCGAACCCAGGGCTTCATGTATAAGAGGCAAGCACTCTTGCCACTAGGCCATATCCCCAGACCTGTGAGACTCTTATCTCTGATTAAATTGCAAAAAGCCAGAAGCAGACCTGTGGCTAAAGTGGTAGACACAAGTCTTAAGCAAAGAGCTAAAGGACAATGCCCAGACCCTGAGTTCAAACCACAGTACTACCAGCACTCATGAACACACCACAGACAGACAGACAGACAGACACATACACACACACACACTCCAGCACAATCAAATCTAAACACTTTGTAGATGATAGTTCAGGACAGTATCTAGAATGATACATTCTTTTCATGGTTGTATACATGATTACCAAGGTATTGTTTTAGACTCCAGTAAAGCAAGGATAAGGGATATGGTCATTTCTGTTCCCCAAACTGTTCAATCCCAACGGCAATTCTGCAGAAACCCAGTGACTGAACCCAGTCTTTGCATAAAGGAGGGGGAGTGGTGCTGTGGGTGGATCTTGGCCAATTCTTCCTGGGAAAGTTACTTCAATGTAAAGTGAAAGGAAATAAATCAAGTTACAACTTGCACATACTGTCATCAGAGATTCCAGGTAAGAATGCTTGGCTTCCAGACAAATGAGTGAGACTGAGACTTTAAGCAAAGTATCTGAATTGTTTTGCTGAAGGGTTTTATACCCATATCATTTTGTTGCTCAATTAAAAAAATAATGTGAGTGTATTTTTGGAATAAACAAAACCGTCAGCCCCCTTTCCATCATGTTATATTTTCTCTTAGATAATTGTGATAAGACTGAATATCTTCTAGTTGGATAATATTAAGTAACATTATATCAGAACTCATAGATGATTTGGTGTCTAAACTGATTTGAGCAGACTGGAGGAGTAATGGGAAAGAGAAATTTTTATCAGGTTACTCAAATCGAAGATTTTGAAGTCATATCTTTTGACAGTCTGTCCTTGTAACTTAGGATGGGTGGTCTGGGTGCTATTGGCTAAACTTGTAATCGTAGATACTCATGGGACTGAGATCTAAAGATGGTGGTTTAAAGTCAGCCTATGTAGGAAAGTTCACAAGACTCTTATCGCCAATTAACCAGCAAAAAGCTGAAAGCAGAGCTGTGGTTCAAGTGGTAGAGCACCAGCCTTGTGCAGATGCTCAAAGCTAAAGAAGAGCTCACTGGGGCTGGGGATATAGCCTAGTGGCAAGAGTGCCTGCCTTGGATACACGAGGCCCTAGGTTCGATTCCCCAGAACCACATATACAGAAAAAACGGCCAGAAGTGGCGCTGTGGCTCAAGTGGCAGAGTGCTAGCCTTGAGCGGGAAGAAGCCAGGGACAGTGCTCAGGCCCTGAGTGCAAGGCCCAGGACTGGCAAAAAAAAAAAAAAGAGCTCACTGGCCCTGAGTTTAAGCCACAATGTCAGCACACACTCACACACACACACACACAAACACACACACACACACATTCACACAGGCGGTAAGTTGTGGGTTGGGGACAGATGGGGGTAAATGGAGAGTGTGACATTGACCATGTTATTTAACTATTTAATGAAATTTTTAAAAATTGTAGTGCATTACACAAACATAAATATTTCCTAGAAATAAGTGATGGAAATTTATGTTCTCAGTTTAAAAATGGGTGGTTAAACTAAGTACCATGGCATTCTCCAAATGCTGGCAAACAACTCCACGCATGAGACTGGTGTGTGCTGACATTGTATGCAGGCCAACAGGACAGATCTGACCATAGAAATCTGGTTCCGGGAAATAGCCTACTACATCAGTTACTGCTCCCATGCAATCTACCATAGTTTCATTTTAAACTAGAGAAGGCTTTGAAGACTGATGGGAGTCCTTGAAATATTGAAGCTTTGACTCAAAATCTGCAAGTGTGAAGATGATTTGTGTGTGATGGAGATAAAGCTGAAGTCAAGCGAAGTTTCATTCAATGTGCCAGATACATATTGAAAAATGATTATCGGGGCTTGTGTGATTATTTGTCTCCCTGCTTAAATTATGGCTATAAATTCTTCAAGACTAAGCTAGGTAATTTTCTTCTAACACTCTAGATTTGGTCAGCTGAACCTTCTTATTATCATTATATAACACTCTGATTTTGGCTATACTGTGGTTAGAAGTTATTTGTCCTCATTTTCTCTCAATTGTAAGTTTCTTTAGTGCTGGACCTTTGCTATTGATCACATTCTCTCTAACACCCAAGAACAAGACTGGAACATGGATGTATAACTTCTGGAAGCCATAAAGATGGGAATTATCAATTTTCTAGGGTGTGTGTGTGTGTGTGTGTGTGTGTGTGTGTGTGTGTGTGTGTGTGTGTATACTGGTCCTGGAGCTTGAACTCAGGGCTTCAGTGCTCAGCCTGTGAGCTTCTTCGCTGAATGCTGGTGCTCTACCACTTGAGCCAAAGTTCCACTTCTGACTTTTTCTGAGTGGTTTATTGGGAAATAGAGTCTCATGGATTTTCCTGCCCAGGCTGGCTTCCAACCATGATCTTCAGATCTCAGCCTCTTGAGTAGTTAGGATTATAGGTATAAGCCACCAGCACCTGGTATATGGAGGCTATTTTAAAAGTTACTAATTAAAAAATTACATTGAACCCTGAAAAGTTATCACAATAAAAGTCACATAATATTATTTTTTCAAAAGCTTGGAAAATTAAAAGCATGAGTTTATCCACATACTTCATAATTTTTATACCAAAAATTATGCCACATTATTGACTCATACTATCAATAGATTTGCTGAATACCTAAAGCAAAATATGCTTTGTATTGTGTGTGTCTGTGTGTGTGCATATGCACCTGCTAGTACTAGAGCTTGAACTCAGGTCATGAATGCTGCCCCTTAGTTTTTGCACTGAAGGCTGGTTCTCTAACACTTGAGCCACAGCTCCACTTTTGGCTTTTTGGTGGTTAGCTGGTGATCAGAGTCTCATTAACTTTTCTGCCTGGGCTTGCTTCAAACTAAGATCCTCAGATCTCAGTCTCTGGAGTAGCTAGGATTATAGGTGTGAGCCACCAGCACCTGGCTTGAATGATGTCTTAATCTGTGATAGGATTTGATTTCATGAAGAGAGGAATTACTTGATTAGATGATACCTATTCATCTCTCTATATTAGGGGTAAGTTTGGATATTGATATTGCCAAGTCTGCTATTTTATTTTCCCACAACCAAAGGTTGCATAATTTAAAACATAATTTAGAAAAGGTGAAATGTGAGGATAGGACCAAATGACAGCACTGGTCGTTTGGAGAAGAAGCCTTACTCTCTGAGAAAAGGTCAGTCATTGGTTGTGAGTTCAAATCTTAACTTTACCGTTTAGCTAATTAAACATATAAAAACTGTTATAGTTTTAAAAATTCTAAATTTCTTCATTTATGAAGTGACAAAGTATTTCCTATCTTACAGAGAAAATAAAAAGGGTTACATAAAACTTGACATACAGTATGTCTTGAACAAATATCATTTATTAATATTATATTTCAGCTCATTGTTCTTTGATTAATCACCATTAAGAGCACAGATATTTTTAAATTCTGTGGTTTGGATTTCACTGTACGAAGAACAGGATAAATTGCCAGGCACTAGTGACTCATGTTTGTAATCCTAGCTACTCAGGAGGCTGAGGTCTGAGGATCATGGTTCAAAGACAGCCTGGGCAGAAAGGTCAGTGAGAGTCTTATCTCCAATTAACTACCAGAAAACCAGAATTTGCACTGTGGTTTTAAGCAGTAGAGCGCTAGCTTATAGCAGAAAAGCTCATGGACAGATCACAGATTCTGAGTTCTAGTCCTAAGGCTGAACCAAAGAAAGACAGAAAGACAGAAAATTTAATCTGAACTCCTTAGATTCTGAGTCCTTTCTCTTGAAGATCAATAGTTCTTAAAGTGTATTCTACAGAATATCAGCTTCATGTGCTATTAACATGATAAAGAGTTCCTTTGTCAAAGAAAATAGAAAACACTATACTAAGAAAGTTGAACATTTTCTTGTGGTATGAAGAGCAAATAAGAGGAAAAGGGCCCACATTCCCTAAACTGATGCCTTACATGGTCATGAAGAAGCCAAACCAGTACACTTGCAGAAAACCTGACCCACATCAGGTGTACTGATGAGCCCAGATGTTTCAGCAGATGTTTAATAGTTCACAGTTCTGATTTAGCCCCCTGGTTCTCTGCTCAGCACAAGCTCTGTCCCCACAAGCCCTGGCAGTGGGCAGGAATGAGGCTGTTTGGTCCAGGTATCCCATAGATTCACCTTCCATAGTCAAAGGGCAAGTAGTGGAGAACTTCACTCCTAGGTTGAACACACTTTGATTTGGAGAAAATCATCTTCATTATTGACCATGTGTATTGTTTAAAGAAGTTGTACCACTTTGACTTTAGCACAGAAGTTAAATCAAGCCATCCCTTGTGTGTGTGAGTTGTATTGAGCCTGTCACAGGAGTTCTCAGGGCATGTCTGAAAAGGGAGATGGATGTCACCATGTGGTACCAATAGTGGGTTCGTTTTTCTTTTTCTTTTTTTTTAATTAAAGGAATATTATTTTGTGTTATGTGCTGTCATTCCCAGGGGATCTCTACAGAAAAATAAAACAGAAAACCTTCCCACCACTGGAAAGACAAATGAAAAATTCTGTTTTCACTGGCTTCTAAAATAATCCTCTCAATATTTAGCAACAGTATTTTTATTTCTCTCACTTCAGATGCTTCGTGGGGATAAAAGATTGAATTTACAAGTGGAAAATAGCCATGCATACAATTTTGCCGGTCGAAATTAAAAACTAGTAGCTTCCCACATTTTAAATTAATAACATTGCTGCCACTCACATTGACTCATCTGGCATTAATGCTCTTTCCAAGTAGAACTGCCAAATACAGCAAAGGCTGCAAAGACAGAAGCAATCGATCCATTCCTGTGGGACGGGCTCTTACCTAAGAGAATTGAAATGAAAAGTGGGGTAGAGGAATTGGGGATATAAAAGATAGCCCATAGACCACAAGGTAAAGAATAAGAATTCATTCAGTGGCAAGGATGGAAAGCAAGTTCAGTTTCACAGCTGGGTCCTGGATTCAAAGCCAGTCCTAACATGAGATGTGTGACACTGGGCACATTTCTACACATTCTATAAGCTACAGTTTTTTTCTTTTTTTCTGTAAAATGGAAAGAATCTTGGTGTGGTAAGGATGAAATAAGATTATGTCCAGAAAGAGTAAATATTTTTGAATAATCTGCTTGCTCAGAACTATCTTGTTTCTCGGCAACAATAATGTAGGCTCAGTGGAAGAAGACTGAGAATGTGAGAAATTTACAATACAACTGTCGAGGCTGCCTTGGGTGGTCAAATCAAATCCAGCATACCAGGAACGAAGTAGCATACATCGTTGCCTAGACCATGAACGTTATGTTCCCTACCAGGGTTCCTCATCCACACAAAGGATCAAAAAAGCAAAAAAGATCTGTGCTATTTACTCAAAACTCTGATATTTAAAGGTTTGCTGGATATTTCTGGGGAATGCTCAAAAGATAGCAGAAAAACAAATGAATCCTTTTATTCTGAAAAAGAGTAGAGGTTGAAAGAGGATGTACAAAGTCATACCATCAGCTGGGTGCTCTTGGCTCATGCCTGTAATTCTAGCTGTGATCTGAGGATCTGGATTTGAAGCCAGCAAAGGCAGAGAAGTTTTTGAGACTCCATCTCCAAAATAATTAGCAAAAAGCTGGGCTAGAGACATGGGCCAAGTGGTAGAATGCCAACTGAGTAAAAATTAAGCCAGTATGAGGCCTTGAATTAAAAACTCCGGTACTACCATATATATATAATATATATATATATATATATATATATATATGCATAAAATCTTTGAAAGTATGGGAAAAAGAAAAAGCATTTGTTTATGAAATCTGGCTGACTAGGATGAAGAAAATAATCAATACTTGTTCTATTATCCTGAGATGCAAATCACTATTCCAATGGCCATCTAGCTTTATGGATGACAGCTTTATTGTGGATTCAGAGTGCTGTGGCTTACTCCAATCGTTGGATTTCAGTGTGATAGTTAGAAGAACCTCTTAGAAAACATCTCTTGTTCAGCCTGGCCCTGATTTTTTTCCCCTTCAAATTTAAAATTTGTAACACACTTAACTTGCAGGAGAGTTTGGGCTTCACTGTCAATTGCAATTTTGTGGCTGTATAAAAAGAGCCAAGTTATCAAGAGACCAATCTTGTGTTTTGCTAAATTCTAGATTCCCTAAGGCTTTTCTTATTCTTCTTGTTCACAGGCTAGGCTGGACATAGTTACTCAAGTTCCTGGAGACAGCTGATCACAGCCAAGAAACCATAATTCAACTTCTTACTCATCAAGCTAGGATGATGGAGAACAATGAAAGTCAGACATGTTATTCATCTGAGCTTGTGGATTATGATCATAGCTCGGGGAAAATATTATTTTTGTATCGACTTGCTTACTGATTTTTGCTTCATTGTACAGATATTTCTTAGGGACCAGAGACAATTAAAATTTCAAAGACAGACAACAGAATCTCTAAAAGGCAAATAAATTGCATTTTTTTTTCTAGAAGAATACTGGAGTGGCTTTATAGTACTTGTCCCCCCCACCCATTTTGTCCCCCTTGGACTAACTTTACCATGCTTCCTAGCAACTTTCTGACTCTTTTGACCAGCCAGCTTCTAGGATGAGAAGTACCATAGCCATACACATGGGTAATGTGTCTCACGAGACAGGTTCTGTGGTACAGACTGGCCTGGGAAAGCTTCTAGGAGCATGTTCACTCCCTCATTCTATTTATTCACAGCCATTGAGAGTTAAAGGCTTTCTCTAGGGCTGGATTCTTGAATTAGAGTAAGAAACACAATTCCTATTAAGATGCCACTTGTAGCAAGGAAATCGTATTCATATCCTGTGAGCAAATGTGGATTTTTCCACTCATGCCCATCTCAATGTCTCAGTTCCTGAACGCAAGCATGGGGGTGTCAAGCTTAGCATTTCCAGGATTTGGGATGGGGGAATCCTGTTGAGTACTGTCTCATGACTTAAGGAAACTTAATCTATTCTGAGAAACTCAATCGTTATTTATCCTTATAATAATTACTCATTTCTAATTTGAGAAAAGAAGTCATTTGGGAGGCGCGAGTCGTGCTGCAGTGATTCATGTCTTTCTTTCCAAGAGGATTAAGTGCACTACTGGACAAAGTACAATGAGAGTTGCATCATGTTATGCTACAAATGAGAGCAATATGCAATATTAAGAAATGGACACTTTCCAAAGTCTAATTCTGCTTTCTATCAACAGCAGGATTAGCTTTAAGGTTGCTCTCTCTCTCTCTCTCTCTCCCCCTCTCTTTCTCTCCCATCCTATATATCTCTGATTCTAATGCCATGTGTAAATGACTCTCAGAAGTGTAAACCAGTACAGCAAACACGTGCTGTACCTCCTGTTTCTAATACCATAGAAGACATTTAAATGATGACCCTTTGAAGCTGACCTATGAATTGTGGGAACAAGGCTCAGGGCCAGGCACCAACTCTAAGTGAAGCCCAGACCATCTGTGCGCTGGCCATAGAGACATTGTGAACAGGTAGAACATTCTTCAATTGGCAGACATGAAAACAGCTTTATAAAAAGGGGAAAGAAAGAGCAGAGAGGAGAGAGAGAGAAGAGAAAAGAGGAAAGGTAAAGGGGGAAAGGGAAGAGAGAAAAGAGAAAGAGATAAGCCCAGAATTACTGGAAACTAGAAAATAGATGCTGAATAAAACTACAGAGAACAAGCAAGAAAATAGAAGGATATAAGTAAAAACATAAAAGTCGGATGGTGACCCCCTTCAGGGTGTGCTTTTATTTTTTTAGAGCTCAACACACTTCATGTTTTCAGTTTTTGGCAAAAGACCTCCCTATTAAATTGTCAGACTTATTTATTACTTCCTTGTAACCAATAATACCTTGCATTACTTAGGAAGAAAAAAATCTTTGGGGATGGTAGTGGTGGATAGATGTCAGTAAATAAAGATTTTTGTCTTGGTCTGTCATTAGACAAGTCATCTGATTTCTCTGAGACTCAGTTTTCCCAGCTATAAAATGGGGTGATGGATTCTAAAGTTCTTCTACTGCTGAACATATAATTTTAAGGAGCAATTTTAATCTTATAAAAACAGTTGTTATCTCATTCTTTTGATTTACTTCAACTTCAGAAGATAACTAAAATATTTCTGTACATTTTTGTAAGAAAATCAGACCTCCATATGAAAACATGAACTCTAAATTATGTAAAGAGAGTGCTTGGGGTTACAAATGCATGTTATTGCTGATATCTGAGGCTTCAGATTTCAGTTTCTAAATCTAACACCTTTTCTACTTATACTTGATAAATGGAAAAGGATGAAGGCAATTGTTTTGAACTAAGCTCCTTCTTTTTGCTTCAATAGACTAGGCAACAAACAAATAAAAATGGAGTTTCTCATGCTAAACCATTTACTCAGTCTCCTGAGAAATCTAGATTTGTTGTGATTAAAAGCCAAATTTCTCAAACAAGGTAGTTTCAACTATAGTGGTGATGAAATTTCTTCTGCCTTAATCCTCATACAAAAAAACACTAGCCCACAGTAATCTGATGTTGGCCACCTCTTTTTCTATTGTTCTGTCTTCCTGACCTTGCCTTATAAGGAAAGCGATTTCCCTTTTTTTTTCCCCTTGTGTATTCTATTTTCTTTAGCTCCTTACTGTCTATAAAACCACCCTCTCTGCTTTACTCATTAGAGCATTTACTCTACTAAAACAAATGTAGAATTCTAGAATAAAAACTAAAGCCAATTTAGATCATTAAAATAAAATTTTATCACTGACCTAATTCCTTTGTATTACAGTATTTTTTTTCTAGTTCATTGAAGGTAATTTGTTATCTTGACTGTACTAAAGAGAAAAGGAGGAATAAAAAAAGGAAGAAAGGGAAGGAGGGAAGGAGAGAAGGAGAGAAGGAAGATAGGCAGAGGGAAAGAAGAGGAAGAGAAAGAGGAAAGGAGAGGGAAGGAAAAAGAGGAAGGAAAGAAGGTAGGAAGGAAGGGGGGAGAAGAAGAGTAAAAGGAGACTCAGAGAAAGAAGTATTGAAAAATGTAGGAAGTCTGTGATTAGAATTTTAGGTTGCTGTCATCACTTGATTACTGCTTAGTAGAGCCATAAAACAAATTACAGCTTCTTTTTTGTATTTCTCTCTCTCTCTCTCTCTCTCTCTCTCTCTCTCTCTCACACACGTAAACATTTAGTGACCATTCTCTCCTTTCCTAAAAACACAGAAACACACAAAAAAATGTCTGCCCCTCTTGTTTCTGCATCTAATCAATTCTTCTCCATTTCTGGAAGCTGAAACCCTTCTTGCCGAAGTTGCTTCCTGGAGGGGCTTTCCTCACTCGACAGCTATCACCACTACAGTTGTCTTTCTTCTGGAAAATTTCCCACCCTAACATCTCATGATACCAATCTTTCTTGTCCTTCATTGTTCCTATTTCTTGGCCTTCTTCTTTAATTCCCTTTGTCTGGTCAGCCTTAAATGTCTGTGTTTACCAGGCCTCTGTTCTTGGCCCTCCTTTTGCCTCACATGCTCATTCTGGGTAATTTCCGTCATGCATTTTTTTCTTTTATCTCCAGTCTAGATCTCTCCTCTGAAGCTCCAGGCCAGTGTTCCCAGCTGCCTGCTGCAGTTCTCTACCCACAGGCATCTCACATGCAAGGCTTCAAAATTCAACACTATCTTTCACCAAAGGCTCCTTTCTCTTCCTGCAGTTATGGTCTTCACGGAAAGGTCCCAAGCTGCCATCCCAATCCAATTCGATTTGGAAGCATCCTCTCATCTTTGATCTCTGATACGTTACCCAGCCTATATCCCCTTTTCTCAGTTTACAGTGACACAGTCCAGGTCTCTGTGCTCATTTCTATTTGGATTGCTCTGAAGAACTCCTAGTTGTATCTCTAATTACATTCTTCTCTTTTTTGTGACCAGATTTCTACCATGTGACAAGAAAGATCTCTCCTCTCTCTCTCTCTCTCTGTCTCTCTGTCTCTCTCTGTCTCTCTCTGTCTCTCTCTCTGTCTCTCTCTCTCTCTCTGTATATACATGCTGGTACTGGGACTTAAACTCAAGGCCTGGGTTCTGTTCCTTAGCCTTTTCTCTCAAGGCTGCTGCTCTATCACTTGAGCCACAGATCTACTTCTGGCTTTTTGGTAGTTCATTGGTGATAAGAGTCCTGTGGACTTTTCCTGCTCAGGCTGGCTTCATACTGTGGTCTCAGCCTTCTGAGTAGCTAGGATTACAGGTATACTAGAACTGGCTCAGAAAGATCTCTTAAGAAAGAAATCATCTCATAATGGCATCCCACCCTGTCACTCCTAAGTCTTGAAAGCTTCCTGAGGCTCTCCGTTAAGTTCATGGTGAAATCGAAAGCCTGTCTCTGGACTGCCTGTAAGGACTTCTGTCCCACAGACCCTCGGCTCTGTCAATACGTGTTCATCAATGGAACTCTCAGGAACCATCTTTGTTCCATAAGTATGTGTTCCAAAGTTTCTTTGATTAGTGTGGGGTATCTTACGCCATAATTGAGGGTGGCATATTAGACTGATTACTTTCTTGTCATTTGTGCCATGTGACAATGACTTGCTGAAAGACAGGATTGAACCTTAACTTACATCTCTGTCTCCAGTATTAGGCGGAGCAAAATTCAACACCTTAACTGAAATCTAGAATTTCAATTTCGTGTTGCTTGTCAAAGATATATCAAAATTGCTACATGCTTTGTTTCTTCTTTTATGCTTAGTTTTATTCAGTTAACAACTTTCAACTTTTTTATCTGATAGAAAACAAACTTTGGTTTATTTCCACATCCAATTCATAGCATACATACTTCAAGACTGTCATTCAATAGGCAGCTACAAATTGCTTTAGAAAATCTCAACCAGTAATCATGAATTAGACATTTTCTTTCACTACTGAGACCAAAACATAGCTTTTTGTTATTAAACCAAGTAAAGAAGAGATGACAAACTTTCACTTAAGATTTTAAAAACCCAGGTGCAGATTTTCTTGCAAAAGAAATAAAAAATTCTTCTTCTTCTACCTTATTTGGTAACTTAATATTGCTCCCGGGTTTGTTTTATGAAAAAGAAACAGAACTGAGTACATCTATTTCTGGTTGCCCAGTTGCCTATCTCTCCTTTTTTCACGAACTTCACAGTTTCAACCCTTCCCAACCCCATGTCTCTAGCACCAAGATTTACCCATAAAAGACTCCTCCTAAATATTTGTTTAATAAATGTCGAAATATTTTGGTTTTGTTTTATGTGCTATCCTGTAAAAGTCTTCTTTTCCACATATAAAAGACAAAATTAATTTGCCAAAGAAAATGGAAATAAGGTCATAAAAACTGCACAGGACCCAATCTTTTTTTTTTTTTTACCATGGAATACCCAAAAGATGTGTGTGTGTGTGTGTGTGTGTGTGTGTGTGTGTGTGTGTGTGTGTGTGTTACTGCAATGTCACGTGTATCATTCTGTTATACACAGCCTGTTGAAAATTTTGAAATTGCAAATTATCTTTTGGTGAGCCATAGCCAAGTAAATCTGGGTTAAGTTTAGAACTGATTAAACTTGGCAAGTTTCTCTATGGGAAACAAAACACCACAAAGTAGATTTCTATTTCTAAGTCAGGAAGCAAAGAAAAACTTTTCAAGAATTGCTCCACCTAAAACAACATGAATATTGGGTTCAGAAGAAGTATCCATTTATCCAAATAAATTATTCAACAATAAACTTTCCCAGTATTATAAAATAAGTTTTCCTTCTGTAGTTTCTTCATTAGTGATCATTCATCAGGAAGTCCTGCCACATCAAGAGATGCCACAATATATGCAATATTCTCCATTTAATAACACTTAAGCATGCTATTGTCTTCACACTCATGGTTGTTAGAAAAGAAGACAGCTTTTTTTTCCTTTTCTTTTTAAAAGTATGTGAATATGGTTAAAAGAGACTAGGACAATCCCAGTATTTTTTTTTTTTTTTGCCAGTCCTGGGCCTTGGACTCAGGGCCTGAGCACTGTCCCTGGCTTCTTCCCGCTCAAGGCTAGCACTCTACCACCTGAGCCACAGCGCCACTTCTGGCCGTTTTCTGTATATGTGGTGCTGGGGAATCGATCCTAGGGCCTCGTGTATCCGAGGCAGGCACTCTTGCCACTAGGCTATATCCCCAGCCCACCAGTATTTTTTAAATGACATTTTTATTTCCTGATTCAACACAAGGAAAACCAGAATCTACCAGTTTGAATTTTCAGTTGTGTGGGGTGTCTCTCCTGTGTCTCTTTAGACATGGGTTTTGCGAAGGTGACAATGCTCAGAAGGTCAAAGAATGTTCCATCTTTCTGGGAAACGTCACTCTGTTTTGTAATAAAGCTGAAATGACTTCCCAGTGAAGATGTAGGCAATGGAGAAAAGCAAGGGCTTCCCAGTTTTGCAAACGCAGGAAGAAAACAAGTTAGACATCTGTTTATAAAAAGTGAATCCAGCAAAAAGGGGCTCCGTCAATGATAAACATTTATTTTATTCTGCATGTTTAGTATGGGAAAAGAACACATTGAAAGTTGGCCAAACATGATAACTATTAGTCTCTGAAAAGTCCAGAAAGCTTGTGTTGAGAATGTTTTCTAAGACATTTTTATTTTGTTCTTAAATGGATTAGTAGTAGACAGAAAAAACAAAAGCAAAGGTAAACTAAAGTGGCATTAAATCCAGTAGATTTACTTACTCTGTGACTTATGTGAGGCTCATTTTTTTTCCCTAAGTCTGTTGCCTAAATTCTGTCTAATCCCAGAAGTCAACTCCCCTCTGATTCAACTGGATGTCATCTCAAATACTTCAACTCTCAGATCCATAACTACCATGCTCTGTGTTATGTGACTGTCATCCATACACTTACACTTTTGAGTTCCATGTTGAAATCCTTATTTGTCTTTGCAATACCCAGCTCGTTTCTTGACAATAGCGTTTCACAGAACATTAGATCTCAGCTTCCTGAAGAGCTAGGATTACAGGTGTGAGCTACCAGTGCCTGACAAGAACTTTCTCCATTATTGTCCCTGTAATTAAAAAAAAAAAAATTGTAGGGCTGGGGATATAGCCTAGTGGCAAGAGTGCCTGCCTCGGATACACGAGGCCCTAGGTTCGATTCCCCAGCACCACATATACAGAAAACGGCCAGAAGCGGCGCTGTGGCTCAAGTGGCAGAGTGCTAGCCTTGAGCAGGAAGAAGCCAGGGACAGTGCTCAGGCCCTGAGTCCAAGGCCCAGGACTGGCCAAAAAAAAAAAAAAAAAAAAAAATTGTAAATCTTTGCTCCTATTATAAATCAAAACGAAGTGAAACCTGCATGTTATATGGAAACATTTAATAACATCAAACATTTAATAATACCAAATACTAGTATTATTTTTATGTGAAGTGATTTATCCAAGTAAAGTTAATAAGCATAAAAATGGCATAATTTTTTTAAAGTAATTTCATTCTAGTGGCTCTCAAGGCATTTATGTTGATAATCTTTCCTGATACCAGTTATTATTTAATTCCAATGGTCCTTTACTTTCCGTGCTGAGGATTGAACCTTGGATCTTGTACATACTACATATCCCTTTGAACCATGCCCCAACTCCTAATCTTTTATTTTTTTAAATGTATAATAATTTCACCTAGGTCTTAGATCTTACTCCTGGATACACAGAGACCCTTATTTCTAAACCCCTGTCACTCTTCTGGTTGTGTCATTCACACGTTTCATTCATATCCTCATTTTTATTTGCTATTTTCTGATTGCAAATACTCCATGACTCTTAGCTATTTTATTTTTTTGCTAGTCGTGGGGCTTGAACTCAGGGCCTGAGCACTGTCCCTGGCTTCTTTTTGCTCAAGGCTAGCACTCTTGAGCCACAGCGCCACTTCTGGCTTTTTCCTATATATGTGGTGCTGAGGAATCGAACCCAGGGTTTCATGTATATAACTCTTAGCTATTAAGGCAATGTTAAAGGCTTAAAATTCTGAAGACCATAAAGTGAAAGAAGCTGTGGCACTTGCCTGGTAAACTAGGTGAAAATGAGTGTTGATTACCATTCTGAAACAGGAGACATAGCTAGTTGAGTGTACTACAGGAGAGACTGAGGGAAATGGAGAAAATTCAAGAGAATGGACAATGGAGACAAGGAGAGAGAAAATTAGGAGAGACTACTGGTAGGATTTTGACTATGGCATTAGCTGGGAGCTAATTGGAGAAAGGACTCAAGCACAGTTAAAGGATCAAGTACTTGATTGAAGAAGGAGCCTATTAGCAGTGGCTGGGCAGAGTGGCCTACAAAACCTACCAAAGTGGCCATGTCTGGATACAGACCTGGACAGGGCTAGAATCAATGACTGAGTCAAAATTAGAACTTAGAAAAGGAACCTTGCAGATCTATCCATGTGAGTGATGCACTTTTCTTTTCCTCCTAGCAAGGGACCTAGTCAAATTCAAGAAGGTCTTTCTCAGCTGGGGATATGGCCTAGCGGCAAGAGTGCTTGCCCCGTATACATGAGGCCCTGGGTTCAATTCCCCAGCACCACATATATAGAAAATGGCCAGAAGTGGCATTGTGACTCAAGTGGCAGAGTGCTAGCCTTGAGCAAAAAGAAGCCAGGGACAGTGCTCAGGCCCTGAGTCCAAGGCCCAGGACTGGCAAAAAAAAAAAAAAGAAGGTCTTTCTCTACTAAGATGAATTTCCTGAATGGCAATTGGCCGGAAGTTCAAAGAAGACTTCCAGCCACAACTGAATACTGAAGTGAAAATTAGGAACCAGAATACAAGTCCCATCACACAAAATGCGGGTTTAGTCCTAGAAGATGAGAGAGAGAATTATGACTCACATAGGAATAGCCAGGGTACGTGGTAAACCCCACTAGGAAGAAGAAATTAGTGCCAACTCTACCCCCTTCAGGAAGATGAATTTATCATTTCTTTTGTTCCAGTTAGTAGGCAGGGCTGTGGTTACAGAATCATTTTCCCTGGGCTGCGTGACTCAGGTGCAGGCAGGTAAACACAAGGAAGGAAGAAGGGGATGTGGCAGAGGTTTTGAACGCTATCAACCTCCAAGCCTGTCCATCTCTTCATGACTATAGAGACTCAGATCACCTTCTTTCTGTTGCACAGACGCTGCCCTCCAAATTCTAAGTGCAGTGGCACTTGGGAAGTACAGGCCATTCTCAGTGACTGGGAATATGGCCTAGTGGTAAAGTACTCGCCTCATATACATGAAGCCCTGGGTTGGATTCCTCAGCACCACATATATAGAAAAAGCCAGAAGTGGCGCTGTGGCTCAAGTGGTAGAGTGCTAGCCTTGAGCAAAAAGAAGCCAGGGGCAGTGCTCAGGCCCCGAGTTCAAGCCCCAAAATGGGCAAAAGAACCAAAACAAAACAAACAAAAAAAGAATTTCTATACAAAATTGGACACAATATTCTAAAGGGCAGATAACATAGTCTTATCAAACTTCTGTGAAGAATGCTTGAAATATTAGAGTTTTTCAGATCCAGCAGAAAATCCATCAGCTGTTGGATAAAATAATAATGGGAATGAAAGGCCATAGGGGAGGCTGACTTAGGCGGGGCCCAAGCTGTTGCTCAGTGGTATAACAGCAGTGGGGTCTTTCTATCTTGTCTTCTGTGGTTATTACCTTCTCTCAGAGGCAAGCATGTCATATTCATCAGGCCACAGGCATCCTTAGCGATCTACACCCAGAAAGACAGACTCTCTTTGCCTCAATTTCCCTACCAAAATATTAGCACTTAACTGTGATTGGATCATCTCCAGGGATCTGCTCACTGGGGAGCCAATCTTGGTGTTGGTTTGCTAAGCAGAAGTTAAATATTCTTCCCTGGGTTTGGGGAGGGAAGTCAGTTTTTCCCCAGATGCTGTGAATCCTCAGGCAGAAACTGGGCTGTTGGATAGCCATCAGGAAACTAAATACCAAAGAAGTGTCAATTAGGGTCCTAAGGTGTAAACTAACTCCAGTTAAGGAAAGGAATTTATTAGGATAGTGGTTAACTCAAAATGTCAGAAAGGCCTGAAGAGCAAGTGGATACAAGGGCAAGTACTAATTTGCTAGGGCAAATTAGTGTAATAAAGCACTGAAAACCAGGGGCTTAAGTAACAGAAATTTGTTGTCTCCCAGTTCTGGAGACTAGAAGTCTGAGTTCAAGGCATTGCTAGGGCTGGCCCCAAGGCGTGTGTGGGAGTATCTGCTCCAGGCCTCTCTTTCTTAACATTTTGGACAATGATAATAAAACAATATAAATCTCTTATCTTACCAAAATACAAATTCAAAGATAGGGAATCTCCTCCCTTTCCCTCCCCTCCCCTCCCTTCTCTCTTCTTCTTTCTTCTCTTTTTCTTTTGCAGTACTAGGGTTTGAACTGAGGGCTGAGCACTTGCTAAGCAAATTCTCTACCATTTGAATGGTGCCCCTTACTCCCTTTGGCTTTAGTTCTTCAAATAGGGTTTTGCATTTTTGCCTGGGTTGAGCCTAAGACTATGATTGTCCTATGAATGCCACCTATGCTGGAATGACGACGGGTGTGTGACAAAACACTCTTGGATTATTGCTAGAGATGGGGAACATCTTTTCACTGAGGCTGGACTTGAACCTTGACCTTCTTAATTTCTGCCTGCGGAATATAGGCATAAGCCACTGCACTCAGCTGCATTGCTATTGTTTTCAAATGTACATATTATGGTTTAATTGTGTGAGAGCTGGAATATTTTGCTCTGTGTTTACCAGGAGCTCTTAGACATGGCATTTGCCACAGTGTTGACTGTATCATTACTAATGTATTTGTAGGACTGAGGATTGAACCAGGGCTTTGTACATACTAGGAGAACACTTCACCACTTGAACCACAACCCCAGTCATTTTTGTTTGTAATTTGTTTTGCTAACTTCGCTTGGGCTGGCTTCTAACTCAGGATCTTCCTGCCGCTACCTCCCGAGTAGCTAGGATTACAGGTCTGTGCTATTTATTACACCTTGTACTGTAGTGCTTATTCAAGTCCATGTAACACTCTTCAAGTTATTATTTCCCCAAATCCAACTTCAGAGGGAAATACTGAATTTAACATGAGAGAGAAGGTACCACTCTCAAAATAACTAGAAAGAACAACAGATACTTTAAACAAGCCTTACAGACATCATTTAACATAAACACAGAACAGAAGGAGAAAATAAAAGATGAACTAATAGCTGGTAGACCAAGATGTGCCCTAAAGCCTTGAATCTGGAAATTATTAATTCCTTTTTTCCCCTTCTCTCCTCCCCAAAGGTTCAACACACGTATAGATGTCTGGAGCAAAATTCACACAGGACACATTTTTCCCAGTGCATCTGGCTTCTCTGGGCAGCCTATTGCTGCTTTCTTGAAGCCTTTTTACCTTTTTTGTTCTGGCAGCCAAAGATGTGTCTGAATTACTTTGTGCTTTTAGAAATCCCACTTTCTCTTCACTCATAAAATCTGCAACCTGACTCAGGGATGTTAGAAATATGTTTCCTGAGTCCCTGTGCTGCGGGGGGGAGGGGTGTGGGGGGTGTGGTAGTGTAACTTTCTTTCGACCCCTCCACTTTGCCTGCCCCACCCCACCCAGAGCCTGGGATTTCCTTTCGTCCAAATGCTATAGCTAAAACCACAAGCCCTCTGGTGATCAGTGAAATCATGTCTCTGCCATCTTTGCCCCATGAAGAAGGTAGCTATTAGATCTTTGCTCTTTTGTGAACAGAACATAAAACAAAGCAACTGCATAAAGGAAATCCCATACATTTCTTTAGAGCAAAAGTACTCAAGTTAAAAAAATACTTTGGATTTATATGATACTTGGCATTAAACCCAGATGTTTTATTATATTAAAAACATCTTTTTTCTTTTAAACTAACCATTTAAAGAAAGGTATGGGTATGGATATATATATATATATATATATAATCTCCTCCCCCAAACTTCTTTCTTTTCTGAACTAAAACCAAATACTGTATGTTACATAATATGACTATGATAGGTCCACAGTTGGTGTGACCTTCCTTCTCAAAGTAGAGATTTCTCAGAGCACCATGGTCTACTTGGGCCATTTTCAGTGCTTGAAGAACATGTAGATCAGAGCCACATTGATTCAAAATTTCCTAGAGATTTTTTTTTTCCTTTCTGATATTGAACTCAGGGCCTCACACTAGGTTAGCTTGCTCACCTAGGTTAGCTGGCTCCCTACCCCTTGAGTCATCCCTCCTGGCTTTTGTTCCTAATTTTGGAAATGGAATTTCATGGACTTGACTCCCTGGATTGACTTTAAACCTTGATCCTCTGATCTCAGCTTGCTGAGTCGTTACTATTGGAGACAGGAGCCACTCGTGCCAGGCATCTTGGGAACTTTTAGCGAAGGCTAGCTTCAAATCATAATCCTCTCAATCACAGGCCCCCAAATAGTTAGGAATAGAGATATGAGCCATTGGTGTCCAGTGGGCACTCGTGTTGTGGAAGAGAAGTCCACCAAGACACTGGAGTATCAAGCTGAGCAGAGATATTCCTTGCTGTGGGCCTCTGCTGTTCCTTGGTGCCCATCCACATACAGCAGACACAATATTCCATTAGTGTAGAATGCTGGAAAGCCCTGAAGAATATGGAAACCCAGTGAGGTTCAGAACACAAGGTAAGCCTGTTTACATCTATGACTAAGTGAGGGTGCTGACAGCCTGGAGAGGCCTTGCTTTCAGTAAGAGCCAGAACTTGCTTTAATTGAGAAAGAAGGCACTGGCTAGGAAATTGACATTACCCAGGGGCCTTATCATATCCCTCTCTTCTCCAATCACTTGCTCTGACAGTGATTACATTGGTGCTAGGGAGAAAAGAGTAACCCAGACTTTCTTTTCCTCATTAGACTTCAGTACACCAAAGATAGACCATTGGTAGGAAGTATCTGCTTTATAGATGCAGGAACAATGCTGCAGTGTTTTGTGCAACATTTTTACTGTTATGGTAAGAATAAAGTATATATATGCATATACACATAATGCAAATCATATAATTTAGTGTCTAATTTCTGTCTAAAGTAAATTTGCAGTTTGAATTGGCATTGCCCAATGTAAATAAAAATAGCAGGATTCCCACAATTTTTCTATTTTTATTCTATTTTCTAGTTTTAACATGATGGGAAGTAGCAAAAATGGACAAATAACAAAACCAAACAAACATCCATCTCTAACCATGATAACTCAAAAAAGACAACCACCAAAGAAAAACAACAGCTTTATAGGCTCTATATTCCTATCTTTTGAACAAAGCATTTTTGTTTTCAACTAGACCTGGAAAAGTATGCAGCTGCCTTCTGAGTGTTAAATGGTGGTCCTCAGCATAGTTTCACTCTAGGTGTATCCTCAGAAGTTGTAAATATTGCCTTATATGTCAAAAGGGATGATTAAGTCAGAGATCTTGAGAGAAGTCTGTTCTAAAACATCTAGGTAAGCCTGAAATGCAATCACATGGATTCTTATGGGACGGACCCAAGGAGTAGAAGACCAGAGAAGAGGAAGAGGCTGAGCTACTACGGAATGATGCAGCCACAGGCCGAGGAATGCCTGAGACCATCGGAAGCTGAAAAGACAAGGGACAGAATCTCCCTGAAAGCCTCTGGAGGGAGCCCTGGAAACACCTTGATTTCAGACTTCTTATTTGTACAACTGTGAGAGAATATATTTCCATTGTTTTCCTTATTCTTATGGTTATTATTTAGTAGTTGTAGAAAGAGGTTGCAATTCTGTAAGTCAGGTTAAGAGTGTCATGCTTCTTGACAATGTCACCCCCTTTCTTCTTTGTCCCCTGTTTTCCCCCTTCCATCCCTACCCACAAGAAGTTACCTAGTTCATTTTTTACTGGTGTACATAGAATACAATGACTGCATTTCTGTTACCTTAAATGAATTAATTTGTGGTACTTTGTTACTGCAGCCCAGGGAACTAATATCTTGGCTCATTGGATCTTTTTTTTTTTTCACAAACAAGACATGAATTATACCTAGTCTATGTTGTCTGCCTCTGGAGGTCTCTCTCTCTGTCTCTCTCTCTCTGTCTCTCTCTCTCTCTCTCTCTCTCTCTCTCTCTCTCTCTCTCTTTCTGTAAGCTTCTCTTCGTAACTGCTTGCCGGGAGAATGACATTCTCTAAGCATCTCACACATTTGTCCTGTCTTGTTCTCTTTGCTTTGGACTGGAAATATCTTGGGCATGAAGAGCCCATGTCAGGGTCTTATCTGACCTCTGCAGTGTCTTGATCAACACGCGTGTCACAGAAAATGCTGTAGTTCCTATTGATGGACCAAATACTGATAAATGGTTTTCAATTTAATTTTTCCCATTTACAAAACTTATACCAGGGAACATATTCTCCATCTACTGGCAATGAATAAAGAAAATTTTAGCATGGCATCTCCAGCAAATATATTTTATTTGCACAAAGAGATTGTTGTTCAAGGTCTAAAGGTGACTTCTAAAGCAAGAGAACTTTGAATCTCACTTTTGCTATTAAAGAGGAGCAGCCCTAGGTGAAATGCACACGAGAGCCCCTTTTCTTCTACATGTAAGATGTCATGCGTTCTGTTGCACTGAAGCTGACTGGGGCCAGGGATGTTCCACTCACGGTGACGAGCAACTTGGAATGGAGCAGCGAGTATGCAATGGAGTGGACACAGTACACACGTTTTCTTTGAAGAACACATGAGCCTTCATTTTAGAAATGTATTAGCAATAATTGTACAAAATACTGGGTTTCATTTTCATGCAAACATAAGATACTTTCTTTGATTATGTTTACTCCATATTATCTGTACCTTTATCTTTTTTTTTCTCTCTCCTGCCTTCTATCCCTTCTCTCTATCTTTTCTTTCTTTAATATTGGAGGTAGAATACAGAGCCTCAAACATGGGAGAATGCTCTACCACTGAGCAAGCTATCATCTATCTATCTATCTATCTGATCTGTTTTTATTTGCATAAGTTAGTAGTACAAACAAGTTCCATTGGGATATTTATATAAATGAATATAGCATATTTTTAAATCAAATTCACCCCCTGTGTATTACTACTTGACTCTCCTTTCTCTTCTTTTGAAATATTTTCAGTGGATTTCATTATGCTATTTTCATATATTTATATATATTTACCCCCAATAACCCTCTCCATTTCCCCTCTCGCCCAGCTACTGGTTCTTCCTCAAATAGTCATTTAAAATCATGTCATACTTCTATTTGATTTTTAGGTCTACTTCTACATATGAGTGCACACATGGGCTACTTATCTTCTTGAGCTTGGATTATCTTGCTAACCGTGGCATATGCCATCTATGTCTCACAAATGACATAAGGTTATTTTCCTTTATATTCCATCATAAATGTGTTCCAGGATTTCTGTACAGATCATTAATTACTGGGCACTTAGGCTGGTTCCATATCTTCTTGGCTATGGTAAGCAGTGCCACTATAAATGTGAATGTGCAGGTATCTCCCTGTATGCTCGTTTACATTCCTTTGGATATATGCCCAAGAGTGGTATCGCAGGATAATTCTAATTTTTTTTTCCTTACAGAATCTCCATACTGACCGCCATAGTGGCTGAACTGGCTTACATTTCCCATCAACAGCATCGAAGGCTCCTTCCCTCACCCCGTATCCATGCCTGTATTTATTGTTTACTTTCTTAATGATGGCCATTCTGACTGGGTGAGATAGAATCTCAATGTTGTTTTGATTTGTATTTCCTTTATGGCTAAAGATGTTGAACATTTCTTCATGTATTCATTGGCTGTTTTTATCTCTTCTTCTGAGAACTATCTGTTCAGATCATTTGCCCATTTTTAATTGGATTATTTGTTCTTTTGATGTTTAGAGTTTCCTTTTTCTTTTCTTCTTTTATTTTTCTGTTCTGGAGGCTAGTGCCCAGGCTGGGACTCAGGGCCTTGTGTTCTTGCTCATTTTTCTTGCTCATGGCTGGAGCTCAACCACTTGAGCCATATTCCAGATGGGCATTTTTCTCGTTCATCAGAGATGGAATCTCACAAACATTTCTGCTTGGCCTGGCTTCAAATTTTGGTGCTCCAGGTCTCAGCCTCCTGTGTCATTTAGAATTATGACTATAAATGTTTCTGAAGTCTTTATACACACCAGAAATTAATCCTTTCCCTACAGAATAGCTATTGAAGACTTACTCCCATTCTGTGGGTTGTCTCTTGATTCTAGTAATCGTTTCCTTTGATGTGCTGAAAGCTTTTAATCTCCTTCAGTCCCATTTGTCAATTATTGCTCCTCTTCGCTGAGCTATTGGATTTCCCCTTATTCAGGACATTGCTGCCCATGCCTGTATTTTGCAGCGTCTTCTCTATGCTTTCCTGTGCTGGCTTCAGTGCTTCACATCTCACAACAGGTCCTCAATGCAGTCTGAATTGATTTTAGTACAGGGCTAGAGACAAGCCAGTCCTTTATTTTTATTGGATAGAATCCCTTTTTCTTAATTTTCAGAAGATCATTTACACGAGATTTTGCTTAGCAAATGTTTATATTGCATATTTTATCTGTGAGAGGTCCTTTACTAATTTGTTATGAGGTTAATAAAAATGAATAAGACAAAATTCCTGGCTGACCCTTGACTTCAGGCTAGTATTTTCACAGATACCTTCAATTTTATCATTAGGTCTAATAAAATACACACACACGTGGACAACAGTGCGATGCCATGCAAGAGATAAATTCATCCCGTGAGGAACAATTGGGACGGCCTCTTCATTGATTATAATATTTGGGCCACATTTAAAGTGTAAAAATGTCATTGGTCAAACAATTTAGAAGAAAAGGTATCCAGGACAAGGCCCAAGCAAAACAGAGGGGTGGGGAGCATGTGGTCTCTGTAGGGTCCTGGCAAGGGTATTAATAGTGTTCTGGAGGCTTCTAGGGATTGAAGGTCATCGTGTGAGATGGAATGGGCAATGGTGTCTGAATGCAAGAGTCTTCAGAATTGGGTAAAAGAGATTATCCACCATCCCTTCAGATGTGAGAAACGGGGCAGGTGTTGGACAAACGAAACATGTAATCTGGCATTGGTGGTATGCTAAGAAGCTGTAGCTTGAAGAGACAAGGCTTTGTTGTAGAACAGGGTGTTACTGTGGTGTAAAGAAGGACATGTGGCAGGTGAAATAGCTTGGGAAACACAAGAGAAGAAACAGTTGTTGGAGAGATGATTAAAAGGATTCACCTAGATCAATGGAATTCTAGGCTGGATTATTCACACCTGTAATTTTAGCTATTCGGAGGACTGTAGTTCAAAGCGAACACAGGCAAGTTTGTGAAATTCTTATCTCCAATTAACTAGCAAAACAATGGAAGTGGAGGTGTGGTTTAAGTGGTAGAGTAAGTCTTGAGTTCAAATCCTAGTACTAGCACACACGCACGCACACACGCACGCACAGACACACACATCTACACACACACCAGTAGAATTTAGTAGCTGATGAGATATGAGTATAGAGAAAGGAGATAAAAATTACTCCAGTAGGTGAGTGAGCAAAGAGGGGAGAGAGAGCAAAGCGGTAAGGAAACAGAGGCAGCACTCTGGAGAGGAAGTGGCCAGAACACAGAAGGCTTTTCACATTGCCAGCATGTTGAATTGCTGGGTACTAAATCAGAGCTCAGGAATTGTAAAATTTGCAATCACCAGTAGGGAGGCAGTGCTTGAAGCACCAAGAGAGGGAAGAAAGTAGAGGGGAAAGAAAGGAATAAGAGGGAGAGGATTTCGCAGAAGTGTTAACCCGATAATCCGGGACCACAGCCTGCCACAGTGGAAAGAGTTTGCTAGTCAGGTGCAAACATCTGGAGTTCCAGTCATGCCTTTCATGGTGTACAGTTTCGTGGGTTTTGACACATTCATCTATGAAACCATCACCCTGAGGATAAAACATGGTCTGCTCTAGGGCTGGGAGGATGAAGGGGAGTGAGCAATGCACAACACAGCCAGGTTGGATCAGAACTGCGCAGGGGCTGGAGGAAGGAAGAAAGCCTGTAGTCAGAGCTATGGTAAGAGTGCCGAGCTGGGGGCTGGGAATAGGGCCTAGTGGCAATAGTGCTCTGAGTTCCATTCCCCAGCACCACATATATAGAAAGTGGCCAGAGGTGGCGCTGTGGCTCAAGTGGCAGAGTGCTAGCCTTGAGCAAAAAGAAGCCAGGGACAGTGCTCAGGCCCTGAGTCCAAGGCCCAGGACTGGCAAAAAAAAAAAAAAAAAAAAAGAATGCCGAGCTGATTCCTAGGATCTTTCAGCTGCAGCATGGAAGGGAATGGGCGGGGAGGGGGGGGGGGTGACGGTGGGGTGGGGTGGCACAGAGCCACAACTGGGCAGTTTGGTGATTCACTAAAAAGTATGGAACTAGACATATTCCAATAAGGGAAGAACCAAACAAACCCTTGTTATTAGAAAAATCATTTCAAGGGCATCCTTAGAGGAAATGATTTTGATAACAATGAGCAGTAACATTCTCTATTTATTGTTTTAGTGTGGGTCTGTCATGTGCACTTGGTTTTATTGGCATTTACTGCTAGTGTTCCTACACAGCAAATTCTCTTTCCACTGGTGCCATGAAACTGGTTGAGAAGACTTTGGGGGCACAGAGAAAGTTCTCGAGGCCCTGCAGCTCTACCTACGCACACAGCCAAGGATCTCACAGCAAGTGCTAAGCACCCTTGCCAGGACATTTGGCTTGTCAGCTGATGTCTGCTGAACCACCGCAGACATGACCCTTTCCCAGGGCGTGTGCACTTGTACACCACCCTTGCTAGGTCTGCGCATTCTCTCCCGTGCACCTCACCCATCTTAAAAGTAACGCGTACCACGAATACACTGAAATAAGAAAGAACTCTGCACGGGGCAAATAAGGCTTTACTAGTCTAGTTGTAGCTTCGGTTCAGCTTATGAGCAAAGCTGTGAGAGGAAAGGAGACCAAAAATGTAGTCAAACTCAGAAACGTGTATACAGTCATGATGTCGAATTTGAATTCAGTATCAGAATCATCCAGTCCAGAATGTTCCCCCCAAACATATTGTAGTCATAAAGAAGCAGAAAACACATAGATTGTATTCTTTGTATTCTTCTCTAGTGTTTCTCTCTCTTTCTCTGACACACACACACACACACTCACACACACTCACACATAGAGGCATGCATGTACCCGCTATCCTCCTGTGTCCTTATGTTGATTTACACTATTTCAGTATCTAATCTGCCACTGGTTTTGTTTGGAACTGGGTTTGGCAAATACATGAGCTTGGCTATAAGTCCCTTCCTCTCCCTGGCTTCCCTTAAGGGGGTTAAAATAAGAATGCCACCGTATTCTCATCTAAAGCTCACTTCCTTCTCTGCGCTTGTCTTAAATGCTGTGTGTCCCCCTTGGATCTTTGCATATCCATGCTTCACCCCAGAACACAGTGCACAATCGGTTCTTTCCATCGCTGTGGGCCTTCAAAGGAACGCTGTGGGTGGAATCCAAAGTGATGAGTTTGAGTCACAGCTGTCACTTTCTATCCATGTGACTATGAGTAAGTTACGGATTCTTCCTCTGGGTCAGGATTTTTATCAATAAATTGGGAACAAACAAGAATTAATTCATGCTTGAACATTCAAGCAATGTTGTGAAAGCTTAGATGGGCAGCAAGGGGTTTGGCAATTGCTGGGCATTGCTATTACCCTTTGCAAACGTGGAGGGCAGTTGCCTCTAGCAGCATGCTCCAGAGGCATACTAGTTTGGACAGGCTTGCTTTCCTTTTGACCCCTGGTCTTGTGGAAAAGCCATCAGAACTGCTCTTGCCTGGGGATCCTGTCCCCTCTCCTCCCCATGTGCCTTCCCTTCATCTTGTAGAAATCACCTGACTCATCTTGGAAACCACCTTCTTACACAGACACCTTTAAAGTGAATGACTTACAGTGCTTGCTGGGCTCTGTTGCTCTCTCCTTTCCCTTGCCTTGATACTATGATCAAGGGGATTGCAACGTTCAAAGCTCCTCTCACTCTTGCTGTCTATTACTTTCTCTCATAGCCTCAATAGCAGTGAAAGGGGGAAGACCTGTAAAAGGAGAACTTAGGGGAGCACTGGTACAAAAGAGAACCCCCCACCCCCACCCCGGAGCCATGAAGACGTGCACAGAAAACCTAAATCTAGATTTCTGAAATATTTGACAGTAGATAGTCTTTATCTGACATTATAGTCCACAAGCATGTCCAAATCCCCATTCAACAAAATAAATGTCCCATTGGGATTTACTTGCTAGTGAATAAACCCTAAAAATGTTATTGAAGATGAAAATTCTTATCATCTGAAGGTTTTAGACAAATCACTGTCCAGCCAGACTGGTAAAAGCAGCACACTTGTCAAGTTGCCTGACAGATAAGATAATTTAGCATATGTGAAGCCAGGGTAAGATAATGACAATGTGAATCATGGGTTTTACATCTTGCTGCCCTGGGCCTACAAACTGCTTTTTGCCTGTAAGAAACAAATCCCATTATTCTAATGAGTAGATGGCCCCATCAAGGCCAGAAGTGGCCCTTTAGGATTTCAAAACTGGGTGGAGACTTGGAAATAATGGTTGAGCTGGTCAATATGTGAACTATCATATGACCAAGCTAGAGCTGCAGTGTCTCCTTGCTTCAAAGTTCTCTAGAGGAATGGTGTGGTTTGGGTTTGGGTTTCCTTATCTGTACTACATCAAAAAGTAATGTCCAAAGGGGAAAGAACATTAGGGGAAATCTGTTATTTTGCCTTTTCTCAGACAGTATTGGGTGTATTTTACAATCTTGATTTCATAAAAAAGACATTGGTAAAGATGCGTTGAGTGAAATAGCCTATGATGCTAGCTTTTGTGCCTGCAAGATTTGCCCAATGATGTCTATTTGTTAAGTTGGCCTTTCTTTCCAACTCTTAGAAAGTGACTTTCATACTCATCTAAATGCCAGTCCGAGAGAAAAGAAGCCTCCTCAAAAAAGTTCCAGAGATGGAATTAAAAAATTTGAGCATTTCTCAGATCTTCAACAAATTCCTTTTACTCATTTTATCTACTCATAAAGTCTAGATCATTCTGGAGCGCTAGCACTGGAGGTCAGCCACATGCTGGCAGGGGGAAGCCACTGGAGATAGGCTATTTAAGTCCTGCATTTTAGAAAAGGCAAACTGACTCAAGAGAGAGGAATGAGTTGGCTTTTTAAAAAATTATTGTTATTATTATCTTCATTGGGAATGTTTTTTTTTCTTTTTTTAAATTCTGGACATTTCATCACCGTTTAAACAAGCTCGTTTTGTTTTGTTTTGTTGTACCAGCACTAGGGCTTGAACTCCAGGCCTTGTTCTCTTGCTTGGCTATTTCCCCTTAAAGCCAGTGCTCTACCAGTTGAGTCACCTCCAATTCTATCACTGCTTAGTTAAAATGGTGAATTACTAGATGTATCCATCATTATTCCTTGGGAGGAAATTACCCACCATTCTCAGCTTCACTGTTGACCAGCCATATGACTACTTCTTTTATTGGTCAACTTTCTACTGAGTCCACATGAACTAGCCTGTAAGAACCTTCACTGACGGGATCCTTGCCATCCCAAAGGGTAAAGAATAGCCATACCACAGACCCTCTTAGAACACCCAAAACAAGCACCACCACCATCACCAGGCTATTGGCTGGAGGCAAATGGAGTGAATGACATGGTGGGACCTGCTTTGTCAGGAGGAGAAAACACGTATCAGCATTTAAAAGACATCAGAGAATTTATGGAATCAACCCAGATGCTCCTCAGTAGAAGAATGGACCAAGAAAATGTGGTACATATATACAATGGAATTCTATGCCTCTATCAGAAAGAATGACATTGTCCCATTCATAAGGAAATGGAAAGACTTGGAAAGAAATCATATAAAGTGAAGTGAGCCAAACCCAAAGAAACATAGACTCTATGGTTTCCCTCGTTGGGAATATTAGTGCATGTCTAGGATAGTCCTAGCAGAAGATCACAATAGATCAATAGCTGTGTACATATGAACACATAAGATGATGCTAAGCAAAATGAACTCCAAGTTATGGAAATAAGTGGTTCATCATAGTTGTTGTTAGTTTCAATGTACCAGGTAGAATTATGCCTTTTTCTTTTGTCTTTCTTCCCCAGGGTTTTGCCCCTGATATCATTGTAAGTGATTTTTGTGCCCTGGGTATTGTATATACATTTGTCGGAACTAGGGAAGGGAAGGGGAACATCAAAATAGACAAAAGGTAAAAGGTGAACCAATGCAACAGCAATATTTACAAGACAATATGCTGTAAACCAACTGTACAACTGGTGGGGGAGGGGGAAAGATGGGAGAAAATGAGGGAAGGGGTAACAAGTTTGATAAGAAATGTACTCATTGCCTTACATATCAAACTGTAACCCCTCTGTACATCACTTTGACAATAAATACATTCATTAATTCAATAAAAGGCACCAGAGAGTAGATGATATAGAGCACTGGTTTTTATGTAGAGGAGGCTCACCCAGAAATCTTAGATCAAGCTATGGAATGGTTAATGCTTGGTCTAGCTATAATCCTGGGCAATTTATGGTGTGACTCATGAATGCCAAGGAGAAGGAAAAAGTTCACTTTTAAAACCATTAACCCATGGATAAGATCTTTGAGAATTTCATCCCAAACACCATATCCTGAGGATTCAGAGTCTCTTGATGTTTGTGGTAGATAACCTCTTGACTCTTCTGCAATACATGCTGTCTGCTGAGCCTGGCGTTGAGCAGGAAAAGATAACACCTTCTCTCCAGTGGACTTTGACAAATGACAGGTTCAGAATCTACTGGAACTACTTTACTTCTATCCGGAGAAATCTAAGTCTCAGCATGTTCTTTTTAGTTAAATCGCTCACTTTCTAATTTTTGTTTAACCTTTGACATAGCATTTTGCGATGGGGCTACAGCTTCCTGGCAGCTTTAGCAAAGCTGCTGGAGTGAAGGTTTAAAAAGTCATAATGATTTTAATTTCACGGGGTTTCTGGAAGCCAGTGATAATGAATAAAACTGACTTGTGCTGGGGCTGGAGGGGTGGGAAGGCAGTTTACACTTGTGAAGCTAGGAAGTACTCTGATGTGAGCCGAGCAGTCTTTTGAGCCCACCCAGAGTGCTGTGCGGGACCCGCTCCACCCTGAGCTCCTACCATACCAGCATTTGAACCAGGACACTGCCCATACTAGCTGGCTGTTCTTTTTGATACCCTATTTAATTTAGTTAAGTTCAGCTTTCTCCTCTACTGGGACGAAGCTACATTTCCCATTACATAGAGCGTTTGTAATGATTCAATAACATATTAAACATCATTTATAAATTGTGTTTGATGCACTTTTTTAAACTTGTTCTATCCCAAGCGGGGTGCTGATGGCTCATGTCTGTAATCCTAGCTTCCCTGGAGGATAAGATCATGTTAGGAAGCCAGCTCAGGCAGGAAAGTCCATGTGACTCTTCTCTCCAATTACTCAGTAAAAAGTCAGAAATAGAGATGTGGCTCAAGTGGTAGAGCACCAGCCTTGAACAAAAAAGCTAAGCAAGAGGGAAACCCTGTACTGGCACAGAAAAATTCTAAAAAAAGTTTTCATCTGAGCCTATCCAATGGCTTCAAAGGTCAGGACACATCATGATATGTTTTCAGCTCTGCACTGATCTGCCAGTAAAAGCCTCAAGAATGGTAAAGAAAGTTCTAGATCCATAGTTTTAATATGGGCAAATTATTTATGTTTGCATGGTTATAAAACTTGGTAATGCCTTGGAACCTAGAGTTTCACACCCCCTGGGAAGATGCCTGGAAGATGTTTTTATTGCTAAGAAGTCAGCCTTTCTTACTCATTCCTTTCTGACTCTCCAGAGAGCTGGGAAAGGTTGCTTCATGATGTCCTCCGTCAAAACAAAACCAAAAAGTCAAAACCTAGAGTGGACAGGAGAACTGTTAACATCATCCACCCTTGAGTCTTTCTGTCCTCAATGCAATGTGCAGTCACTGCCAAGCTGAGCAAGCCAGGTGTTCAACTCAGCCATGGCAAAAGCGTTCGCTTTCACTAGCTGCTAATCCTTCAAGCTGCGTGATGACGAGAAAGGTGCTGTTGGCTGGATTTTACAGATGAATAAACTAAGTCCCAGAGAGAATGACTCATTTGTCAGAGGCTATCACTGTAAGAAAGTCGTTGGGGGCTTGAAAAAGTTGGGCACCAGTGGCCACCACCTATAACCCTAGCAACTCAGGAGGCTGAGATATGAGGATCAAGGTTCAACAAAGCCAGCCAAGGCAGACAAATCAGAAAGACCCTTACCTCCAATTAACCACCCAAAAGCTGGAAACAGAGGTGTGGCTCAAGTAGTCTATCCTTGAGTGAAAACCCCAAGACCCTACACTGGCATAAACACATACACACACTCACACACACACACACACAAACACACACACACACCCCTTATCTGCCTTGCATATGCTATTACACTCAAGAACACCTTTTTACAGTTTTTTGTTATTGTTTTCTTTCTCTCTTTCTCTTTCCTCTCCTCTATTCTTCCCTTCCTCCCTTCCACCTTTCTCTTTCTTTTTTTATTTTTTTCCCTTTATCGTCAAAGTGAAGTACAGAGGGGTTACAGATTCATTTCTTGTCCAACCTTTTACCTCCTCCCTCATTTTCCCCTGCCTCCCCCTCCCCCTTTCCCTCCCTCCCCCATGAGTTGTATAGTTGGTTTATACCAAATGGTTTTGTAAGTATTGCTTTTGGAATCATTTGTCTTTTTATCCTTTGTCTCTCGATTTTGGTGTTCCCTTTCCCTTCCTTAGTTCTAATATACATGTATCTTCTTCTCCTCTCCTTCTTCTCCTTCCTTCCTTCTTTCCCTTCCTTCCTTCCTTCCTTCCTTCCCTTCCTTCCTTCCTTCCTTCCCTTTCCTTCCTTCCTTCCTTCCCTTCCTTCCTTCCTTCCTTCCTTCCTTCCTTCCTTCCTTCCTTCCTTCCTTCCTTCCTTCCTTCCTTCCTTCCTTCCTTCCTTCCTTCCTTCCTTCCTTCCTTCCTTCTCTCCTTCCTTTCTGCTAATCCTCAGGCTTGAACTCAGGGCCTGGGTGCTGTACCTGAACTTTTATGCTCTATTACTTGAGCCTCAGTTCCACTTCCAGCTTTTTGGTGGTTAATTGGAGGTAACAATGTCATGGACTTTCCTGCCCAGGCTAACTTCCAAACACAGTCCTCAGATCTCAGCCTCCTGAGTAGCTAGGATTATAGGCTTAGCCATTGGTACCCAGCTACTTTAGTTCTTCAGTATGTACTGGATTTTTTTTTCTAAGAAAATGTGTAATACTTTAATGGTTATTTAAAAGCATAGACTATTCAGAATTACATGTTTGACCATTTCTTTTGGTTCTTTCCAGTATTTGTTGACAAAGACAAATGGTCCCATTTGGGGGTTATTCTGAGATTTATGATGCAGATTATGAACAGACATCTTTATCTTCTTAATTATAGAACATTTGTTATGTCCGAGTCTTAGTCGTAATGATTCATTTAGAGCTTCTCTCTCGTGTTGCCAAAAAGCTTCCCTTATTAATTTGGTGGGAGTCCACGACCTCGCTGCATTTGGGTGAGCAGATATAATTTAGAAAGATATGTTACATAAGGTGACTCAGTCATCCCTGAGTTGGTAGCACAGCCCAAAAAGTGTCATGTCCCCCTGGCCCCACTGCCCAGTTTCTGGATTGGAAGAAAGGGGGTGGAGAAACTTTTCCCTATTTCATAACACGAGCAAGTTCTATAGCAAAGTCCAACCCAGCTGGACCTGAGGCCCAGATGGATGGTGAAGCAGGAAGTCTGAGAATCCTCTTCCTTCTGGTCCTGAGGGTCATCTCAGGGCCCATCTCTGGGATAGCACAAAGTAGCCACTCAGTAAAGAGTTGTTGCATTTAAAGGAGTGGGAATAATGCCCTGAGGGGACATTCGTAATCTCACCAGCTACTTTTCTTGCCTTTCATGGTTAGTAGAGAAGTTGGGGCTTTGACTTTCAGGTTAATCTTCAATACTCAATGCTAACTTTTGGCCCTCCACAATACTATCAGGTCCATTACGTATAGTTCAATAGGAGGAGAAAGAATTCATTTTGTGACCATTTGTGGAAAAAATCAGTATGAATACTGTGCAATCTTTGTACAGTACTGTACATTGGGAAAAGAGATGTGTTAATCAGATCAAACATATAAATAAGTTGCTGAGGGCTGGGAAGTAGCTCAGTGGCAAAGCACTTGCTGGCAAGTGCAATGTCCTGAGTTTGATCCCTAGTATCAAAGAAGAAACAATAAAAAAATGACTGAGAGTAAGTTTGTCTTCACAAAGGAAAGACATTTTCTAGTTTGAGCAAACCTTTGGAATCCTCTGCTTTCATTTGAATTGCTGGGGTTGTGTTATTGAATCTGATAGGTTTTTGGTTTTTTTTCTACAGAACAGAATCCCACAGCAGTGCTATGTCCAACATGCTCAAAGAAAATATTAAAAATACCCAGCACATACTCAAAATGATGCACTAATTAATTAATTAAGTGAAAAATTGTGTTTTAATTTTAGTTTAATTTTAATAGTATTTCCACTTTGCATCAGTGTTTTAATTTTTTGTTCTTTACAAATGTGAGACAAGTGAATTATTTTATATGTATTTATGAAAATAGAACAATGGGTCCTGTTGAGATTGCTTTAAGAAGGGAAGAGGAGAAATAAGGGAGAAACATAGAGTGAAATTCTTGGGGTACATTGCTTGCATGTATGGGAATGTCCCATTGAAACCCCTTCCTACAACTTAATGTAAGCTAATAAAAAAATCTTGATTTTTAAAAAAAGACAAAAATTGTAACCTGACCTGCGGAGTCTCAGTACGAGGCCCCAAGATTCCCCACCACCAGTGGCAACTTGAGCATCTTTACATATTTATGGACCATAACTAGTTCTTTCTCCACCCTCCATCTCTTGTCTTTTTCTTTTTTCTTGTTTGTGGCAGTACTGGGGAATGAATTCAGGGCCTCGTGTTTGCAGGTAGGTGCTCTGCCTCTTGAGCAGCTCTTCTAGCCTCTCTTGTGTTTGATATTAAAAGTGAGGGTCTTGAGCCCTGGCACACTTGTCGTTCTAGCTACTTAGGCACTGAGAGGACTGAAGTTGGAATTGAGCCTGGGCAGGGAAGTCGGTGAGACGCTTATCTTCAATTAACCACTGATAGCCCAAAGCAGAGCTGTGGCTCAAGTGGTAGAGTGCCACCCTTGAGCAAAAAAAATTCTCAGTGACAGCACCCAGGCCCTGAGTTCAAGGCCCAGGACCAAGGAGTGGTATGTGTGTGTGCGTGTGCGTGCTCACGCTTGCATGCATGGGCACACACACACACACACAGAGGTTTCTTCATACTTTTTAGCTGATTTGAAACTGTGTAATTATTGTCTTCAAAGCTGACAATATTTTCAGTTTTTCATATATTTTACCATTGTGTCTGTGTACGTGTGTGTATATGTGTAGTGTTGCCAACTCAGTATGGAATAACAGTCTTTTCTATATATATGTATATAGATACATACATATATTGAAGTTTTTCCCAGTCTATTATTAAAATATAGTTTTGTTTAGTGGGTTTTATTGTTTACATTTTAGTGTTCACATCATTGTTTCAATGTTCTGAGAATAAGAATGATAGTGAATCCTAGCTTTATTATTTTGTAAATGGCTGTTCAGGTACCCCAAGACCTTCCACTGGAACCCTGGCATTTCCTCCACTGGATTCCACTGGACCCCTGGTATTTTCCATACTGGGTAGAGACCACAGCTCTATTGAAGTTACTCAAAAACTTGTGACTATTTTTGAGCTTTTTCCATTCCGTTCTCCATTGTTACAAACCATAATGACAGTTGGTCAATCCACACTTGTTGTTTTCTTTCCCAGAATTTTCTCTGCTTTTCTCACATGTTTAGTTTTCAAATAAACATTTACAACCATTCTGCAAGTTCTCCAGAACCTCTGATCTTGATTAAGGTTTTATGAGCCAGGGCCTGACATATATAGTAAGACTTCTTCACATGTGAAATATAATTGTAATTTGGATCCTAATAATGATGATTGCATCAAATAGGACAATGTGAAGAAGACTGACAGTAGTTTGCAATATCAAGCCTTCTCTCCAGTGGAAAATTGAGATCATTCTTGTATATTGAACTACGACGACAAACATCTACCTCAGTGATTGGAATGTCTTTCATTTAGTCAATACAACTCTCTGACAATGACTGTCTTATACCTTGTCATCTCCGGCAAGCTTTTTCTCCAATATCCACAGTGTTGTAAAGAAAGCAGTACTTCTCTGAGCAATCTGATCTTCTTCCATCTAGACTTATAAGTCTATTTGCATTTGTGCTTTCTGTCCCCCTCACCCCGGTTACAAATGACAGCCATGCTGCTGAATTCTGTGGCTCTTGGCAGGCATCATTCCACCTGACTTAGTGAAATACTTAAGGAGCTTCTGGATTCCTTTTTGAAATACATGGGGGTTCTGACATTGGAAGGATCACAATTCTAGAACAACCTAGGACTAGAAGCCCAATCAGACTCCATTTTGATGGAGGGATGTGGGTTAGGGTGGTGTGGGTCTGTTATCCTAGTGACCATGGGAAATCTAAAATAGGAAGATCGCTATCCAGATGCTCACCCAGACAGGAACTGAGGCTTTATCTTAAAAATAATAATAATAATCAGGGCAAGAAGTGAGGCTTAGCAATGAAGTACAAGTATAAGGTCCCTGAATTCAAACCCCAGCATTGTGAAAAATAAAGAGAGAAAGGAAGGAAGAAAGGAAGAAAGGAGAGAGAAAGAAAGGGAGAGGAAGAGAGGGGGCAAGGAAGAAAGGAAAGAAGAAAAGGAAGGAAGGAAAGTAGAAAGGAAGAAAAGGGGGAGGGAGAGAAGGGAAGGAGAAAAAGAAGAGGAGGAGGACATGGAGAAGAAGGAGGGAGAAGGAGAAGAGGAAGGAAGGAAGGAAGGAAGGAAGGAAGGAAGGAAGGAAGGAAGGAAGGAAGGAAGGAAAGAAGGAAGGAAGGAAGGAAGGAAAGGAGGAAGGAAGGAAGGAAGGAAGGAAGGAAGGAAGGAAGGAAGGAAGGAAGGAAGGAAGGAAGGAAGGAAGGAAGGAAGGCTACAATTCTGAACAAATATCTGACATTAAACAATGTGATCTCTAAGTCTAACTGCATGCAGTAAAAATCCAGCAAACTGAACTTCTGGTAAAAAGATGTCTTTCTCCTTGCCGCCACTTCCCACTTTGGTGTGCAAAGCCTGCTGAGGTCCCGGTGACAGGGCCCATAATCCTCCTGGTTTTTTCACTCTGAAATGCTGGAACATTCAGAGAGGAAATGCTTTCTGCCTGGCCCTGACTGAGTACCTTGGTCAAGCGTCACCTGAGAACCTCCTGCCTCAGTGATCTTGTGACACCACTGGGATCTTCCACCACAAAGCCCTGGATTGTCTTCAGTCAGATGGACAGAGTTCAAAGGACTTCTGGAAAGGGCAGCTTCCATTGCCCTTTCCTTCCTACCTCAGGCCAGGACTTACCTGAGGCTAAGAAGCTCCTGTGAAAGGCAGGATTGCAATTATCACCCAATCTGGTGACTTGCTCGTTGAGACTGCTGTCATCCCCTGGGGGACCCTGTTTGACCCTGCCTGAGCAGTGCTGTTCCTTATCGGTGCACTTCTCAACAGCTGAGCACCAAAGGCATTTCCAAACTCCAGTGGGAATGAACTTGTAGCTACCAGACTCAAGTTTCTTATGGGCCAAATTACCATTTAATCATGTTGGTGTCTGTGGAAGAAAAGAGGAGAGCCACTTAAATACAGACCATAATAGTCCCTGACTTCACCTCTACTTGTGAGAAATAATTACTCTTTCCTATGACAGATACAGGAAGCTACAAGTTTGCCATTTACTGTTCTTGCTTTTAGTGTATTCCTCATCATTACATATGGCACTCTATCTGTCATCAAAAAATTGGATTTCATTGACATTTGGGTTATAAATTCATCTTGTAAAAAAAAAGACTCCTTTTCTGGCATGTGTATGTGATATACGGTTATATACAATTTCATTCTGATACGTAGTGCTTCTTAATTTGTTTTCTTTTTAGCTATACTCTTAAAATATATTCCAAAAGTCTCAGAATGTATAGTTTCTTTCCTATTCTAGGTTCTTGGTGTTTTTTGAGTTGAGATTCTTTTAAGCTGGGGCATTATTTTTTGTCCATGTCTTCTATTAATAGTGCTGAGTATTCTTTAGAAATGTTCATTAATTCTAGAAAGACTGATGTGAAATATAGTAGGGGAAAGAATATTGGTACTGTGGTAAAAAATATGATAAGAGCATTACAATTTTTCTACCTGAATGTTAACATCTTTTACTGTTTGAAAAGGCCTATATTATTAACATGTTATAGTTAACATTACTAAGCCCTTTAAGACATCATCTCAATTTATAGTCACATCAACCTAACAAAGTGTACAATATTTTATCTACTTTTAAAATATGTAATATTTCTGAGACAAAAGTGAAATGATTTTCTTAGAATTCCACAACTAGATTAGTACCAGAGCTAGGATTCAAAATTATACAGCCCATTCCCTTTTGATACCATGAGAGAAAAGCTTTTCTTGTCCCCTTCTAGGCTGTCCTAGGCAATTATTTTGCCAAGTGTACCTAACTAACCAAATTAGCCAGTTAAACATAGCAAATATCAATTTCCTCATATCCAGATGTTCCAGACACAGTAACTTCTTTATGAATTACAACCAGTTGAGTTTAGGATTCTACTTTTTGCAGTTAGTTGGTCTAGACTCTTCACCCTCCTCCTCCTAAGTCATATTCCCAAGAAGGTGACCATGGTGCTTTGGCAATATACCATATCCCTTCAGGGCAGGGGCTGTTTCTGATGGCTCACTGCTGCTAAGTCTTTCAATTGATTTCTTCTGAAGAGTTCCATTTCCTAGAACTACTGCCTTGCCTGCGAACCCCAAGAACAGTCTCTTCTCCAAATCCCACCTGTCTTTTTGACCTGGATGTAGTGTAAGGGGCCTACCAACTCTGTCTATGCCTCATCTCCAATTGCTCTCTCTATACCTGTCAATTCTCTTCCTTGACCACATCATACCTTCTCCTTTCACCTCTACTGTTTAGGGCTCTACCGAACTAAATATCAATGACTGGCCTTCTATAGCTTCAATTAGAACACTCAGGGTCTCATGCTCTTGCTTGGCATTTTCTGTTCAAGGCTGGAGCTCTATCACTTGAGTCACACCTCTAATTCTGGCTTTTTGTTGGTTAACTTGAGATAAGGTCTCTTAAATTTGTCTGCCAGGCTGGTTTCAAAGGGTGAGCCTAAGATCTCAGCCTCTTGATTAGCTAGGATTATAGGTGTGAGCCCCACTGGTACCCCAATAGGCCAATCTGATTAACAAAGAGAGAAGCAAAAATTTAATTGAACCTTTCAACCTTTGGTCTATTTTGTTAGTTCTATAAACAATATCTCCTCAGACTTTTGAGTTGCTTGTTTATGTAAATTTAGACACAAGTGGCTCATCTTGGGTAATGTCTATAGAATTGTCTCATATATGGTGACTAATTAGAGAAGTATCTTAAACATTAAGCAGGAGGGTCTACTAATAATCTAGAATCATAAAACCAGAAGGACAATATTGTTCTTTGTTAAGGAGCTGTGTGTGTGTGTGTGTGTGTGTGTGTGTGCATACACACACATGTGTATTGGTTTGGTGTGGGGGCTTGATCTCTGATCATCATGCTCTTGTTCAGCTTTTCCCATTTTTAGGCAGTACTCTACCACTTGAGGTATGTCTCTACTTTGAGCTTTTTGATAGTTAATTGAAGAGTTTCTAAATCATGATCCTCAGATCTCAGCCTCCTGAGCAGTAAGGATTATAGGCTTGGGCCTGGATACCAAGGCCTTTTATTAATTCTTCCAGGACCTTTAGCTTCTGGCTATAGCCTGAGCCTTCAGGTAATTGTAAGGAAGGAGCAGGAATCCCCACAAATGACAAGTGGTAGCTGGCCCCTGAAGATCCTTACCTCCTGTTAGTCATATGTTCGTAAATTCTCTCCCTTTGAGGGCAGATTATGTCAAATGACTTGCTTTTCACTAGTTAAATATGGGGAAAGGGATATGGGTGACTTCCAAGAAGAGAATACAGAAAACTATGACTTCCATCTTGCTTTTTCTTCCCTCACATGAGGGAAGAAAAGACCTTGCTAGGCTTCTTTTAGGAAATCCAGCTACCATGTTCTTTTTTTTTTTTTTTCTTTTTCCATTTCCTTGGTGTTGCCTGGTTTTACTTTTTTTCTGAATAATCACTTATTTATTGTCAAAGTTACAGTTTCATACATAAGGCACTGGGTACATTTCTTGTACAATTTGTTACCATCTCCCTCATTTTTTCCCTCCCCTTTCCCCTCTTTCACCATGAGTTGTTCAGTTGGTTTACACCAAATGGTTTTGTAAGTATTGCTTTTGGAGTCGTTTTTTTTTTTTCTTCCTTTGTCTCTCGATTTTGATCTTCCCTTTCCCTTCCCTAGTTCTAATACCAGTACATACAGTATCCAGGGTATCAGATGAGATACAGTGATAGCATGGGGACAACCCCAGGCAGGGTACTTCTCTGAAGAGGAAATGTGAATGGTCGAGAGACACATGAAGAAGTGCTCTACATCACTGGCCATAAAAGAAATGCAAATCAAAACAACACTGAGATTCCACCTCACCCCAGAAAGAATGTCCATTATCAAGAAAACTAACAACAACAAATGCTGGAGGGGATGTGGCCAAAAGGGAACCCTACTACATTGTTGGTGGGAATGTAAACTTGTTCAGCCACTCTGGAAAGTGGTATGGAGAAGGCTAAATATAGAGCTCCCCTCTTGCCCCACAGCCCCACTCTTGGGCATCTACCCAAAAGACTACAGGCAAGAACACACTAAAGCTACCAGCACAACAATGTTCATTGCAGTACAATTTGTCATTGCTAAAATATGGAACCAACCCAGATCCCCCTCAGTAGAGAAATGGATCAGGAAAATGTGGTACATATACACAATGGAATTTTATGCCTCTATCAGAAAGAATGACATTGCCCCATTAGTAAGGGAATGGAAGGACTTGGAAAAAATTATACTAAGTGAAGTGAGCCAGACCCAAAGAAACATGGACTCTATGGTTTCCCTCATAGGGAATAATTAATACAGGTTTAGGCTAGTCACAGCAGAGGATCACAAGAACCCAATAGCTATGCCCTTATGAACACATAAGATGATACTAAGTGAAATGAACTCCATGTTATGGAAACGGGTGTTATATCACTGTTGTAATTACTTTCAACATGACACGTGAAACCATATCTTTTGTTGTTGTTGTTGATGATGATGATCCTCTTGTATCCTCATGTTCTTAATTATCCTATTGAGGGGCCTCCTTAACAAGAAAATGGCTATCTCCAGTCACCAACCAACAAATACCTAAGGTCCTCAGTCCAACAGTCCATTGAAGCTGAGTTTCGCCAGTGATTAAGCTCCCAGGAACAAAACCTTGATAACATAGCCCCGTGGGAGCCCCGGAGCCCAGGCACCTCAGTATCCATGCCTAGATTCCTGAACCACACAAAATTTGAGACAATAAATACTTGTTCTTTTAATTTCGTACACTTGGTAGTAATGTCACACAGTTATAGAAAGCTGTGCAACAGATAAAATTCTGGTTAACTTTTATGGTAATGATAATATTGTACAATTATAACATATAGAAATAACATTAACGTATGTGTTTTCTTTTCTATTTGGTCTCATGCATAATCATATGAGTTTATGGTTTAGTCTTGATTCTTCTAGAAAGAAGGATACACAGTGGACAGGGACAAACATTGGCACATCATTACTTTACTCTATAAAGGTGTTATAAATGTTATCAATTTCCCAGTCCGCTGAATCTATTAAAAATCCATATTCTGTCGACAGCTATCATACTAGTTTATGGGCATTTGCATGTGTCTATTTCCTTTTAATCCAAATCATATTTATAGTGATAATTTTACTTTTACATAACTGGCTTTCTTATTCCATTTGTTAATTTTTCTCTTATCACATATTTTATTAATGATGGGCATTTTGAAATAATTTTGAGATAATTAGCATTTGGTGAATATCAAGCAAGTTCAATTTTTTAATATTAGCTTTAATTTACAAAGCAAATAAACAAGTCATTATACTACCCTGTAGCCATTTAGACAACTGTGGTTAGTTTAGGTATAATACATGTTATTAAAAGTTTTATTATTGGGAGCTGAACTTTGGCAAAGACAGAATAAAAAAGATCTTCCCCCCCCCCCCCACAAAACAAAGACATGTATATGTAAAGCTACTTCTCAAAAAGGTCCAGAGCTGAGTTCACCTTCCAAGTGGGTCTTACAAATGTTTAAGAAAACAGAGTTATGCTATTTAAGCTCTTTGGAAGCATAGGAAAAGAGAATTTTGCTTCCCTCAGTAAGTAGTCAAATAACTGGAACAATTCTGAGACTAGACCCAGCATGACGGATAAGAAATCTGATGACATGAGGGGTTCCAGAGAGGAGAAGAGACACAGAATTCCCCAGAGCAGAGACCAGGACTAACAAATTCTGATCAACTGCCTGCTGGTCTCATGCTTGCTGACGAGGTGTTGGCAACCAAACCGTTCCTGACACTTCCAGAAATGAGATTATATCGTTTTCACGTGAGATCCACCTATCCTTTGCTTCCATTATTAGAGAAAACTCTAATTTCATCTGTGACAGAACTGGAAGTTCAAGCTCACTATTGCAGAACAAAATTAACGGGGTATGGGGGGGTGTTTTCCCTCATCATCATTTTTTCTTATTTCTTAGGTACCCCCTTGGTTTAGAGAATACTGATGAAAAGTTGATAGCATCCATAAAAGTCCCACAGAAAGATGCTAAACCACAAAGTATAAAGGTGTCCTCCAAATGATGTTCTTTTTACTTAGAAGATAATCACCTTCACTTGGACTCTTCTAGACTCTGTATGTGCCAGGATGAAACACAAGGAGCAAACCACACACACACACACACACACACACACACACACACAAATGGGATGGAGCACAGGAAGAAACATTTCAAAGGGTTGTTAGGTACTGGGAAAGTGGGTTCTGAGCATCTGATATTGAAGGTAAAACAGAAATCTATTTCTAGGTCTGTTTGGTTTTTAATGTTTTCAATATTCAGCTGACTTAGAAAAACAATTCCTAAGTAATGACGCCTATCAGATACTAGATTCTATTACACACCTAACACTCAGTGGTGCTCCGCTTCCTTCCCTTCCTTCTTGCCCCTCACACCCCAAGGCAAGGAATCACGACTTGCAGACACCACCGGATGAGTCAAGGTACCACGGCCCAGACAAGTTAAGCACTCACTCTGTCACCACACAGACACAAAGGCATCCTAGAAACCACAGCCCCCTGGTTTGACCGCCTCTGCCCTCTGCATCAGATCCACACAGAGCACACATGGAGCCGCCATTCACCCCTGTCTGCAACACAAGATGCCCGGGAGCAGATGGTCAGCAGCCATGCCCACTGCGGAAGAGAAAGGCTCCACGGGCAGGGAAAAGGCTCTTGGCTCTTACAGGAAGCAGTCTAATTATGTTACTGTAATCCTCGGACTTGCATTTTTCAGCCACCTCAACGCGAACTCACAGACTTCAACGATTATGTAATTACGGAAAAGTTCACAACAAACAAGAAGATGCCTTCTGGAGGCCACATTGAAGACTGGGGTGTGCCTGAGAGCGTGGGAGGGAGGCCCACGGGCTCACACAGGGGGAGAGCAAAGAGATTTATTGAACTTAAAAGGCCACATTTTAAAAGGGAGCCCACACCAGACCTCCCTTTTCGTGTGCACATTTTTTGCACCTGCAACTGTTTGTGGGCTCACAAGCAAAAGCCCTGCGCCACCCCCCCTTTCTCCTAAGAGACCATACTTTAATGCTTTGGCCCCAAATGTGTCATTTTCCTGCCAGGAGAGGGGGGAGAGGGGAGGGCAAAAATCAAAAGAAACCCAAGTTTTTAGAACTTTGCTGTAAAGAAAAATAATAGTTCTGCAAAGGATTGGAGCCACATTTTCAGGTTAGACACAGTTGTTAGAGAAATGTTCGAGGGGGGAAACGCTGCTCCTCACTTTTCCTTGTGGGCTTCAAGTTCTTCTTTTCCCGGGGTTCTGGGTGACATATGTAGACGGCATGTCAGGGTGTGGGCCGGGCTTCTGCCGGGCTGCAGCACATCACTGCATGCAGTGTTCAAAGTCAAGGCTCCAAATGGGCCAACTCGATTCCTCCCAGAGAAATGACTGCCATTCCAGCAAACCTTTGATACCCTAAGCGACTGGTGGAATTTTGATAATGGTGCTCATGAATGAAGTGTTGACAAATGGTCTTGCTTTAGTTAGTGTTTGTGGGTAGGACCGGAGTGAGAGCAGGATTAAAACTTGACGGGGGCCCTTGATTCACTTCCTTACTTCCTCATCCACCCACCTCATATGTGGAGATGAAAGTTAGAGCAGAAAGCCTCATTTAAGCCATTATGAACAGTTCCATTCAAAAGCAGCATCTGTGAATTTTTCTAAGACTGGCCAAGATTTGCCCAATTATTTCTCCATTGTATCCAGGGAGTAGAAAGTTTCAAATGGAACTTTCCTAATTGTCCCAAGTGTCATAATTGAACCTACCTCCTCATATGTTCATCTGAGGTATGATGGAAAACATAATAAAGACCCTCTGTGGATATATTAGTGAAAGGATGAACTTGATTGAACAGATTAAAGGAGCAGATGCAGATCAAATACATGTAGGTCTCTTCGGTTAATCCTGGAAGACACTGAGGATTTTCCCTCTGGTGTAAATCCTGAATGCAGAGAACATAGGGGTTCTCACAGAGCTTGAAAAATACGAGTGAGTCATGAGGTCAGATTGCTGGAAGCTTTTAAAAAGATGTATTAACCTGAGTGGGAGGAAATAAGTCTCAGAGAGAAAGGAGAGGGGGAGAGAGGAGGAGGGAGAGGGGAAGGAAGATACACATACAAATACACACAGAGGGAGACAGAGAGAGAGAGAGAGAGAGAGAGAGAGAGAGAGACTCAAACTACCAGATTACTTGGGACCCTGGGTTCTATAGAGCAAAACCCATGACATCTTTGGTTTAGTTCTCTCATGGGAAAAATGAGAGGGAAATTTAAGGGGTTCATTTTTGCTGGCTGTTGAGTTACACTTATGCAGAGAGATTTTTCTGGTGTCATGGCATGAGGGTGAGAAGCTCTTAGAGAGGGGAGACAGGGAGGCTAGGCTAGGGCCATGACGCATGACAGTGGCAGGAGTATCACGAGTTCAAGGAAGGTGTGGTTTCCACAGTATGACTCTGCCTTTAAAAAAAGAAAGAAAGAAAGAAAGAAAGAAAGAAAGAAAGAACAACAAAAACATTAAAAAAAAAAGATGAAAAGCTACAGGGTTAGGAAAAATGGGAGGAGGGAATGACAGTGTAGATTCAAGGGGAAAGCATGAGAGAGTAATTGACAGGGAACCGTTGAGTCGGGAGAATGAGGTTTCACTTAAACACATGCTTTCCTGACCTCACTGGGGTCAAAAGGACAGTCACAAGGCCTGCCTTGAAAATGTCCAGGCAAGCGCTTTGAGCAAAGAAAGCCAAGGCGGGAATCTGGGACTCTTGCTTTCCACACAAATGGCTTCCCAAGAAATTCTTATTTTAGATCTCTGCTCTTGAAGAACATTACTTCTTCCGATGGTGGCCAAAAGATGGGGAGAAAATTCCAAGCCACGGTCTGAAGTGGCCCCACCGACATGCTTCAATTGGGAGGAAGGTTTTTGAGGACATGATACATGCTATCCTAGAGTTAAGACTCAAAGACTTCCCTCATTCCAAAGCCATCTAGACTCTAACGACAAGGAGACAGGCCTCCCTAGAACATTTTACAGGCAGCAGAATTCTACCATGTCCTTTTGCACTTTGGGAAGCTTATGTGGTGGATGAGTTTCCCACTCTCAACTTGTACAGTGCAAAAAATGGGGAAGAAAGCAGTGAAAGAAAATCCTGATGACTCGGACACAAGTTTCATTACAGTTCCATTTGGTAGAGAAGAAGAGCACACTCTTTCCTTTGGTCTTCCCTTGAACAGCACGTTCTTTGCTTTGGTACCAATGACAGGGCTCCCTGGGCTTTGCCAAGGCTTGGTGAGCTCCATAGCTGGCGCTGGAAAGTTGGGGCCTCAGCAGCAAATTCTCCATGGGTAGCCCTGTCTCTACATCCATGACATTTGAAAAAAAACAACAAAACAAGCCAGCACCTTCATCTCCCACCCCGCAAAGCAATGGTGCCAAGGGCTTAAAGTTCATTCACCTTTCCTGCCCAATATGAATGCCAGATGAAGATACCTTTGACCTGTTTTGGAATCAGATCCTATTTTGTTTTTTGGTCATTTCTTTCTCCCCTTTGTCCGGAAACTACAGGGCTTGAGGATTAGTACTTCTTTGGAGTTCTTCCTGGGCCTCCCCAAGCCTTATCCAGGAAGCTGGATAAAGCAATAGCTGAACTGCTACTTAAGACCCCCTGACCCGGGGCATCCTCCTTTCTAAAGAAGGACTTGATTTTCAGATACCTACGTCATAACCCAGAGGCTGTTTGCATCTGTCCACTTGCCCCACCTTCCCGATTCTCAGTCAGCAGTTGGGAAATTCCACTAGCACTTCCTGAACACCAACTTTCTAAGGGTGTAGATGACAGGGAGTGTGGACCCCTCTCCACCCCCGTGAGCCCTGCAGCGAAGCAACACCTAAGCTTATTTGGTCAGAACGCTTTTGCACTCCTCCCTTTCCTAACCCGGCCCCTGCCAGAGGAGTCTTCAGCTTTACTCTTGCTCTCTAAGTTAACAACGTTTGGAGGGTGGGGGCAGGGGAAAGTCAAGTTGATAATCTCTTAAATATTGCCAGACAAAACAAGAAATGAATCATTCTGGATTTTTAGGTCAGATTTTGTTAGTCTGTCCACAGCATTTATTAAGGCAGCAATGTGTACAAGAAGGGTCTGCCAGGAGAAATTTTTAAGAGATTATGAAACAGTAACAACAACCAACAGATTAGGGGTCTGCTGCATGAGCCTAAATACTCAAGAGTACAAAACTTGTGTCCGTTTTGGAAATTAATCACCTAGCCCAACATCTATATGCTCAAGACATCTTGAAAACATCTTGCTTCCACATCAAAATACTCTCATATATAACTGTTGTAAATATCACAGTGATGTACAATGTAAGCTAATAAAAAATTTCAAATCTAGTATTAAAAATGTCTTAAGATGTCCAAAATAAAGATCAAGTAATAAAGAATTCAAAAGGGGAAGAACAGAAAAAAAGAAGAAAAAAACACAAAAAGTGAAAAAAAAAAAACAACCAAAAATGTGTTTGTTTCCATTTCTTGGAGTTCATTTTGATAAGCATTATTTTATATGACTGTATGCACAGAGCTATTGCGCTTTAAGGGTAAAATAATTCAGCAGTGATACTAGAAATACATTGAAAATGAACTATGTAATGTGGAGGAAGAAGCCCAGGAGGGAAAATACTGACATGTAACTGCAACTCCTCTGTACGTCACTTTTACAATAAAAATAAAAATAAATAAAAAAACAAGAATTCATATTAATATATTAACTCACTATAAGTCAATTTGTATTCTAGGGCATAATTGTTCAATGAAATGTTCTATACGTGCATCAAACATTAAAATATCAAAAATACATTAAACTCTGCATTTGATTATTCCATACCCAAAATAACCTCTTAAAAAGTTAATATCCAGGGCTAGGAACATGGCCTAGTGGTAGAGTGCTTGCCTTCCATGCATGAAGCCCTTGGTTCAATTCCTCAGCACTACATATAGAGAAAAAGCCAGAAGTGGTGCCGTGATTCAAGTGGTAGAGTGCTAGCCTTGAGCAAAAAGAAGCCAGGGACAGAGCTCAGGCCCTGAGTCCATGCCCTGGGACTGGCAAAAAAAAAAAAAAGTTAATATCCCAAATACATAAATTTAAAAAATATAGTGTTTCTCTGTCACATTAATAGAAAGAAGACTATTTGAGATGTGACAAATTATATTAGTTGGTCATTTTGATATTTCTGAGTCGGAAAACAATGTTAATGAATTCAATCTAAAGATAACATAAAGGAACAACTTGTTATTCTTTTATGTAAAAACAGAGGAAAAAACATAGGCAGATTTAACCAGAATATGTATAGTATTGTTGCTCAAAGCAAAGAAAGTCCTCCAGGTTGTTGGGTAGAATGGAAACCCAAGAATGCTAGGTCTGAGAAAAGTCCTTTACAAACAGAGCTGTCTTCTGGAAATTCACACAACCCTTCTCCAGTGATTCCTTTTATGATACTTCAATATTTGCAAGTGCAATAAAGAATACTTTGAAGGAAAGGTGCTTCTCAGCTCCCCGTAGGCGGGAAGGACCTAACCAGTCCATCCTAATCTTAAACTTCTGGTCAGAGGCAGGAAAGACCACTACACAATGCAGCGCACACGGGAAAAAGCCTTGATACATACCGTCAAGATCCTATATATGGGTTTCTTCTTTGTACAACCAGGCTTCCTAGGGCTTTCCAACTCAGTCAGGTAGCAGGCCAGTAACCCATCTGTTCCCACAGTTCCTCTGGGCCAGTTAATTAACACTGAGCCTTCTGTTTCTAATATATAACCTACTACTTTGTGTTGGATTCTCCACCATCATCATTCTTGAAGTCACTGTGTATAACACGACCATATCAGCATATTATATGTATCATCTCCACTAAACTTTCCCCAAAGGCTAGGAGTCCTATTACTATTCCCAGGAATGATTATTGTTGGGATTAATTTGCTAGGAAGTGTTAAAGTAATACTTAAGCCCTAATCTATCTTATTTTACAGAGGTGGTGGTCCTATTGACTATGCAATACCATCTCTTTGAATATATGGATATCTACACTGGGTCTGGTTTTTTCTCTGAGCTGGAGAAACCCAGTCTTTTATTTCATGTATTCTGAAATACTTTTCAATGCAATTTATAAATTAATGTGCTTTTATTCACCAGCAGGAGTTCCAATTTTTGTTCTGCCGTTGCAACTAATCACATCCTAGCTGGGGTTTAAGAAGCTCCTGAGGGTTGAGGAAAGGCACAATACAAAGACACAGCTTCCCTGCCTCTTCCACTTAAAACAGCTTCTCAAAAGACATCACAAAAGGAAAAGAATGAACCATTTCTGACAGGAAGTTTGGTGAGAGTGTTTACGTGACCCAGAAGCCAGGAAAACATGGCATTGTTGTGATTCTCTTCATCATTTCAGGATCTGAAGTAATTTAGAAAGAAAGACGCTCCAAAGGAAGATGGACTTCCAAGGGAAGTGACTCACAAGAAGAAATAGAAAGGAGAGAAGAACGACTTGTCAGATGGACAATGGGCTTTTACTGCAAGCATATGAAGCTGTAGGGAAGACTACCCCGAGGTAAGGTGTGGGGGGGGGAGTTGATGGAAACAAGGAACATGGATGAAGCTATTGCTGGCTAAGGCTGAGGCTGAGGAAGGGGGTGGGGTGGGAGAGAGCAAAGGAAGTGAGCAAGGAAGGGCACACACATCAGACCTCTGTGTAGGAAGCAGGGGAACAAATACCCTACTTTTAGCATCTTGAAAAAGGTCACCTATTTATTAACATGAATGAAAACAAGCTTCTCTTCATGCTGTCTTCCATTTCAAAAAGCTTTCTCCTTCTGCTGTTCATTAGCCAGGAAAAGAAAAAAACGGAAATCTTCTTTTCTCTGATAGGCAAAAGATAGTGGAAAGAGTTTCTAGTCTCATAAAGGGATGGTTTGGGGGGTGAGGGAAAGACACCCAAGGTGGGTTTTCTACAAAAGATGTGAAGAGTATTATTATTTTTTATTATTGTTAAGGCAGTCTATTACCAATGAGCCTCGAGTAGACGGAGGGAAACACATCAAGGCAGTAGAAGGGAGCTGGCCTCTGTCTCAGGTTCACTTCGCCCGCACCACAGGACACGGCTGTTCCTGTGCAGCTTCCTTTGGTGCCTTGTATCAGCCCTCAAATAAAAATCTGCGGGTGACTTTTCCTCTGGTTCTGAGGAAATGCCGGTATCAGAAATCTGTTTATCATACCAAGTACCTCCGAAAATGCCATCTGGTGTTCTTGAACTTCACATACTTATACAAGTTTATCCTGATGAAATCCTTGGCATTTTCCTGAGGCTTTTTTGGCTTTCCTGCCAAATGTTAATTGATACCTGTTCCTGTAAGTCTTGAATTCTCCTTTCCCAGCTGTATTGAGCCTTAGAGGCTCAATAAAATTAAAAAAAAAAATCCAATCCTATTCCCCGAAACTCTGTTCTGGTTGTCAGCCTGACCTGTATCTCTCCTCCAGTTCTGGATTTTCAAGGTTCTTTTGTTGACAACTTTACACTGGATTTGTCATTTCCTTCCTCCATCCATTGGTCTGCAGACCTTCACGGAAGAACGCACCTGTCTTGCCAGTTGCCCAGAGGTTTCAAAATTGACTCAGCATTTGCAGACCCTCTGTGCTCTGCCTCATTCTATCAACACCTCAGACTGCCATCTAGCTCCTCCCAGATTATAAGCTCCTAATACCCTTCTTTAAACACATAATTTTCATTTCTATTGTGTGTGTGTGTGTATATGTGTGCGTGTGTGTGTGTGCATGTGTGCGCACTGGTACTTGGTCTTGATCTCAGGGTCTTAAGCTCTCACTTGGCTTTTGCTGCTCAGCTGGTGTTTTACCACTTGAGCCACACCTCTAGATCTGGCTTTTTTGATGGTTAATTGGAGATAAGGGTTTCTTGGGTTTGTCTGCCCAGGCTGGCTTCCAACTGTGATTCTCAGATCTCTCCTCTCCAAGTAGGATTATAGGCCTGAAGCAAGAGTGTCTGCTTCCATTGCTTTTAATGTGGCAACGGAGGCCCGAAGGGAAATCTTTGTCATCAGATGTGATTTATAATTTTATTTTATTTTTTAATCTGTCCTGGGGCTTAAACTCAGGGCTTGGGCACTGTCCCTGGTCTTCTATGCTCAAGGCTAGTGTTCTGCCACTTTGAGTCACAGCTCCACTTACAACTTTTTTTGGTGGTTAATTAGAGATAGAGACTCACAGACTTTCCTGCCCAGGCTGGCTTCAAACTGCCATCTGAAAGGATATGTCCCAGCCATCCCAGGGGACAATGTGGAGATAATCACAGCCAGGAGAAGAAGGTTCATAAGGAGGTTTATTAGTGGGGCCATGGCTCTCATGGGAGAGGGAGCTACGTTTGCTCCTTATCCAGGTGGCAGCTTCTCTCCGGGGGGGTAAAGGGGAAGTGGGTAGGTAGGTCTTAATAGTGAGTAGGAGTGGCTCATTAGGTATGGGTGGGTCTGGGGGCTAATGGGAGGAGCTGAGGACCTGAGGCTGGGAAAATGCAAACATTCCTCCATTTGCTGTTTATTAATAACAGGAGAGGGGTACCAGGCCGGGAGTGTGGGCAGAGGTTGTTTCCTCTGGAGCTAGTTCCTGCTGTAAAGGGGTGAAGCAATCAGGGGTCCCTGATTCATCATTTGGCCTGGTACCATCCAAGAAGTATTTGTTTGACAGTTTGGTTGGTAAAAGTCCTCATCATTTCCACGAGAATGGTTATCAGGGCCAAGGGTGTCATGGTCTTCTCTGACTACCTCCTGCAGCTTGAGCACATCAAGGAGTCACTGGGGTTGGGGTCTTCAGGGTCCAGACCTGCACTGGGCAGAGCAGTGTAGTAAGAGGATGGCCTTGAACTGCAAGTTCCCAGGTGGCGACCTCGATGAGGGATATTATCCTGTTAAAAGAGACTTTTGAAAAGGTCAGGCAAAAGGCTGACAAGTTCACAGGACCAGTTAACATGAACAACATGGGAGAACACACCCTGGGCACAAGCCAGAAAAGTTCCAATTGTGGCCCATTACAAGGAAGGAGGAATAACTGGACTGGGGGCAGGAAGGGAGTGTTTAGGGATAGTGGAGTAGTTGGGAGTAACCACTCAGAGACGCATATATATGTGTGTGTATATATGTGTGTGTGTGTTTGTGTGTGTGTGTGTACACACACAAAGGCAAGAATGCAAGTTTCTGTCCAGATGGAAAATGGACAGGTATGGACATTAGGTGGGTAAACAACTATTCCTCTTGATCTCCCGGCTCTGATTAATTTTGAAAGGGCAAGTTTAAATTGACTCCATTTAAGATGAGACTTCATCTCCTCTTACTCCACTCCATGGTTCCTTGTTGTCAGGATTGACCTCGTCCTGAAGGTCTAAGTGCTCATTGCTTGGATAGCTTGTCCCAGTTCACGGGGTTTGAACTCAAGGCCTGAGCACTGTCCCTGAGCAATTCTGCTGGAGGCTAGCACTCTACCACTTGAGCCATGGTGCCGCTTCCAGCATTTGGCTGGTTACTATGATGAGTCTCTTGAGCCAAGCTTCCAGTCTGGCTCTTTGCTGGTTAGTTGGGAGATGGAGTTTTTGAGGGATTTTTTTTTTTCCTCTGCCCGGGTTGGCTTTGAACTGAAATCAAAGGAGTCTTAGCCATACAAGCCCTTTTTATTTCCAACTAAAACAACAGGAGAACAATAGGAGTAGAGCTTACCTGTAACTTGTTGAGAATTGACCAATAAATGCTTGCCAGAGTTCTGCTGTAACACTTACACTTTAGCTTTTTTTCATTTGCATTTGAAAAACAGAAGCCTGGAGGTATTTGAAGAAATCTGGAGCCTAGGTGCCACCATTGCTTCAGGCTGCTTGTTTTTTACTTCCAAATTTCCTACCTAGAAATGCATTCTTGATTTCTAAAGCCTTTTACTAACCTCTGCTTTAACACCTTCACCTCAGCCTTTATTTGCAAACCTTCACCTCAGCCTTTATTTGCATCCAAAAATCTCTGAAGCCCAGGGGGCACATTGCCTCCTGGCTGCCGGGTTTTAAAAGAGCCATTTTTTTTCCCCTTAGGTCCCAGTTACTGCATGAAGACCTTTGAACTCAAATGACAATTTTTCCTTAATGCAAGAATTACAATGTCTGCAATGACAAAATTCAGTAGATGTGTTAGGAGTCTTCAAACAACAACTGATTAGTACTTTAGCGTTCATTGGGCTATTTAACCACTAGCATTGTGCCAAGAATCCAAACTTGGCACCTTTTTTGCTATTTACCAAAATGTATCTAACTGCAAAATAGCATTACAAAAAGCATGCAAAGGCCACCATGTAGGTGCTCACAAGAGTCATCACACTATAGAGAACAGCAGACTGAGTGAGATCCATGTGCCATCAAATCATATCAGTTAACCTTACCAGCAGGTGGAAGAGAACACAAATGAATAATAATCAAGAGGGCAAAGGGTCAGGACAATGTCAAAGTCTCAGCCTCAGTGGATCCAAAGTGGCTGTGTCTTCCATCCGAAATCAGCAGGCTTCTTTAGTCATGTGTGATGGAGGCAGGCAGGAGACATGGGTTGGAGCTGGGCAAGGCTGTAGTGGCATCTCTCAGAGTCCCCGGGATAGACTGTCACACCTCCTGCTGGGTTGCCTGCAAAATTCTACACAGACTGGTTAAAGACATTTGAAATCTCCCAGTTTTCCCTGGTTGCTTACTTTGAATACTCTGGCTTTTGTAGGCTGGTGCCCTACTGGTTTAAGCAGGGTGACAACGCTAAAAGATTTTAGAAGGCTTGGGCCTTTAACCATCTTCCTAGTCACAAAATCCACACAAACCGAAGGCCAACCAAGTCTTCTCTCTGCAGCAGCCACAACAGTTTCTGAGACATGGAGAGGGAAGACACCAATGCTACCCCAATGCAACCCTGTGGCCACCAAACACAACTCTGAAAACCTTGGAGTAAGAGTCACAGACATGTGTCTTAACTTACTGCACAGCTTAAGTCTCGGTTGCAACTTTGTCATGATAGGCCTGCTATAAACCCAACTCTAATCTTGGGGCAGGCAGAGCCAGGGCAGGAGCACTCTGGGTCTGTCAAAATCTTCACAGGAACACCGCCAGTGTTTCCTAGATTCCCTGAGCAGTTTCCCATGCAAGAGAGAGAGAGAAAATAGGTAGTCACTAATAGTGAAACCAGGCAGTTTGAGAGCAGACTGTGGAGGCTGCCACAGTCCACGCAGCTAGCACACATGTCGACCCGCATCCTATAAAGCAACGTCTCAATCCTGAGTCAAGAAAATAGAGGTCAGCAGCCACATTTGCACACTAGTTCCAAAATGACTCTGGTCCCTTGATCTGAAAGAGTTTATGAGAACACAGGAGAGAAAGATGGAGAAGCATAATCTTAGTCTATACCAAAGAATTGTCAGGATCAGATGTACACTTGACTTTTAGCATAGATGGACATAAAGAATGACACACTGGTTTTACATCATTGTACTTATGCCACGTGCTGCTTATTTGAACCTTTTGGAGTTTTTCTTAGACACATTTGCTCGCACCCAAACATGATCAGTTTGGGTTTAAAACCTGGTTGTTGTTTTTTTCTTTTGGCTTGGAGTCTGGTGGTTTGGAGTCAGGATTGCCTCCAAGCTGTTCACTATGACTCTATCCACAGGCTGCAAAGATCAGTTTAACACAAGACTTAAAATAAGTTAAAATAGTAGTCAAAAGCAAGTAATTTTGAAACCATGATGCCAGTTTTTTTTTTTTAACATATTTTACCAACAGACAGACAGTTGTGCACAAGCTTTGGGGCACACTTAGATTTTTTTTTTTAATTGACAGTTGTGCACAAACTTTGGGGCGCACTTAGATTTTTTTTTTTTATTGACCATGTAAGTTTAGAAGTCTAGAATTTTAGTGGCAAAATGACATTATTTTGCCCATATTTTAGAACCACGTGGTCAGTTAGAAAACAAAAAAACTTTTCCAGCAAACAGAAATTTTCACGGATTATAAGGCAAGGAAACCCAGAAGATGGGAGACAGGACACAAACAGAACACAGACACGTGGCATGGAGTAATGGCGGCAGGGCTGGTCAGAGCCTCGGCAGGCTCACAGCAAGACACCTTCACCTTCAAGCATTTGAATTGCAAGGAGGCAGTTACAGAGTTCAGGGTGGGGGTCAGGGTTACCGGGAGCTTGAGTGTACACATCCTCCAGCCTGCCTTTAGGAATTTGACAAGCCCATTACCTGGGGGATGGGCTTCCATCTCCAAGAGTTTTTGGAACCTTGATGGAACCAAGATGGCCCTTTCTAAAATCAATTCTACTGTTCACCACGTGGTCAATGCTAGAGAAAACTTAGGATTTAGCCAACAACAAGCAGAATTTAACAGAATCTCCAAGCTTAACAAACACCAATAACAAGAACAGAAAACCTTCCTTGTGTCTTTCACAGCAGATGTTCAACAAACATTGGTACCTTTGGAAGCTAGTACCAGCCCATCCTATTTCACAGGCAGGCAGTTTAGAGAGGCAGAAAGAATAAGAGAGAGAGAATTCCATCTGCCAGAGCGCGCATAGAAGTTACGTAAGTCCTGTAAAATATCAGAGGTCCCATGAAGGGGCCACATGGAGTTCCAAAATTGTAAGATTGGGCTCAAACTTGAGCAGCTTTCCTGAATGAAGCATTTTAGACTGTCCTCCACTTGATGAGTGACCAGCGGAGCTGAACTAGAGATAACCCACCATCGTCCCAGTGGGGCTCTGTTCAGGTGACTCCAAAATGGAGTCAACTGTGAGGGAATAAACAGCTAATTGAAGCTGTCACACCAATTGCTGATCCCCTTGACCTACCTAGCCTGGTGACTTAAGGTCCCTGGAAGTGGGGCTCAGAACTTGGCGCCAAGATTTTTTTTCTCTTTGTGTGGCTCTGAAGCCTCGGCCCTGTGACCCTATGGAAAATCGGATCTGAGCCCTGGGTTAAATGATTACTCACCCTGGTTGGAGGTTCAAATCCATCATTGTTGTGGTGGATGGAAGTAAAGTGCTTGGTCAGGAGAAGTTACCACGGTGGTCCCCTGGGTGGGCTTAGGACAGCAGAATAGGTCCCTGGGGCAGCTTGGACCCCCCAGAAATGGGGGAGCAAATCTACCAGGGAACCTATCCCAGGTTTCGGCACCAATGAAAGGATATGTCCCAGCCATCCCAGGGGACCATGCGGAGATAATCACAGACAGTAGAAGAAGGTTCATAAGGAGGTTTAGTAGTGGGGCCATGGCTCCCACGGGAGAGGGAGTTACGTTTGCTCCTTATCCAGGTGGCAGCTTCTTTCTGGGGGTAAAGGGGAAGTGGGTAGGTAGGTCTTAATAGTGAGTAGGAGTGGCTCATTAGGTAAGGGTGGATCTGGGGGCTAATGGGAGGAGCTGAGGACCTGAGGCTGGGGAAATGCTAACACCATCCTTGGATATCAGCCTCCTGAGTATCTAGGATTTCTGACAAGAGTCATCTGTGCTTGACTATGATTTACAATTTGTAAGTCCTTCTTTCTATCTTTCCTCTCTCCTTCCCCACCCCCCAACCTCGGTCCACCGAAGTTGAACAAGAAACCTAACCTCCTATTTTGATGGAAGTTTTTTTTTTTTCTTTTTATTTTCCAGTCCTGGGGCTTGAACTCAGGGCCTGAGCACTGTCCCTGGCTTCTTTTTGCTCAAGGCTAGCACTCTGCCAACTTGAGCCACAGCGCCACTTCTGGCCTTTTCTATATATGTGGTCCTGAGGAATCGAACCTAGGGCTTCATGTGTACGAGGCAAGCACTCTTGCCACTAGGCCATATTCCCAGTCCCTAACCTCCTATTTTGTAATCTTTGAAATTGCAACCCTAGTGGAAGTATGTAGATTTAGTGAGATAATATATTCAGGTGGTTACCTAATATGGTTGGCAGTCAGAAACCATGCTGGATAAAAGAATGAATAAATTAGTCACTTAATAGATGAGGAGGACAAAAGAAGACAAAGGAGACCATACAGATGTAACATAACCAGTAGGCTGGTCTGGTGTTGATATCCTGGCAGTTACAGAAAGGATTCCTGCCAGATACTTATGTACAAACTTGTTAAGCAATTCCATAGATACAGGCAATGGGGTGATTTGCAAGGAGGTCTGGTGTACAGAGAAAGGTGTCTAGCCAGCCCCTAGGAAGGAGGGAAAGCAAGGGAGAATTTGTCCTTTGGCGCAATCGCTCTTCTGCTGTTGTATAAGAGCCTCTTGCTAATGCATTAACATTTGAAAAGTAAGATCTCTCCTAAGACAGGATACGCTGAGTCTGTGTCAGATGTCATGGCAGGGTAATTCAACCACAGTGAATGGTGGTTTGATGAGAGGCTAGCAAGGGCTTAGTGAGTGTGTCTGGAAAAGGACCCATGTTTTCTTTCTGGTGTCCACGGAAGACACATTTGGAGACTGATAGGAAATACAAGCATGGGGATTTATAGGCACGCATGGGGATTTGGTCATAAGGAAATAGAACTTGGTTCTTGATTTTAATTTGTATTCTTTGTATCCTATACTAAGACAAAGCCTTAAGCTTCCGTGTTCACTACATTTGTAGGCACCAGATGATACTAAAATTAATAGTATCAACAATGTAAGTTACAAATACTCTTGGACATGTCTCCAAAGTTACCCATTTCCAATGGCTAATCCTGACAAGATTCTTTTCTAGGAATCTTTAAATGACATATTTTCACATTTTAGACCGCTCGGCCACGCTACCTCGACGTATTTTCACATTTTAAAAGACATTTCCCCCCTTGTTCAAAGTACCAAAATGCTAGGACTGACCCCACAAACATTTCATTCCACCCCAAAAATATTTTGGTTAAATGATCCAGTAACATTTTCTGCTGTTAATCTTTTGCCCCTAAAGAAAGAAAATAGCCCTGTGTGATAGTTCAGGGCTGCTGTCCTGTTTTATAGACGAGGAAATAGAGGCATAGACACAAATATACTTGGCCTGAACTTCCATAGCATGTGAAGGGAAGACCTGGGATTCTGGTCCATAGTGCCTGTGTTTTAAGGCCTAATGTTCAGTCATGGGACATAAAACATCCCGCGAATTACCAAAGTCATTACAAATGTTCTCTTAGGAGTGACCTGTGGTTCCATTCCCAGGATGTCAAGTATGACAAAACTGCAGGGGGAAAATATTTCAGCTGAGAAAAGAAATAAAGGAAGGAAGGGACAAAAAGAATAAAAAGAAAAGAAAGTTGTAGACTCTCAGCCTCAGCTTTGAATAGCATTATTCCAGAATTGGGGAAGCAAGTGAGATGAGTGTAGTGGATTTGGCCATCCTTTAGTAATGTTGATAGCATTCAAATATTCTTGTGCAAATTCAATTTCTGAAAGTTATGAAGGGAATTTTCATACAGAAAAATGTCTTTTTTTGGGGGGGTGTACAAGTTGTCTCCTATTAAACCATAGACACAAATTTAAGGACTCTCTTGCTAGAAAGCAATGTGTTATTCCAACATGAATCATGGAGTAAATTGACTATTTTTTCAGGAACTTGTAACTGTTGCACTCATTTGAGAACTAGGATGCTTTACTGTATTCGTGATCAAGGCACACACAGAACACCAGTGTAGCTAAACAACATTTAGTATGAGTTTGTCATATGTAAAGGGAGACCAGTGGAACAAGTTCTCTTGAGGGAAAATACGAATCCAATAGATTACAGGTCGATAGAGCATGTATAGGGAACATGAAGCATCACACATTCACATTTAATGTTGATCTGTCAGACACTTCTGGAACATTCTGCTTTTTCCTATCTAGATGGAAGATGGAATGAAATTTCATTATGAAGAGAGGGACTCATTCTAGAATAAAATTTAATGAGACAGGAAAGTGAGTTAGAATTATCAAATAAGACTTCAGGAAGATTATTTATTTAGGAAATTTGGGTCATAAACATCATATAAGATTCACTAAATGCTCAGATGTTGATAACACTGTAACAACAATGCCATAGAACAGGAAAATCCTGTTTTCTCATACTGTTTTTGTGGTGTACATTTAAGACATGTAGTACCATGTATGACACACATACCTCTAGTGACTTGATAACTGCACACAAGACAATAATTCCTCATATTACAGTAGACTGTGTGTGTGTGTGTGTGTGTGTGTGTGTGTGTGTGCTCAAGGCTAGCACTCTGACACTTGAGCTGCAGCTCCATCACTGGCTTTTTGCCATTTAATTGGAAAGAAGAGTCTCTCAGATTTGTCTGCATGGCTGACTTCAAACCAAGAACTTTAGATCTTAGTCTCCTTAGGCTAAGATTTTAAGCATGAGCTACATGCACCCTGCTCATCCAGTATAAAATCTAGAGCTATTTTCTTCATTCACTTTATTAAATCTCTAGAGTTATTCACACTACATGCAACTAGCTGCAACTGTGTACAGCTAGTTTGTGCTGCAGCTTTAACCTTCATCCTTCATCTCTTCATCCTGTAGTCCCTGCTGATTTAGGAACCACTTACTTACTCTGTGTATTTGGCTTTTAACAAAGATAATACTCTGACACCAAAAGGAAAACCTAATACACTATTGGTAGAAATGTAAACTTATTCAACCAGTCTGGAAAGCAGAATTACTCTAAGATAAAAGTACCCCATGATCCAGTAATTTCATTCCTGGGCATATATCTAGAAGATTACACAATAGGATACAGCAAAGCCACCAGCACAACCATGTTAACTGAAGCACTATTCACCATAGCCAAGCTATGGAATCAGGTGCCCTTCGATGGATGAATGGATCAAAAAATATGGTATATATACACAATGGAACTCTATTCACCTATTAGAAAGAATAATATTGTATCATTTGTAATTAAATGAAAATACCTAGGGGGTGGAGGAGATGAAGGAGGAAGTAACAAGTTGGATAAGAAATATACGCACTACCTTACATATTAATCTGAAAACACCCTCTGCACATCACTTTGTAAATAAATAAATAAAATTTTAAAAAAGAAATGAAAATACCTGGAAGAAATTATGTTAAGTGAAGTAAGTCATGCCTAAAGAGACAAAGGATGCATATATTCCTTTATATGTGGAAACTAGATTTAGCTTATAAACATGTAAGTAAATACATTGAGGAGTATTTAAGTGCATACAAATGTATTAACTGAAATATGGTTGATCCAATGAAGGACTCAATAGTGTAATTCCTTAGAAAGGTAAAGTCAAAGGTCAACAAAATAAAAAACCAGGAAATAGGTGCTTAAAAGGGGTGTGGTGGGTGGGGTCAAGGGGATAGGGGAAAGTGAACGAAGTGAAGACAGGGAGAATGCCATCAAGAATTTAATATTCTCCTACCAAATGAAGAAGAATGAGGGAATGAGTGAGTAGGGGAGGGATGGCTGAGAATGCTGAAAATGGTATCATTGACCATGATGCATTGGATTCATTAACTGCTTTGTTAAGTGGCAACTCCTATATACAGCTACTTAAAGATAATTAACAAAATAAAAAACAGATCTTCCTGATAAAAGATAGATCATACTGCATTTTTGTTATTTCTGTGTCCAACTTATTTCATTGAACACAATAGCTCCATACTTTCACATGTGTTTTTGCAAATGGCAGAATTTCTTTCTTTCTTAGGGTTGGGTAATATACACTGTGTTTATTACAATTTCTTTATCTTTTTGTCCAGCAACCAATGGACATTGATGTTGCTTTTATATCTTAGCTAAGGGGGCTGGGGATATGGCCTAGTGGCAAGAGTGCTTGCCTTATATACATGAGGCCCTGGGTTCGATTCCCCAGCACCACATATACAGAAAACGGCCAGAAGTGGCGCTGTGGCTCAAGTGGCAGAGTGCTAGCCTTGAGCAAAAAGAAGCCAGGGACGGTGCTCAGGCCCTGAGTTCAAGGCCCAGGACTGGCCAAAAATATATATATATATATCTTAGCTAGGAAGCAATGGACTTAGGAATGTGTCTCTGCAGGTGCTGACCTCATTTCTGTGGGCATCTTCTTCTGAAGTGGGATTGCTGAATCATATGGTTATTCCATTTTATTTTAATTTTTAGGAATTGGCATACTGTTTTCAATGGCAATGCCAATTCATATCCTTATCAACCACGTTCCCTTCTTTCCAGCCCTTCACCAACACTTGTTATCTCTTGTCGTTTTGGGGTAATAGCCATCCCAACAGTTGTCAAGAAATATCTCATTGTGGTTTTTGATTTGCATTTCCTTGGTGATTAGTGATATTTTCTCATACGTGCTGGCCATTTTTTTTATTTTTTCTTAGGGATTTATTTTAAATGCCAGTCTCACTCTAGCTATAATTTTTCTTGCTGACAGTTTTGAGAGAAGGGAAAATCAAAGGAAGGAGGGATGTTTTCCCATGAAACTACTTAGCATTCAAACAGTACTTTGTTCTTTGAAAGGGGTTTCTTATTTTCTACAATCACACAAGCACATGAATGTAAGAGGCTTTATCATCGCCACTTTAAACATAGAAAACACATTGAGATAAGGTTATTTGCCCAGAGACAATAAAGTTAGGAGTAGGGAGAGCTTAGACAAAAATACAAATTCCTCCATTTTTCTTTTTAGTAATTTTAAAGTTACTGTACAATTTTCTTTCTGTACTTTCAATGAAAACTTTAATATTTCCACATCTCAAGCAGCAAATAGTCACTTGATAGTCCACATGAAAAAAAATGTCTGCCTTGGTTCTAGAAATAGAATACTTGAGGGAAACTTTTCCTTACAAAACAACATTAGAAGGACATTCATTTCATGTGTTCTGCAATTAAAACATATAAAAATGTAAAGTCTCTTTTTATTGAGTTGTTTGCTTTTGGGTTTAAAGGAAAGGAACAGTAAATAGTGCAACAAATCCTAGTGTAAACCTCTCACAACTGAACAATATTGACATGTTCCATTTTTTCCTTCATGTACAATGAGAGAGCAGATCTCTCTCTTTTTACTTAACTCTCTTTTGCATAGTTTATTTGTCCATCTGCTTTTTCAGTGTTGGTACTGGAGCTTGAACTTAAGGCCTAGGTCCTGTCTCTTAGAATTTTTACTAAAGGCTGGTGCTCTACCACTTGACCACAGCTCCACATCTGGTTTTTCATTGGCTAATTGGAGATAAGAGTCTCATGAACTTTCCTGCGTAGGCTGGCTTTGAACCAAGATCCTCAGATCTCAATCTCCTGAATAGCTAGAATTACAGGTATGGACCTAGTTTTTACATACTTTAATAACACTGAACCTTGATTTCTTAATCCTGAAGCCAGAACATGTGAAATCACACAGACCAAGGAAAGAAAGAAAGTTTTTGCTAACTCCTGCAGGAAATTCCCTAACAGAAGAAGTTTACCTTACTAACAAGTTTCCTTCCCACCCCAAACCAAACCAGAAATCCCCAGATACAATTCTGCTGCTTTTTCCTCCTGAGGTAATTACTGTCATTATGTGCTGCATTTTTCCGGACTCTTTCTTCTAGAATTTTATGCAGCACCTTGGTCAATGCCCAGCTCTACAAGAGACTTAGAGTGATTGTTCCTTTCTATTTATTTACATATTTACTTTCTTGCTCCTAGTGAAAGGTAAAAAAGCCTGAGTCCAAGGAGCAGTTGTAGCTGTTATTTGTGTTAAGTTAAAAAAGAGAAAGAAGTAATTGGTTGTTTCTCCTTGTCTGTTCAAGTTGCCCACACCAGCTATTCTGATGGAAAGAACTGGCTTAGTATACTTAGAAATTTAGAAGAAAACTGAGGTAATAGGAGACGTTGGGGGCTTCTTTGGGTTGCTGTTGAAAGATAAATACTATTTTGCATTCAAGTCTGTAATATAAGTGGCACAGGAACTGAGGAATGACTCATTTGTTGTTGGAAAGTGAACACACTTGCTTAATGATACAGCTTGCTTGCTTTTGTGTGTGTGTGAGTGTGTGTGTATGTGCATGCATGTGTGTGTGTTCTTGCTTGCTTGCTTTTGTGTGTGTGTATGTGCATGTGTGTGTGTGTATGTGTGTGTGTGTTCTTTCTGGCAATGTCTTCTTTTGACTCATCGCAATTTTTTTTAAGTTAGCAAATTCATTTTCAAATTGTTCCCACTTTTTTTACTGGCTTCTCATCTTAAATATGTGACTGAAATAAGAGAACTACAAATGGCACCCTATACTTCTATTGTTAGGGACTTTATAATATTGAAGACAAGTCAGAACAAAATTAAAGAAATCTGTAAAGAAAACTGAGGGACCTTGACAAAATTGCTATTATATATTTGGTTATTTACATGAAATACACACAGATATACAAGTGCATCCATGTGTATGTGCAAGTACATGTATATGTATAGAACGCATTTGTATATATATGTGTACATGTATCTATGCATATGTACATACATATATGTATGTGTATGCTGATATATTGCCACAGAATTTTATTCAATTTATCTTGTTAATTCTTTACTCAATTTTATTTCACTTCCTTATATAAGGCTTACTTATTTTCCTTCCAGTTCAGCTCCACTTTTTTCTTGTTTGCGTAATTTACTTCAAAGCTTTGTCAAAGATTAAAACTGAAGATGAATTATGGTTCTGGAATGTGAAATCTTTTGTTCCAAGGCACATGTGCTCACTTGGATAGCACCTTCTTGACTGATCAGTGGGAGAGAGGAACCAAGTAAGTGACTTCATTATCAGAGCACTGGGATACTTTTCATTGTTATTTTTATTCCTTTCTTTTCATCTGAAGCAACCTGAATTTCCACATCTTCCCGAACTTTCTGGAATTCCACTGTCATGTGTACTCTTATCCTGATCTGCCTCTTTCCATCTTTTTGAGGTGTTATCTACCAAGTCATCAACAGGTAAAGCACCAAGAGGTGGGAGTGAGCATGTGAAAAGCTTTGAAGTGAGTCTTGGGATTGTAAACAGTTCTCAGGCCACAGAGCTGAGGAATGGAAAGACTTCAGTCCATAAACAAAAATATTGGGAAAGACTTTTGAGAAGACTTGTTTTTCTAAAAGCAAATAATAGTTAACATACCCAGATTTTAGTTGTTGGGTTTTTTGTTTTCTTTTGTTTTTGTTGTTTATTTTTTGCCTTCTAGTTTCATTTTTTACTTGAAGGGGAAAAAAGACATCTACGGTATCCTCCAAATTATCCAATAGTCTTAAATGGTCAGTGTCGCTTTTGTTGGAATCAGTTATCAAAGCCATTAAAAATTTGCAGGAAACTCTAAAAATCTCCATATATCATGAATCTAATTTATGTGTAGGTGCAGGTACTGGGGCTCAAACTCAGGGCCTTAAGCTTTCACTTGGCTTTTTCACTCAAGGATGGAGCTCTACTACTTGAGCCACACTTCCACATCTGACTTTATGCTTGTTAACTGGAGATAAGAGTCTCATGCACTTTTCTACTGAAGCTGGCTTCCCACTGTGATATTCAAGATCTCAGCCTCCCGAATAGCTAGCTATTACAGGCATGAGTCATCTACCAGCATCTAGCCATGAATTCTGTTTTTTCACATGAATTTGAAGGACTATCTGATGCATGTGTTCTAAGTACTTCACTAATCGTACAGATCGTGTCCTCCGCACTATTAGTGTTATTTTGGCCATCAATACTTGGCCTTTTAAAAATGGTCTTTTGGTTTTATTCCCATGCTTGCTATTTTTGCCCTCATCGAATCCCCCACATGATACTGTTAGCAACTCACTTCTGGAAAGCTTGACTTGTTTTTCAGGGTACCAATTACCCCTCCCAGCTCACATCTTGTGTGGGCTTGGCAGACATCAGCTTCCAGCACCTAGAAGGCACTTCCTTCTCCAGAGTAACTTCAGGAAAACAAGTACTCTGTCACAACTAGCTGAGGTTGGAATTAACCCCTCCTCTGTCTGCATTACAAAATAGGTAAAGACTAACCAGCCCAGGCAAGTTTTTTTGTTCTTGAGTTGATCTCCTTGCGTTTTTTTCCTTGCCTCTTTTCAGACTACATCTAAATTTAGCACCGTGATATGGAACAAGCAAGGCTTTCGTACAAGCTGTGTCACTGAGGGGATTTCGGGATTGTCTAATTGGTCTGCCTTGACAAATCCGATGCCATCTCCCCTTGGTCTGGGCGGGAAGTGAAAGCGAAGATGAACTTGCCCAGGCGGTCTGCTGCTGTGTGTAGGTCTCAGAGCCAGATTCGAGCCAATTCAAAATGAAAACCTTCAAATGAGTGCTCCTGAGAGTAAGATGAAAACCGAATCTGCTTACTCCATCCTCCAGGAGGCCCCAGAAACAACAAAGGTCAAACGGAAGAGTGAAAGAAAAGGCCCTTTACTCTTCCACCTGGCTGGCCTTTCCTAGAGGTATGCCAATACAGAAGGTGGCAGAGAGGAGTCCACTGAGTCATCCTACCCTGTAGCCCATAGCCCAGCTCCCGGCAGCCCACTACCCAGGTCTGTTCCACTCAGGCCTGTGGTTACACCCTCCCATCCCCCCACACACAGAAAGGATGGGCTTCAAACTGAATTCCAGGAGTTATGTAAAATCTCCACTGTGTCAGAATTTTAAAGAGTGAGGGAGAATAATGAAGGCTTGGGAAAACTAGGACTGGGCTTACACTAATGTTTACTCTCCTTTAGCCACACAGATGTGTGTTTTCCCATAAGAATTGTTTCTTGAATGACTTGAGAGCAAAATAATTAGTTGAGATTATTTGGCGCACTAAAGCAGATCATAACTTTTCTTGTTAAAAATCTCTTTTTTTCTATAAATTCATGCTCTATGAAAAAAAAATCAAATGTTATAAGAATATGTGACAGAAAACAAGAGATTTCATTACTACACCCCTGAGGGGTGATTTTCAACAGCAACTTATTTGTTTTATCTGTTCAACTTTCCCCACACAGTACTCTGTCTGTTCTTCTTTCACAAAAATGAGATCTTCCTTGGTATACTTATAATTTTTATTCCAGTCACTAACATACCTTTCCATGTTGATAACGATACCTTGCTTATTTTTTTTTTTTTTGGCCAGTCCTGGGCCTTGGACTCAGGGCCTGAGCACTGTCCCTGGCTTCTTCCCGCTCAAGGCTAGCACTCTGCCACTTGAGCCACAGCGCCGCTTCTGGCCGTTTTCTGTATATGTGGTGCTGGGGAATCGAACCTAGGGCCTCGTGTATCCGAGGCAGGCACTCTTGCCACTAGGCTATATCCCCAGCCCATATTTTTAAGATTAGTCTTCTTGTGTTTGCATTATATGAGCCACACACAGTATAAAGGGAAAGAATATAGAGGTAAATATATTACAAGTGAAACAACATCCTTTCATCTACTCCTCAGCATTAGGAAAACAAAATGATGCATATCACTGAGATTGAATATCATTTTAGAAGACTTTTAATCCTAATTATAGAGTGAATAGAAATTAAAATCAATATACGATCGATCTGAGTAAGAGAGAAAAGCTACAACTTCAAAAGTCAACGCATCTCAGAAAGGTACTTGTTGAAAGAGACATTTATTATACACTGGCTTCAAGACATTAAAATGTCACTTATGAGATTTATGGGGTTTACAAAATGTGTGCCATTTTCTGCAGGGAATTTTCTTCATCCCCAAAGACAGGGTAGTAGAGAGGAGGAAGCCTTTTATTAGGGCTTACTTTTAAAATGTTCTGAAAGTACAGAGGAGTCAGGATGACTGACTTTTGTCCAGCTGGCTACAGGGACTTGGTTCATAAATCAGAAGCAATTGGCCACAGGGAGCCTCACTGTGGAAAAGCTCACATACATTGGCAGCTAATCATTCCCTCTCTCTTATTTTTGTATAAACTGTTTAAAGGAACCATGTGACAGAATATCGGAGAACAGTGACATCCTAATCGCTAGTAATTCTTAGGAAATGTAATTGTAGGAACAGATTTCATACAGTGCCTTCGATCTCGCATAAACACATGTAAATCACAGAGCCCTTTAAATGTCCTAGGAACACAAAGGCCCTAGCTGGGGACTGCAGTCTGATTTCTCTTTGGCGCTTCCTGAAGCAGCTGTGGATTCCCTGGTGGAATTCTTGCCATCCCTAGAGAGCCCAACATTGCCAACAGCTGCCAGTTGTTTCCCAGGAACTGTGTGTCATCCCAACACCACTGGCAGTGCTAACGTGGGTCCTCTAACTTTAGAAAGCATCTGCCTTTCATAATAAAATCTAACTCCCTGCTTTGACTCATCTGCACAAAGTTGTAGATGCTAATTGTAGTGAGGGCTTGTTGTCCCTGGCTGTGAACAGGCTTTCTCCATTGAAAACTGAAAACTCATGTGGCAGATGGCGTGCACCTAACTGAATGGTACAAATGTCTTCTCCATCGCAGCATTTAAGGTTGGATGAGGGTAGACACAGGAAGCATTGAATGCAATTCACTCACAGATTCCAAAGCTGATGCAGATCTATTGGTGCAAGTTTCTCTTGGAAGGAGGGATGCAGGTTCCCTTACCACCTTGCATATCATCCCAAAAGAACCATGGTTGGTATTTGTATAGGACTTGTAAAATAGATCAGAAGAGTCAGAGAACAGGTAAGGTTTTGTTCTGGCTGTTCCATCCCGCTGGAAGAATCCGAAGCTTGATGTAAGGACAGACACTCTGAATTGGACGGTTGGATTCACATCTCTCTCCAAATGTATCTTCAGCCTTGCCTTTTCTTTTCCACTTGTTTATTCTAACATCACCATCCCAGGCTTCGAGGTCTGTCACCTGGATAACATCTGAGCTCCCTAGCTTGGTCCTCTGATTCTAGATCTGACCTTTAGTAATCGACTCTCCCGATCCAATTGTGATCCGCATACATCTACGATGTCATTGCCCTGTTTGGGACTTTTTGGAGTTCTTCATCACCTACATAATAATGTTCATATGAGGCTCTCAGTGTCATCTCTGTCTGCAGCTCCAGGGTGTCCTCTGCTTTCATGTGTTGCATTGAACACTATGTTAGCAATTGTGCCATTCCTCAGCAGTAGCCCTGCACATTGTGTAATTTTGTTTGATATCTTCCTTATGAGGCATGTCTTCCTTTTCCCTTGGCTGGACTAACTACTGCTTTTGTATTAGGATTCTACTCATATACTACCTCCTCCAACCATCCATCTCTGGTCCATCACCCCTTAGGGCAGGTCAGGTTTTTGGCCCTCAGTGAGCTCAGTGAGCAGACCTCGATGTTGCTGAAAATCTCCCTTCTGTCCAGCAACAACACTCATTGAACTCACCATATTGTAGCATAGGAGTTGTTATGGTCCAAATGCTTGTGTCCCCTCAAAGTTTATGTATGTTGAAACTTAAATCCCTATGGTGATGGGATTAAGAGACAAAGCCTTTGAGCATGGTGGGGTGAGTCATGAGGATTTTAACCTCATGAATAGGATTAGGGCTTTTATAGAAGAGGCCCAAGGGAGCATCTTCACCCCTTCCTCCAGGGGAGAACACAGTAAGAAGGTGCTAGCTACAAGATAAAGCCACTGCTACCTTAATCTTAGAAGTCCCAGGCTCCCAACTGTGGGCAGTAAATTTCTGGTTTTTATAAATTACCCACCCTAAACTATTTTGTTATAGCAATACAAATAAAGTAAGACAATAATTGAATTATGTATCTTCTAATATGACATATTTAAGCACATAAGCTTTGACTTACTGAGTTTTCTTCCCCTAAATATATCATAAACTGACATGTTAAATTGAAACCCCTAATACAGTTACTTAAAGTTTATATATGCTGAAACTAAATTCCTATGGTGATGGGATTAGGAGACAAAGCCTTTGACAAAAAAATTAAAAACATTAAAAATTTTAAAAATACAGTAACCTGGGTATTGTATAAATATTTATGTGAATTAGAGAAGGGAAGGAGAACATCAAAATGGTGAGGCAAAGGATAAAGAGCAAACCAATGCAATAGCAATACTCACAAGACAGTATGTTGGAAATTAACTGTACAACTCAGTGGGAGGGAAGGTAGGAGAAAGATAAGGGAGGGGATAACAAATATAATAAGAAATGCACTCACTACCTTACGTCTGTAACTGTGACCCCTGTACATCGCCTTGACAATAAAATTAAATTAAAAAATTGAAAAACACAAACATAATACCACAACTGACACATATTTGGTACTTAATAAATGTTTGGTGAATTAATAAATGTAATGGGATAGGCAAAATAAGGTACATTTTTATATTAGTATGATCAAGTTTATAGCAGGTTTTATATAAGGTTTATAGTAAGTTTTATAACAGGTTATACAAGGCTTACAAGAAGCATATAATTTTTAAGTAAGTAGAATAATTATAAATGATTTCTAGAGCTGAAAGACACTTTAAAGGACATCTGGTTCAACATTTTCTGAAACAACAACAACAAAAACCACAGGGAAACTGAAGCCCAGAAAAAATTTATCATCTCTCCCAGAGCCCACAAGAAGGTAACAATTTAATCTTTGAACACATCTACATATCCACAGTACAAATTGAGGTCTGTCAAATATATGCTTTAGTACATTTACATTCATATAAAGAATCAGCATCATGGTGTTTTTTTTCCCCCCCATCCTGGGCCTTGAACTCTGGGTCTACTCACTGTCCCTGAGCTCCTTTTGCTGAAGGCTAGCACTCTACCTCTTGAGATACAGCATCACTTCTGGTTTATTCCCCAGATTTTTTTCCCTCAGAGCTGAGGACTGAACTCGGGGCGTGGGCTCGCCAGGCAGGCAGGCGCTCTTCCGCTGAGCCAGATCCCCAGCCCCCCCTTTTTTTGGAGATAAGAGTCTCATGGACTTTCCTGCCTGGGCTGGCTTCCAACTGTGATCCTCAGATCTCAGCCTCCTGAGTAGCTAGGATTACAGGTGTGAGCCACAGGATCCCAGCAATATTATGGGTTTTTTTTTAATGGTACATTTAGACATATATATGTACATATTCAGGAGAAATAGGAAGTGCCTATTAGCAAAGCATTCCTCAATTGCTTCAGGTTCCTAAGGGAAATGTCAGTCTGACTCCTAAATGTCTCTGGGACCACCAATTGCAACTCAATGAGGAACCAGAAAATGGATACTTGGTGATATGCGAAAGCAATAGCTACTGTTGTATAAAGGATGACATTTATGAGCCTATTTATGTGCTCTTGCTTCTGTATATCCTCCAAATGCCAAAGCAATGCCATCTCTGATGTCAGCAGTAGCATAGGCCATAAGCTTCTGTGACATTTGCTTGCTGTCCTTTTGTCCTGAAGACTTGGAGAGCAAGAATAATGCCACCGGGTGTCCATGAGACCTGACCAATGTTAATCATATGGATAGATGTTTATGGCTATGGACTGAGTTGAGCTAGCACTGGGCTTTGTGTTTTGAAATAAATACATGTGCTTATACTATGAGGTACCCTATGAAGGCTTAGGGCGGCAATTTCTTTTACCTCACTCTCGAAACAGTACTAAATTAGAAAGAAATTTAGGCAACATAACTATCAAATATCCCATCACAGTGTCTTGTAGTGGTTTGAGCTGATACTTTATGAGGTGAAGGTCCACGGAGGTCCCAATACTGGTTTCTTACATTCTTACAATATTGCATTGAGGATCAGCTAGGGTATAAAGGTCTGAGGGGAAAGGCCAAGAAACTAGAAATTTGCAGTCCTGGATTGTTTTCTTAAACCTACTAATTACCTACTGAGTAACTTTAAGAAAACACGACCTGTTAATGGTTAGCGATTTCAGTTTCTCTGCCCATAAAATAAGCCATAAATTATCTACACCCTTGCAAAAGCACTAGAAGGATAAAATGATTCAATGAAAGATATTGTAAAAGTAGAGCATAGTTTTACAAAGCTGAGAAGCTGTCGGACCTGCAGGGAAAACGAACATGATGTCAGACTTAGAAAAAGGGTCTTTGTTATAACTAGTCTTTGATGCTATAATGTGTTTTCTTCAAGCTATTCAAAAGAAAGGTGCTTGGCAAATCTGATCCATTTTCCTGAGAAAATGAATGACGATCGTGTGCCCCATAGACCTGTTACACTAAAATACTTCACCATAAAAACAAGCATGCTGTTGAAGAGCCTCCTCCATTCTGTTTATATATCTCATCTGTCCATTAGCATGATGTCTGTCCTTGTGGGCTGCCCAAGACTCTCTACACACTTCTTGCTGCTGGGCTATAAATGCAACAAGTTGAGTATCTTAGCTGCCAGTGCTACACTTGGATGTTTGACTCCTTGAGCCTAATAGAACCACTTATAATTTGGATCTTCAAGAGCCGAGGGTAGATATGATTCAAAGTAGATACTTTCTTGATTTAAGATTAGGGACTGGCTTCTGAGTTCCTGTGCATACACACACACACACACACACACACACACACACACACACACACACACAGAGTGAAGGTGGGAAAGATGGTTGATCAATCGACCACACCTGTGTCAAAGAGTCTGGACTCATTCTTGTCTCATAATTTTGTGGCTCAGGAAATAAAAAAAGAAAGCGTTTTCTTTGTCCTCCAAGTCAGGCATGGAAATAAATAGGAGTAAGTTGGCCTCCGGGGCCTCATGAACTCTGAAACTACCTACAGAATGAAATAGAGGGCTGAGTTTTGATGACCTCTAACTTCCTAAGGTTGTAGGTTGAAAAAGAGTCACCGGAAATGGGAGACCAGTGAAGCTACCTGGTTCATTTGCAATTTTCTCCCCCCACCCACACCATCCACCCAAAGGTAAGGAAGTTCTTCACCTTGAGAGAACCATGATTCACATGAAGATGTTTTCCATTCCCCAGAGCCTCTTGAGCCAAACTTTTGCTATTCACGCTGATCTCCTCAGAACCTGACTCATTCTTGGCCATAACAGATGGTCAACAAACATTTATTAAACAAGTAACTACATAATACACCACCTTTTGATTCTTCACTTTGCTAATCTACTAAAAAAAAAAAATCAATCCTCTACTTACAAGAACTTCAGAAATGTTTTCCCATCCTAACGTTTTTTATAGTCCAAATGGAAAAAAAAAGTCTTTCCATTTTAATTTTTAAATATTGGAAAAATGCAGTGACCACAGTTTATTTTCCCCTCTGCTCTCCTCAAGGCCAGTGTTGCTCATTTAAATGCAATGTTCTGCATGTTTGGGACAGTGGCTTAAGTTGGGAAGCTCTTACAGGAACTCAATGCTGTTGAAATCCCAGAACCTTGGCTGGGGCCTGGAGAAGCAGCAGCCAGAAATGGTGGTGATAGTTAAGGACCATGTGCCTTAGCACCAGGCATCAGTCAGGCCTACCTCTGCACAGCAGATCTCCAGCCTGACGAGTGTGTGTGAGTATGGAAACAGTCAGCGATGTCTGAGAAAGCCAGAAGGCCAGTCCAGATGACTAGGAAGATTAGAAACCAGAAAACTTCCGTCTTGGTATTTGAAAACCACACGGTATTTTACAACATTCCTGCCTATTAACTGCTGGGAAGGGCACTACCTTATTGCCTTTTGCATAATGGAACCAATCTTTCCCCTCAGAGGCCCTGGATTGCTTTGATCGAGTTCAAAAGATGAGGAGAATGATGACTAAGGACCTTGGGAACCAAACTGAAGAATCTCAGACATAGTCAAGGGATATTTGGAGGGGAAAGAGGTGGGGGGGGGGGGACTGTTGTTTGTTTTTTTTTAACTGATGCATCATCTTGGTAAACAATTCCTATAGTCTGTGCACTTTATCAAATCCCTCACCCAAATATTTGCTATTTATAAAATAATCAAGGAAACAGACTTGTGTTTATCATTCCTAAATCAGCAGCAGTTTGATGAATTGAAAACAGTCTTACTTTTTCCTCTTTCCTCTCCCTTGGCCAGTCTCCTGTAAAAGTGCCAACATTATACACCCAACTCTCTCTTTAAACAGTACAAACAAAAAAAAATAAAAATAAAAGTGACCTCTGTGAACTGGATGTTGTCTCTGCACAGGTTAGAGTTTGGGCCAAGAGCTAGGCCCACAAGTACCAGAGGTAGATGTTTGGACCCATTGAGTTCGACAGGGATACAGTAAATGTCTGTTTCCGGTTCACAGGGCCCTCCGCGTCACTGCATAGTTTGGACGTCTGACCAGTTTCCTGACTTTGAGAGTCTCTTACTTTAAACATGAGGGATGGATTCTGGAGAGGAAAGGAAAGACACACGCAAGTCTGGCCCCATGGGCTGTGGCTCTCAGGATGGCTCGTCCAGACCGGACTTAAACAGAGCTATTTTGATGCAGGCCAGTGCTTGTTTTCTGTTGCTGTCCTGAAAGAGGGTGAGGGCCAGGCCAGGGGTGGGTGTGCTGGGAGCCCTGGGTAGAGAAGAACAGTTCTGAGCCAGTTTTTGGCAATGCCACTTCCAGGAAAGTCCCATTCTCCTAAGTAGTGACGCTGTCTTTCCAACTCAGAAAACGCTTAGAAAGCGAGTTCATTTCTGTGTTGTGTTAAGGGGTCCTAAGCACATTTCCCACAATGAAACAAAGCTTTGCTAGGTGAAAATACCCAAACTGCTCTTTCTAAAAAAGGCAAACTTTTAAGATAAGACCTAACTGATAGAAAGAAATGCCTCTCAAATTCTGTTCTTGTTACATACATCTTTTTGCTTTTAATTTACCTTGTAGAGTTTATACAAGGAACAGACCTACATATACATAGAATTTTTAATGAAAGGAATTATCAGCAAATTACGTAGAGGTGTCATTTTAGACATAGGGATGAACAATTTGGATCTCTTTAAATCTAACAGATCCCTTTCAATCTAATCAAATCTATTTAAGATTCCTTTGAATGTCTTTCCAGTTGCATGTCTCATTAATAAAAATTACACACACACACACACACACACACACACACACATACACACACATGCATGAGTTTTTTTGTTTTTTTTTTTTGTGGACTTTCAGTCTGTTCAAAGCCATTCTACTGTTGAACTGTCCTCACTCTATCCCTGCTTCATCAGCATATTACTGAATGGGACAGTAAACGTTATCTATTACTGTAGTTCTTGTATTCATTGCTACTAATAGGCTGACCTAGCTTAAACGCAGATGTCTGCTCTGCCACAATGACACTGTGTTTGTTATTTTCTGGAGCAGTGGTCTCTTTTTGGCATGACTAGCTGAGAGAAGCCAATGCAGGCAGACTTCTAGAAGAAACAGTGGGAGAAACATCAGCCACGAATGCTGACTGGTGTTTGTAGAAAATGGTGCACATTCATGAATAAAAATTTCATTGCTGTTATGAAAGAAAATGTCTCATATTGACAAGAAAGAGTGTAGTCAATAATCTCATGAGGGGCTGGGGATATGGCCTAGTGGCGAGAGAGCTTGCCTCGTATACATGAGGCCCTGGGTTCGATTCCCCAGCACCACATATACAGAAAACGGCCAGAAGTGGCACTGTGGCTCAAGTGGCAGAGTGCTAGCCTTGAGCAAAAAGAAGCCAGGGACAGTGCTCAGGCCCTGAGTCCAAGGCCCAGGACTGGCAAAAAAAAAAAAAAATAGTAATAATCTCATGAGATCTAGAAGCACCGTAGAGGGGGACATCTCCTCACCCCATGTGTGAGAATAGTCAGGGGAGTATACTGTGAGCCCCCAGGTGTGGGGCTTTGTCCCCATAGACCACTGGCAACCAGAAGAAGACAAGAGTGGGTGGGCCAAGCTTTTGTTGTTCTCTCTTCCAGCACTGTGAGACAAGTAGGAAGACCAGTCCCTAAGGATCCCATCGAAGGCTAGCCCAAATTACTTTCTCTCAGGAACATTTGCCTCGAACCACTTTTAGGCACACATCTACTTTCCTTTTGCCAGAAGAGCATTGTTATGTTGTCTAAAATTGTTCATGTTTCCTTTTGAGATGCTATCAGGCAAATCTATTCATGTATTTCCCAAATCTGCTATTAGCAATTCTCTTTCTAGTAGATGCAAAAGGAAGACCACACAACCGTTACTAACGGGAAGCTTAGGGTTAGTTTTCTTTTTTCTTTTTCAATTAAAAAGCTATTGATCATCTTAGAATTCTTAATACTGTATGCTAACATCTTAACATCACCATCATCATGGCCTCTGTTTATAGTACCACAATATCTAGTACTCTCTATGCACATAATTAGAGAAGAACAATGCATCTTACATGGAATTCTCCAAATTAAGTATTTGTGTGGGTGTGGATGTGTGCGTGCATGCGCTGTACTGGGGCCTGAACTCAGGGCCTGAGCACTGTCCCTGAGCTTTTTTTTGCTGAAGCCTAGTGTTCTACTGCTTCGAGCCACAGCTCTACTTCTGGTTCTCTGGTGGTTAATTGAAAATACATCTTGCCTGAGAGGGCTTTGAACATCAATCCTCATATGTCAGCTTCCTAAGTAGTTAAGATTTCAGGCATGAGTCCCAGTGCTGGATTTAGATTTTTTTTTTCTTAATGGAACCTAGTGCTCTACCACTTGAACAACTGCTCCAATTTCAGCCTTTTGGTGATTAATTGGAGATCAGCGACTTATGAACTTCCCTGACTAGGCTGGCTTTCAACTGTAATCCTCGAGTTTCTACCTCCTAAGTATTTAAGAATACAGGCATGATATTATTCTTTATTATATAGAACTTTGGCTGTAGAATCTCCTAGAAACTCTAAATGCCATGTGGATACAATGAGGGTAATTTATATTCAACAGTTTAGTATGAACCTCTAACATGATGACTGCTTTTCCTGTTCATTCTCTATTATAATCGAAGGAAGGAGAAATGAGAATAATTGAAAAATAATTTATGATTCAAGCAAAAGCCATCCACATTTGGTTCTGATTTCTCACACCTTGTAGTCTGCACACTCCTTTCTACCCACCTTCCATTCACATCTCTGATTGATGATGATCCATTGAGAGGGGAACTCATGAAACAGTTCCAAGCTAGATGACAGAATCCAGAGCAGATAATTCTCTGGACAAAGAGCAGAGGTAATAGAAGGTGCCGGAAGAGACTTTCTATGGAGAATAATCTCTGCCACTACATCATTTTAGTCCCTGGGAAAAGATTTTTGGCCTTCATGCCTGAAGTTTCTTTTTATAAACTATGATGAATAACCTAAATGATATATACATTCTTCTGCTGGCACCGTGATTGAAATTCATATATAAATAAAAATTAATTGAACTTTGCATTGTGGTGTTCTTATGCTAAATGTGCAAAGAATTTAGTATTATAATAATAATAACAATAATAATAGTTAAAAGTTGATAAACAAAGTCAAACTTAAAGAATTAAAATATTAAAGCAATTTAGAACCAAAAATGCTTTTTAAAAAGTAAAGATTTACATACTTTGAATGGAAGATTTTTACCACCGTGTCTTTTCACGGGTGACTTAAACATGCCTTTCAAAGTTGTGATGATTTTGAGCAAATCTCCCAGTGGACTGAGCTCTTCCCAAATTTGATCCTGCTCATTTGAAGTTAACACACGCAGCAACTTTTGAAATTCATATTCCAGTTATTCAAGTAAATGAACAGCGTCATTTGGTTATTGGATATGTTTTTTTTTTCTTTTTGAAACGTAAGCCTTTTGAGACACCGCTCCTGGGTATCAATACTGAAATAAAAACATTGGCTGAAATCATAAAGTGTTTCGGGGCATGTTGAGCCAGCCTTGCTTCCTGGGCTCACAGAGCTTCAGAAGCTGAGATGTGCTCTGATGTCGCTGTTCTCTGAAAGCTGAGCCAGTCCATGTGGTGGACATCTTTGAATCACATACTGCTTACATTTCTCCATGCCTTGGAAAATGAAATTTTCCCCCTTTGAATGCTTCAAGACCAGCTCCAAAATACATTGTTTCGCCCACCTGCAACTTCCTCCAAGGAACATAACTTTTTGATTCAAGTCACAATTTCCTCATATTCTACAACCTCCATGTTATCCTCTTTTAGTTGTCAATCCACTGCATTGTTAGATGCTACGGATTCTCAGCTGGCAAGATGGAGGAGTTCACGAAGATGTTACACATGTACAAGGCCGGAGGAGATTTCTTCAATTCGCTACTGCAATCTATAACCTTGTTCATTCAATAAGGAGCCTACTTGGCACCATAGATCTTAAAAGTCCAGAAATATACACATATATGTATAATTTTATGGTTCTGGTGATAATGGTACTGGACTCTTAGCTTCAAGCTTGCTAAGCAAGAGTTCTACCACTTGAGCCATACTGCAGTCCTTTTGCTTTTAGCTTGTTTTCAGATAGGGTCTCATGCTAATTTTTCCCAAGCTGGCATCAGATAGCAATCCTCCCATCAGCTTCCCTAGACCCTGGGAGGAGAGGTGTGTTCTACCATAGGCGGCCAAATCCACAAAACCTTGACTTCTAAAAGTATAGTGAGCCAGACTCAAAGAAACATAGACTCAATGGTTTCCATCATTGGGAATACACATCTAGGATACACATCTAGGATTGGGAGTACACATCTAGGATAGTCCTAGCAGAAGATCACAATAGCTCAATAGCTATGTACATGTGATCACATTAAGATGATGCTAAGCAAAATGAACTCCAAGTTATGGAAATAAGTGGTTTGTCGTTGCTGTTATTTCCAATATGCCAGGTGAAATTGTACCTTTCTCTTTTGTCTTTCTTCCCCATGGTTTTACCCCTGATGTCACTGTAACTGATTTTGGTACCCTGGGTATTGAATAAAGGTTTATCTGAACTAGGGAAGGGAAGGGGAACATCAAAGTGGAGAGACAAAGGGTAAAAGGTGAACCAATGCAACAGCAATACTTACAAAACAATATGCTGTAAAGCAACTGTACAACTGGGAGAGTGGAGGGAGTTAGGGAGGGAGAGAAAGTGGGAGAAAATGAGGGAGGAGTTAACACATTTGATAAGAAAAGTACTCACGGCCTTATGTATGAAACTGTGACCCCTTTGCACATCACTTTAACAATAAATAAATAATTTTTTTAAAGTCTCCATCAAAGAGAAAAGCTTCTAGCTCTGCTTGCAGAACAATAAAGAGCACAAAGAGGAGATAGAGTGTAGGTTTCAGATAGAGGTCCTTGGTAGAAGGGCTATTACTGTGAGATAGAATTTAAGTTCTCTCAGAACTACCAAGGCAATGTCCAATGATACGAGGCCCATAGGCAGTTTCTTCCTGCTTTCTGTCTCTTCCTTAATAACCCAGCATGTCTACAGTTGCTTTGGATCAGTTCAATTCAACTAAAACTTAGCTTTTGTCCTATGCCAATACCTTTTGCTGTTTCTAAGCATCTTTCTTGTCTTGTTTTTGTTTTTCTTTGCAGGCATTCTGGGACTGAGTCCTGTTGAATACTGTCTCTTAGCTTTTATGTTCAAGGCTGGCTTCTTATCATTTGAGCTATAGCTCCACTTCTGGCTTTTTGCCGATTAGTTAGGCATAAGAGTCTCACAGACTTTCTTACCTGGGCTGACTTCAAACTGCAATCTTGAGAGCTCAGCCTCCTGAGTAGCTAGGATTGCAGGCCTGAGCCACCAACACTCTTAGCATCTTTCATACTGCACCTATCCCTATTTTGCCTCTTGGCCTTGAAAGGTCATACATCATTGTAGGAGCATTTTCAGACTAGAATATATGATGCATTTCTAGAAGCACACAATGTTACTATGTGCTCTTGAGTTCTTGATTTATACCCTGTCTCTCCAAGGGACAGCTCACTGTTTGCACACAGGTGAATTGCTGTGTATCTTGCAGGACTTGCTATGCCTTTCATACTTTGTGAAGCCTCTGACTGTGTCCACTCTGTGCTTCCCAAAGTACCCCGAGTAACCTTTAATCGATGGTTATCTGAGAAACTGTGTCTTCGCCCTCAAATTTACATGTTAAATTACTAGCACTCAGATAGCCCCCCCCCCCACCATACTTGAAGATGACGTCTTCAAAGAAGAAGCTGATAGAGTCAGGAAGGCCAAACGCAAATCCAGTCTGACGAGCAACCTTGCAACATGAGGAAGACACATCAGAGATGTTCATTCAGCACAGAGATGCCTGGGAGGACCGCAGCTGCCAGCCCTAGAGAGAGGCCTCTGGAGAAAGCAAAGCCCAAGCCTGCTGCTATCTGCCCGGAACAAGGAGCAAATGAATTGCTATCGATTAAACCACTCAGTGTCTGATACTTTGTGACAGCCACCTAAGTGAACAAACAGTTGTTTCAGCCAAGTCTACTTCTCCACTTCAAACACTCGGAAAAGCGATTGTCTTTTCATCTCTCCAGCCACAAAATCTAGAAGAGTATCTGGCAAATGTCAAGAGACGTTTGCTGAATTAAAAAAAAAAAAAGTTGAGAGAAGGATCTTTTTCACTCTGATCATCATGGAATGTTTGCTTCCTTGTTTCCCTCCCTCTTTATATCCATCCTCAACTGTCCTGGTCCCTATGACGTGAATCCTTGTCTGTGTCTGACATGCACGTTGTTAACACAGTTCAGTTTATTCCCAGCCTTTGGAGCTATCATAAAAGGCAGCAGTGATCCCGAGAGCCATGCATATACACGGAAGTTGGGCTTTTACGGTATGTTCAGCCACCACAATGGCCCAGCCTCTATGCCTAGCCAACAGTAACTGAGCTATAGGAGCACTAACAGCAAAGGCCTGATACACATGTCACTTTTCTAGAGCCAGAATAGCCTGGTATTGGGAAGCAGAACCTATTCCTAAGAAAAGTCTCCTTGGATGGACAAGCTTTCAAGTAAATGACCAAGAGGACAGCAGAAATAGTACCTAGAGTGACCAAGGTAATGTCAGCTCTGCATCCTAAAGTAATTATTCCCACAAAACCCTCTTATATCCTATTTGTAACTTTTCTTTTGTTTTTCATCAAAGCATGGCATATTTACATGAGATAATGCAGAAAGACCATATCTCTGCAAATGAACAAGACCAATGCCTCGAAACATTTTTTTTTTTAATGTTACTCATTGTGCAAAACTTCTGGGCCCCAGAGAATTCTAAGCAGAATTCTGGGCTGGATATTTAAACACCCATAAAGGCTGCATTTGTTTTTACACATATGTACTCTATGCCCAACTCCGTCATCCTTGCTTAAGAAATGCTGTGTTGAAATGGAATGATGTTTTGGGAGTGATGGTGAGGGTTGAGTCCTCTTGTAAAATGGTAGCCCTGACTCAATGCAAATATTCTCGGGATAGCCTGGCCACTACATGTTGGTTCACAAAATGTCCACTGGACACTCTGAATCCAGTTTGGAAGGAATACTTCCTCATTATGTGACTTTTCAATGGAAAATTATTTTATTTCTAGGTCTTGTTTCATGTGTTACAAAAAAATATATATCCCAGCTTGCCAGGCACCAGTGACTCACGCTTATAATCCTCGCTACTCAGAAAGCTGAGGTCTGAGAATCACAGTTTGAAGCCAGCTCAGGGAGACAAATATAAGACATTCTTATTGCCAATTAGCCACCAAAAAGCTGGAAATGGGGGTGTGTCTCAAATAGTGCAATGCCAGGTATGAGAGAAAAAGCTGAGTGAGAGCCTGAGGTCCTAGGTGCAAGCCCTCATGTTGGTGCAAGAGTGTGTGCACACGCATGCACACACATATACTAGTTTAACTAGTGAGTTAGTTACGGATCCTTCCCCCAAAATAGAGATATTTAAGGATACAAAGTTCTTTAATGTTACATCTATGCCAAACTACTTCAGACCAGTGTACTTTGTTATCCAAACAAGGGTTATAAGCCAAGCAACAGAAAAAGCGCACAGCTATAATCCCAGCTACACAGGAGGTGGAGCTCAAGAGGACTGTAATTCAAAGCAAGCCCCAGTGAAAGCTAGCAAGACCTCATCTCAATCAATGAATCAGGCATGGTTGCCTATGCTTGTCATTCCAGTAACGGAGGGTAGTATAGGTAAGAGGATCACAATGTTAGGCAGGAAATTTGCACACACACATTAAAAAACCAACTAAAGCAGAAAAGGGCTCAAGTGGGTAAGCACATTCTTAACCATTCAGTCCCAAGTTCAAAGACCCAGAGCCTTAGAAAACAACTGACAAGTTTTTAGCCCTATAGCTGTCAGTTGCGGGGTCAAGAACAAGTATCACCCCAAAGACTTGTGATAATGTTGAGGAATCTTCAGCAAATTCCAAAGACTTTGCTTCTTCTAGACACCAAGTGAAGTAAACTCCATATTAGATGTCAATGTATACAAGACATAGTATAAATACCTTAAGAGTAAAAAAGATTAAAAGTCCCTAAAATATTATATATAGAGATATGTATATATTATAGCTCATGAGTATATAGTAAAGAAACAACCTTTTCAGTTGTTATGAGAGCTAAGTAAATTCATGGTACAGAGTCTGTCATGAATTAGTACATATTACCAGACATTGTATGATGCATCAATTTGTACTTTCCTTTATAGCCTGAGTCCCCCCATGAAAAGTAAACTCCGTAGGGTTAGGGAGTTGGTATAGCGTTGTTCTTGGATCTAGAGTTCCCCTTGTTACTATCTGGCACATGTTAAGTGCTGTGTGTGTGTATTTTGAACTTAAAGAGGGAGTAATTTAACTATAAATAGTAAAAGGTAGAGCCACTTGTGTTATTGTTTTGTCACACACTTTTCATGTTTTATGTTTTTAAATCTCTCTCCACTGGCTTCAGCCTTGTGCATAACGAAATGTTGCAAACAAGAGACTAAGTTCTAAATGAGCAAGATCATTTTGAGTTTTCAAGTTGTCTCTAGGGGTCTGTAGTCACAGGAACCTGGATTATTTGCTTTCAGGAGACTAGGCAATACAGAAGGGGATAAATGTTGTCTTCCCATTTCTTTCTTTTTCATCCTTTCCTCCCTGTTAGCTTCTTGTCATACCTGTTTACTTTGTACCCATTTTGTCCATCAGTGTCTAAAAATAAAGTTATATACTATGAGGTCAAAATGACAGGTTTTTTTCTGTGTAGACCATCTAATTCCCAGGCAGAAAATATTCATCTCTCTCTCTAAGCCCAATGCAGTTCCCTAATTTTATTATTTATTTTGATCGTACAGGTTGTGGGGCTTGAATTCAGTGCTTCATGTGCTCCTTGGCTTTTTCACTCAAGGCTAGGGCTTTACTACTTGAGCTACACCTCAACTTCTGGCTTGCTGGTGGTTAATTGGTAATAAGTGTCTCATGGACTTTTCTTCCCTGGTCTGGCTTTGAACCAGGATCCTGAGATCTCAGTCTCTAGTGTAGCTAGCATAAGTAGAACTACAGACACCGGCTCCAGGCTGGATTTCCTATTCTTGAAGCCGTATAAGGGAGTTAGCCAAAGTATTCGCAATGAAGCATGACGGTTAGAAAATGTTGTATTTTCCATGACACAGGACAAGCGGCAATGCATTCCACTGTGAAATCACTTGACTTCATGCAAAAGTCTCATTTTGAAGCAACTTTCTGTTGTGTAAGCGAAACTTCTGTTGCGTTGTTTGTCGAATAGGCATTTGGGTTTATATCCCCAACCCTTGAAGGAGGGAACAACAATCAACATTTTATCATCTCCTGTTGGTGTGTGACTAGCTAAAGAATCTCATTAAAACCCTATTTGCAGGAAGTGGCCTCATTTACAGCTCCCTGCTTGGTAGTCAGGGGAGGTAAAGTGAGTCATGAGATGTCAACTCTGGGTGGGTGAGTGTCCTCTAAAGCTGCAGATGGCTGCCACCCCACTGCATTCCCCGTGTGTTAGACGAAGCTGTGACCCATGCACGCTCTAACCTCTGATAGAAGCATGCGCTCTCCTTACCCCCCCGCCTCCCCCCCCCCCCCCGCAGACCTGCAAAACCCATTATTGCCTAAGAAAACCCAGAATTGCCGAATGCTTTCCTTTCTTCTGACTTAGAATGCACGTCATCAAGCGTGTAAAGGAAAAGAACAATGTGTAAAACATTGTCTGGGGTTTCTCACTCCTTCTAAGATATTTTCATCATGAGTTCTCAGCGGAACCATTATTTCATCAGAGGATTTTGATGTCCCTGGGTGAGAACTTCCAGAGCATCGAATAAATAAAATCCAAACCTCACAGAACATCTTGTGGGGAGGTTGCTTAGAAAACTTGGATGATTTTATTTCTCATGTGAAAAATATTATAGCATCTATATAAGGATCTTTATGAACTTTACAGAAACATTCCTTTTGTCATATAAACATATTAGTCAAGACCCTGACAAGAAGAAAGAAAGTTTACTCTGAAAGTTTCCAGTGAAAACTGTTGGACAAATGGCTACTTACAGAGGTGTGGTCAGATTAGTAGAAAAATAAAAAGTTGGGCATGGGTGGCTCCTACTGGTAGTCCTAGCTACTCAGGAGGCTGAGATCTGGGGATCGTAGTTTGAAACCAGCACCAGGAGGAAAGTCTGTGAGAGTCTTATCTCCAGTAAACCATCAGAGAACCAGAAGTGGCACTGTGGCTCAAAGTGGTAGAGCACTAGCCTTGAGCAAAGAAGCTCAGGGACAGTAGCTAGGCCCTGAGTTCAAGCCCCATTACAGAAGAAAGAGAGAGAGAGAGAGAGAGAGAGAGAGAGAGAGAGAGAGAGAGAGAGAGAGAGAGGGAGAGGGAGGGAAGGAAAGGGAGAGAGGGAAGGAAAGGGAAGGAAGGAAGGTAAGAAGAAAGAAAGAAAGAAAGAAAGGAAGGAAGAAAGAGAGAAAGAAAGAAAGAAAAGACTGTTGAGGCAACTAGAGACTGGCAATGATATACCCTGGTACAAAGGACAAGGGAACCAAACAATGCAACCCAAAACTTGGTGTCTGGTATAGCTACCGCCATTGACCACCCAAAGGACGGGGGAATCCTATGATTACTATTCTCATCTGATCTCCAGCTGCTCGTGGGACAAACTTAGCTGAAGCCAGGGATAAGCAGCCTGAGTGTAGTGGTGCAGAAGGCTCAGCTTCCCAGAATAGGAGAGAGCAGCGTCTGGAGAAGGTCAGAATACCAACGTGCTCTGTGTAGAGTTTTGTTTCGTTGTAGTCCTGGGGTGTTTTATGCTTGCTAGGCTGTGGATACTACTGAGCTATGCCTCTCACTCTCTTTTTCCCCTGGTTATTGTTGCTATATGGTCTCATTTCTCACCTGGGTCAGGCACCAGAGCTGTGATTCTTCTATGGTAGGTCTCTCGTCCATGGAAAGATCAAAGGGATATACCATCTGTGTAGCTTTTCTCCTTGGAGATGGATTCTTATGGACTTTTTTTTTTTTACCTAGGCTGAAACTATGGTCCTCCCAATCTCCCTCCCACATCATTTGGGATGACGTGTGTACTTTGCTAGGGAAAACTTTATGGCCTGAGCTGGCTGCAAACCACAGTCCTCTTAATCTCAACCTCCCAAGTAGCTAGGATTACAGGCATGAGCCATGGGTTTCTGGTCCACATAAAGTTTGTTATATATAATAATTTTTATTTGTTCATTTTTTTCCCCATTGTGGTGCTTGAACTCAGGCAGCGCCTGGGTGCTGTCCCTGAGCTTTTTTTTTTTTTTTTTTTGCTCAAGGATAGCTCTCTACCACTTTGAGCCACAGCTCCACTTACGGATTTTTTTAGTGGTGAATTATAGATAAGAGTTTCACGGGGACTTTTCTGTCTGGGCTAGCTTTGAACCATGATCCTTGGATTTCAGTCTCCAGAGTAGCTAGGATTATGGGTGTGAGCCACTGGCTCCCGGCTATATGTAATTTTGCTCATTGTTTTTCCCAATACTTATGATGAATTTGTAGTCATTTATCTAGGCTGTCTTTATCTTGGTTCTTCTGCATCACTGATCTGTACTTTCTGCGCAATGCTAATTCTTCCCAATTGGGATTAATCTTGATCTCCATTTTGGTCAAGCAAAATTTAAAATTATAAAAATTGTACAGTTCTTCTACATCCTTCTGAATCTTTAAGTTAACAATTATTTGATATGTAATAGTTTCTCTTTTTGTCAAGAACATTAAAACACTTGACTTTATCTTATTGATCTTAACTGTATTTCTTTCAGGTCGGCCTCTGAAAATGGTACCTAGTACAATGACACATGAAAATAGACGCTTAATAAATGTTTGTGGATGGGATGATCACCACTGGAAGCCTCTGTGCAGATAGGGAAACTCATACTAAAAAGTTAAGCAACTTAGTATCTTATGGTGTGCCAATCAGAAAAGCCAAGCCAGCGGCTGACTCAATATTCTGCCTCTAAGCAGAGATTGTGCTAAGCAGGGCAGGATTTTAACAAGAGGTTTTTTTTTCTCCCTGTACTTTGGCCCAATCTTCAGAACAGGTAAGGTATTCTGGGCATGATTTTTCAACTGATTAATCTCCTAGATTGTCAGAAAAAAATGTATGCTCCATTATTTCTCCTCAATCATTAAACGTTATAAGCAGGAACAAAGCACTTGAACTCAAATATCATGGTTTCTCATTTCTGAGGTAAAGATAAAGAAAACTAAAGCACAGATTAAACCCAGGAATTGCCAGTAACAGCAACTCTTTCTTATCAATGAAAGTACAGGAATGACCTGAAAAAATAAAATATGCATGGTTGTAAGACCTCTAGGGATATTATAACCCATATGCAATAATCACACCACAGCATTTCAAAGTTCTAAAGGCTGGTTCTTGGACATCCACATTTTCCACAGTGTCCCATGGAGAAGTCAAGAGGCCTAGATTCACTGACAGCCAGATAAGCTTTTGTTTGGTGGAGTAATATTAAACCAGGTAGATTAAATTTTGTACATGTATTAAGTCATTGGTCAACACGGACTCACTGGGGCTAGGGCTGATCTATAACCTTGGAGACATACTTGGGACCCTCTGTTGGACAGTGTGCCCAGCCTTGTGGTAGCTGCAGACAGGTAAGAGAAACCCTCAGGAGGTGTGGCTCTTCTCAAAATCACATGGATCCCAAATCAGTGATAATCAGTTACTTAACATGATTACTGCTGAGCACCGTCCTTAGTGCCTTCCTTTCTCTTCATACTCCTAATCATAACAGAATCCTATTTCACAGATAGGAAATATTCCTATCACTTGAATGTGAGCTTTTTTTTCTTCCTTATGCCCCAGGAGCCCCTAGATGTCTAGCTATGATTTCTCATGTGAACTACAATGGATCAGATGACTAATTGGCCTCCCTCTATTCCCATTCTTACCTTTACACTCTCCACATTACAACTACCATTATTGCTTAAAGACACGTATGTCCAAGTCCATTGCTGGCTTAAAATGCTTCACCTAGGATCTGGGTGCTGGTGGCTCATGCTTGTAAGCCTAGCTACTCAGGAGGCTAGGATCTGAGGATTTCAGTTCAAAGCCATCCTGGGAAGAAACATCCATGAGACTCTTATCTCCAGTTAACCACCCAAAAGCCACAAGTGAAACTGTAGCTCAAAGTGGTAGAGTGCTACAAGCCTTGAGCAAAAGAGCTCAGAGACAGCACCCAGGGCTTGAGTTCAAGCCTCAGGACCAGCCTGTGTGTGTGTGTGTGTGTGTGTGTGTGTGTGTGTGTGTGTGTGTGTGTGTGTATTTTTCCCTCCACAGATTTACTACTACATTGAGATCCATATAGACTTTTTTTTGGCTTTCTCACTCCTTGTTTCTTTCTTCCCCCTCCCTCCTCAATTCCTCCTCTTCTTCCTTCTCTTTTCACTTGCTCTTGTTCTCTCCTGTTTTTCTTCCGTCCTTTCTTTTTCTGAGATAAGTTCTCCTCTTTTCTTCTCCCTTCTGTCTCTCTGTTTCTTCACTCACTGTTGCTCTCTCCTTTCTTCCTTCATTCCTTTCTTTTTTGAGACAAGGTCTCACTACGCAGTCCAAGTTGCTGGCCTAGAATTTGGATATAGATCAGACTGGCCTCAAACTCTCTGTCCTCTCTCTCAGCCTCCCAGGTGCTAGGATTACCAGTGGACGTTAGTGCATCCAGCTTGAAATCCATACTTTTTCTGGTGTTGGGAACTGAATCTAGGACTTTGCACATGCTGGACAAGTACTCTAACATTGAGCTATATTACCAACCCCAAATATCTGAAATATCCTCTCTTTTCCTCTCTTTGTGCTTATCTCTTATCTTTCACTGGTCTCTATCTCACACTCCCCTCTGCTTGAAAAATAAAGTCTAATTTCAAGACCTATCACATTCTGACTTTTGTGCCTTTCTTCAGGCTCATCTCCTACCATTCCCTTCGGTACCGACTATATCCAGAAATACATTTGTCTGGCAATGCTCCTCATCTCAAGACTCACCCTAGCATAATTGTTTATCTAAACAATTGTGTGGACCACATTATATGGTTCACTGTTTATAAATGCCTCTTTAAAGGACTATATGGCTAAACTCTTCAACATACTCAGGATTATGGTTTCTAATCCAGAATAATCTCGCCTTTTACACCTGGGAAATGAAGGTATCAGAATTCAGAGTCTCCACTTGGGATCCTCTGTCCTTCTGCATGAGGAAGGTAATCCATAAAGGCAGGATTCTGTGTCTTCCAAGTCCTCATGTTCCCTACACCTAGACCATTCTCTGCTTTCCCAGAAGTCAAGATTTCCCTGGCCATACAGTCTGACCCTTATTGTAAGGCTCCCACAAATCTTGCCTCTAGATCTATCTTCCAGAGAAAGGCTTAAGTAGGTGGTAGATTCCTTGACCCAAGAGATGGCCTTGGTTGGCTATTTGCAGAGGCACCTGGACCGAGAACAGACTGGACTGTGTACAGTTCATACAAGGTTCCTAGAGGTGGGTCAGACCCGGGACTCACAGGGGAGAGTAAATGGTAGGCTGAGAGCTACTTGTTAGAACATGAAGGAGTTACCCGGTTCTAAGATGAACCGAGCCTTCAAGTAGCTATGTGGGCAGATTTATCATGGTGGGTATATGGAACATATTTTGTCATTTGCAATTTTGGAATATTTGTAAATGTGAGCTTCCATTTGGATTTAGTTTTGACATTAAAAAAAAGTCCTGTTTTCTAACATAGTGTGATAGTGCTAAGTCATGACTGAGCCTAGGCTCAAGACAGCAAAAAGGGTCAACTTATTAAAACTCAAGGGGAAAAACTATGGCATTAAAACAACAGAATACATCAATTAAATTAATTGTCAAGGTAGCTAAGACACTTAACTAAAACATTTGTGTTCCAAGAACCAAAGCTATGCTGAAAGGCTAGATTGCTTGCCTTACATGGGAAGCCCTGGGGTCAATCTTCAGCACTGGGAGCGGGGGGAGAGGAGAGAATAAAAATTAAACATGTTTTTACAAGATAGATACCATTCACTAAATAAATGATTAATTGTTTTAAAAAAAGGTTTATGTGAATTTTCCAGCATATTCCGTATTTCCAAAAACACTACATTTATCTATGAAGTCCTCCATAGATGTGTTAAGAATGAAGTCAAAGAAAGCATGAGTCAGATAGCAAATACTAACTGGGGCACCCCATTCTATCCATAGAAGAAGAATAATTTAAAAAATAGCCAAAGACTTTCTCGGAACCATCAGGTCTCTGCTACTTCCAATGACCCCTCTGCCCTTCATAGGCTGATAACATCATCACTGCAGGAGGGAGAAATATTTGTCTTCCCAAATGGAACCATAAGAACTAAGCTCCTGCTCAGCATAAGTAAGATGTTTTGAATGAGCTTTGGTGTGTAACTTTTCCTCAGGTGTATCAGTGACTGTTGGGCAACCAAGACTTGTTATTGCTTATCTTTTCAACAAAGATAACACTTTTATGGCCACATCAATTGACATCTCAAACAAATGGAAAAAAGTTCCAAGTTTAAAATAACATATGCTTATGTAGCATATGTATATATTATCTTTGTATAGATTACCTAACGGTATCAATGGAGCTATGGATCAATAGGCAGAGAGACAGATATTTAACCTGGAAAGTCAATTGAAAAGTCTTTTTCAATGATCTGTCTATATCTAGCTTTTGCCATATTATACTAAACAGCTGAATAAAAAGAAAAGACATTGTGGACACACTATGTCGGTTCGGGTGAGCTGAGGTGTGTCTCACAACTACCAATTGTCTACCATGAACAGTCACTGTGAGTTGCATTCCCAGGATATCCTGTTTAATTCTTGCAAATCAGGGTCTCTAAGTACTATCCCCCTTTTCCAGGTAAGAAAACTGAAGTCTGGAAGAATAGTTCAATAAAAAGGCTGGTTTGTTGAGCAATTCCCAGAAAAAGCATTTAAAAGGGACTTAAAATGTTTTCAAAATTAATCAGGAATATGGTGTCTGTTATCCAGAATAATTTTATTGCACAGTCTCCTCTATAAATGGTAAAGTGTAAATTGATACCACTTTTGCGTGGCACAAGTATTAATCTCTCATTTGAGTTTAATCACGACAGGGTGCACGCATGTGTGTGTGCATGGGTGCCGGAGGTGTGCATGCCTGTGTGTGTGTGTGTGTGTGTGTGTGTGTGTGTGTGTTCATTGCCTTATAAGGAAGATAGAAGCAGGCAAAGAGCTTTGTTCTTTGACTTGTTCAGAGTAACAAAATCATTATTCTCAGTCAAACAATTTCTGACACAATTGAAGGCTTGTACGATGGGTGGAAGGAGCTCGCAAGTTTAGAGAGAGGCTATGACGAAGTCGAGTTACTGTGCTGAGAAAGAGAGAGATTTCAAGAAGATCTGAGAACAGGGCATCAGAGCCAAGAAGGTTGAGTGCTCCAAGAAAGAGAGGAAAGAGGGAAGGAGGAGGGGGAGGAGAAGAGAGGGGAAGGGAAAGGGCATGTCAAAGGTGATCTCCTAGGTAGCACACTAGCCAATCTGAAGCGTACTCTCCCTTTTACCTCCACCATTCAGTCTCCAATAATGTTCATATAGGTCTTTAATACTTTTGACTAAGAAGACTTCGAATCATATAACAAGGGGATGGCCAATTTAGAAAAACACCCAGAACTCCTGATATTAGACAATTCACTTTCTCTATTAGAAAATTCACTTTCTCCATATCCTATTGATAAAGGACAAAGACTTAAAGACTATTACATTGAAGGCTAAGTCATTATCAGCACTTATCTTTGGGAAAATAATCAAGTCAGGCAAGTGACCTGACTTCTATCAGTGGAGAGGGTTCATACCCAGCCCAGGTTACTTTAACTTTACCATACACCATGTCCTGTGTAGTGGGAACAATACAGAATCTAGAGAGGCCATAGGTAGTTTTAAATCATGGTGCTGCTATTACTACGGCTTAGACAATAGAGTCCAAGTTAGCCTCAGGGTCTGAGTCCCTCCAGCAGGAATGTGCTGCTGTGACTCAGTCAACATTGAGGAGCAAGTGGGACAACACATGAGAAAATATTCATAGACTGTAGAGCTTGAAGTGACTTGGCTAGCTGAGCCCACAGAAATATCTGAATAGTTATGAATATAGTTGCCCTGAATGAAAGGTCCCACCATATGTTTCCAAAGAATATTAGTCATTTTGGTGACTAATGCCACTTGTTAGTAGCAAAATTACAAGATTGCAAAACAGAATAAGCCGACATACATACCTTAAGATCTTAAACAACCAAACAAAAGAATTCAAAAAGATTAGGCTTCTTGTTACAGTCAGCATTGAGGTTTGGTGACATGGCTTGTTAACTAGGTTAGTGTTTTCTTGTTAACTCCTTTTTGGGGACTAGATTGGCAAGAGAAAGGTAAAGAATTGAACAGAGGATTCAGCTGGAAGTCCATCTGGTGGTGCCTCCCAATAATGCTAAACATTCTAGATGTCATTTGGAGCAATTTGAATGGCATGCATTCTAGTGAATGGTTTATTCCGAGTAAGAAGGTGCCCCAATCTGGTGACAGGAGGTCTCAGTCATCACTGCTTCTATCCTGGCACCTGGCGGTCTAATGGACTCTCTCATATCCTTAGTCACAATGGTATCACCTCTTTCTTTGTCTTTGTATGTCAGATTTTCCCAAGCATACAAAATGCAATTCGAATCTTATTTTCATTCCTCAAAAGAGTAACTGCCAGTATGAATTTATTTTGAAGTTATGCGTACGCATCCACTCTTCTTTCCCCCACAAACACCAGAGCCTATTGAGTAAAAACAAAACAAAACAACGAAGCTAATATTTCTCTTCACTGGTCAGCCCATAGAATGAAAGCAGCTTAGGAGCAAATGGTATCGGGAACCTTCATGGATTGCAAGTTCTTAAAGATATGTCTTAGAGGTTGTAGTCCTTAAAGCCTGGGAGGAATTCATGCTGGAGGAATCTACACTTATGTCTCCCCGAGACATGTATTTCTATAAGATACAATGTCAGATTTGGGAAACGTTGTGCTTGCACTAAAATGTATGAAAGATCAGTGAATCAGCTTGTGGTCTTTCTCCTGGAGATTGTTTGTCATAGGAAAGGGTTTGTATTACACCATCTTCACTTACAGTTATAGTTTATATTAGAAACTTCTGCTTCTATATCCAGCATATTTTATGACATTATTACTACCCTTACTGAGACAAGGCTGAGCTACTGTCAACACGAAAGTCTCACAGATGAAAGATTAATTTTCATCAACTGGGTTTTCCAAAGCAGCGCAAAGAAGTCGCGAAGGCCACACAATGGTCCCCTTGGAGAACCAGTTCTGAACCTGCAGGAGTGGGGCTCTGCTATTGAATCTCTCAAAAGGCTATCACAGAACTGGAAAATGTGAGATGCCAAGAAACGCTCGATTGAATCCAGATTTCCAAAGGAGTTGAAGTACAAGAGAAAAGTCAAGGTAACAAATGAGAAGCAGCATTGTGCAGAAACAAGACAGAAGCCACGCCAGGAGGCTTAAACAGGAAGCACAAAAGGGAGCAATCCTCTTGAGCCCATTTGGACAAGTTCCCTATCCTTCTGATCTCCCTTCTTATATGTTCTTCCATTGATACTGCTGACCTTCACCAACTATTAAATTCTAACCCCCACTTTAAGCCCCACTTCACAAACATCTCCCCTAGGAAGTCTTTCTTAATCTCCCTACATACTGTGTGATGCTTCCTTTCCAGTGGAGTTTGTACCTACTTAGTACTTTGTCCTCGGCTTTGTTTCAGTCTATATACCATTATATATTTATGGTTTGTTTACATATCTGTCTCTTCCCTGCTCTTCCTCTCCTGACCCAGACTGTAATTTTCCTCACTCTATCACATTGTATTTCCTGTCATCTGTATAACCAGTCTATACCCCAGTGCTGGTCCAGGAGAGGCACTCCATAAATGTTTATTGAACCATGCCTAGAGTCACTTCCATTAGACAAACCAACATGTAAAAGAGCAGGTTGAGAATGTTCTACCTAAGCCTCATTCCTACCTAATGTGTGAGACATACCCAGTGCACTTAATGGCTTACATCCCTCGGCAACAATCCACAGACATTCCAGATAGGAAAGTTGTTTCAAGACTAACTTCACATCAGGTTCTGAGGTGAAATTACTCTCCATGGTGCTTTCTTAAAGTCCTGGTTTAATGGCTTTAAAATAACCACTGCCAATAGGGTTCCATAAATTCCAGAAGATGGCCTTGTCTTGAATTAGTAGACTGCTAGAGATCTCTTATACAAATAAACAGTCTGTGATAGGGAACCAGGGCTAGGCTGATCTGGTATTTCTTTGTGTGTAGCTTAACTGAAACATAGCTGGACTTGGAACATGTTTATACAAACTAACTAATCCTACTAGATCATCATGACCTGCAATTACCCTGTTATTCCCAGCCTGAATTCTGACGAGTGCCAAACCAGGCTGTAGTTTCGTGATGAGAAAGACTTTCCATTAAGAGCCAGGTCAGACCCCTGCATAGTCTTCTCCTCACTCAGGCATCCCAGGCAGGCCTGTCAGCATCTAGCATTCCCACTGGGCACAAGGCAGAGACAATAGGAAGGGCAACACCCTTCGAAGGCTGAGCTACTGAATGTGAAAGAAAGCATCTCTTTGTTATTAGTTGTATCAGGTTTACAAACTCTGAGCTGGAGGCCTAGCTCACTTATGGTAACTATAATGGGTTGGATCTTAAATCTCCCCCAAAGCTAACGATGTTGAAGGCTATGGCCCCGCTGGAAGGTGGGAGAACCTTTAAAAGGTGGGGACTACTGAAAGGAAGTTAGGTTATTGGGGGTGTGCCCTGAAAGGAAACATCGAGTCCTAGCCCCTCCCTCTCTCTTTTTGCTTCCCAGCTGTCTTATGACGATCCATTTCTTCTATGATATTACTCTCCCTCCCCATCATGATATACAGTCTCACCACAAGCCCATAAGTAACAGGGTCAAGAGACCACAGGCAAAACCCTCTAAACCATGAGTGGAGAGAAACCTTTCTTCCTTTCATATTGATTTTGTCACAGCCATGGAAAGCTGTCTGACAGGGTGGTGGCCATATTGCTGAAATAGGACATTGTGGTCTAAGGAGGTTCACTTCACTCTTATAACACAACATAGTTTGCATATGCAAATGATGCTGAAGGCTTACAAAGGCGCACTTAGAGCTCAGGGAATATCTTGAACTACGCTGCTTTGGGAATCCCAAAGAATATCAGCTATATTCTCCTCCAATGTCTCTTGTAAACTTTTAAACAGCCTGAGGATTCTAAGGGGATATTAATCCATGTGTTTTTGATTCATTTACACTCGTACTATTAAAATCCTATATTATAAGAACGAGCTGATGTTCAAGAAACCAGTTAAACTTTTAAATAATCTTTGTAAAGTCTTTCTTCTTAACAACAGGAAGATGTGTTTGCCAAAAGAAAATGAACTCAAAACACTAGAGAAATCTGGGTTTGATTCAAAACTAACCCGGGAGGTTTAAAAGGGCTATAAATTTGGTGAGTGAAACGAATTTAGTTTCCATATACTACACGTCCACATGCCAGGCTGATACTTGGTGTGCACAGACTTATCTCACACATGCTGATGTATAGTGTTAACATTGGGAAGGTCAGAGCCAGTTGGCAGGTTAGACTGGAACAGGGTACTAATGAGGTCAAGATTCTAGGCTGGGTCTTCCTGAGTATAAGGTGCTCTTAAACCAAGCCCTTGCTATTGATGAGCTCAGTGGACTTTGGCTACTCTGATTCAGTCCAATCTAACAAACTCATGGATGTTTACAAAGCATCCACACTCTACTCAGCACAGGGGTGACTTTGAGGATTATATTCCAGTCCCTACAGTAAGAGAATTCACAGTGACTTGGAGAACCAACTGGCAATTATACAAGGGCAGGTAATACAGAAAAGAAGCAGGGCTTCCAGTCTTGGTGTGGAGGTAATGAAGGCTTCATGACTTTCAAACTTCTTCTTAATATAGATCTGTTAGGCAAACAGATCCATTCTTTTTTTCTGTAGAAACAGACCTCCACTGAGGACAAACTTGTGAGTAAATGGTAGAAATTATGCAGGATGGGAAACAGGACTTAGACAGGAAAAGACCACACCATAGAAAGGAGTGGGGAAGAGCAATTTGAAAAAGAAAAAAAAGCCAGTGGATGATAGAATGGTTTAAAAAAATGAGGCTGGAGATAAAAATAAATACACGAGTTGGTACCTATTGAGGATTTTATATACCCTGCAAAAAAGCTTGGGTTTCATTTGATAGTGTATGAGTAGTTACTGAGGATTTTAAGAAGAAATGGATTAGTGTTTTCGTCAGACCAGTTAGGTAGACTGTTTGGATGGGAGAGAATGAGTCTGGACGCAGTGAGACCAGTTGGAAACTTAATGCAACTCTTTAGGCAGGAGCCCAGGATGACCTGTACTGAATAGTCAGAGGATGGGAAATAAAAGATGGGTAGAAGGCAAAGGCAGTGAGACTTGAAGACTGATTGGATGGGAGGAAGGGAGGTTCTCATTCCCTTTTGGAGACTTAGGAATGAAAGCAGATGGTGGCAAAAGAGGCTACATGGATGGTGGCATCATCAGTCATCAGGACAAGTGTTTGAAAACCAAGAGCGAGTGAGCCCACTGTTTGGGGCTATTTGTAGGAAAGACAAGCTATTGATAATACGTTTGATGGTGATGGAGGAGCTAGAACTATACATAGGGACGAGGACAGAGACAAAGATTAGTATACAGTTGTGCTTGATATCGCACATCTATGATCCCAGCATTCAGAATGCTGAGGCAGGAGGGTGGTGAGTTCAAAGCCAACCCGAGCTATATAGTAATCCCTGTCTAAAAAGAAACCCAAAAGATATCCAGGTTGAACAGATAGAGTAAAAAAAGGGAATACAGGAGGAAAACATTTGTAGATCCCAACATTTTAGACAGATGTAGAGAGAAAGTTGATTTAACCAGAATAGAAGAGAAATGAAAAAAGCCTCTGGTGAGAAGACTAAAGGGGGCCAGAGAATGGCCAGTCATGTGCGATGCCCCAGGGAGATAGAGGTATCAAAGGAGCGAATTCACAGAATTTGGAATTGGTGAGGAATGACCTTGCTGAGAGCAAATGTCAAAAGCAAAGACCTGTGTTCAGAGGAATGGGACTACAGCATAAACTGTGAGTATTGTTGAGAAGCTGAGGATAAGAAACAAGAGTGATTATGTCAAAATTGGCCAGCAAAACAGACTATGCCACATCTAGAGCAGAAGGTCAGAGACCCTTTGAGAAGAAAGGAGAAAAGACAACATTCTCGGGCCACAACAATGTCAGGAGGCATGATCACAAACAGTGTAAACACAGCATAGCATAAGCAATCACAGCAGGCCTAACACCTCAGCCACCTATGAGATATTTCCTTCTCAGCTTTTGGATAAAAGAAAATGTGGTACATATACACCATAGAATTCTATGCTTATGTCAGAAAAAATGACATTGCCCCATTCATAAAGAAATGGAAAGACTTGGAAAAAAATCATACTAAGTGAAGTGAGCCAGGCCCAAAGAAACATAGACTCTATGGTTTCCCTCACTGGTAATAATTAGTACATGTCTATGATAGTCCTAGTAGAAGATCACAATAGATCAATAGCTATGTACATATGAACACATAAGATGATGCTAAGCAAAACGAACTCCAAGTTATGGAAATAAGTGGTTTATCATTGTTGTTGTTATTTTCAACATACCATATGAAATTATTCCTTTTTCTTTTGTCTTTCTTCCCCATGGTTTTACTCCTGATGTCACTGTAACCAATTTTGGTACCCTGGGTATTGTATATATGTTTGTCAGAACTAGGGAAGGAAAGGGGAACATCAAAATGGAGAGACAAAGTATAAAAGGCAAACCAATGCAACATCAATACTTATAAGACAATATGCTGTAAACCAACTGTACAACTCTTGGGGGGAGGGATTTGGAGAGAGGGAAGGTGGGAGAAAAATGAGAGAAGAGGTAACAAGTTTGATAAGAAATGTACTCACTCCCTTAAGTATGAAACTGTAACCCCTCTGTACATCATTTTGACAACAAATAAATAAAATAAATAAATATTAAAGTTTGTAGAGTTTTCATAGCGAAACATTTTTATAATATACATATACTCCCCCACCCCCTGACTGCCTATTTCCCCACTTAAAAAATTCTCAAACTCTGTTTTTAGGTATTAGGATAACTCCTTGTGAAATGATGTCAAATGGGAAGAAATGACTGTAATGTAGGGAAAAGTCTGAGGGGTGGAATTCAGATGAGAGGCCCAGCTGAATATGAGTCTCACTTAGATTTTCTGGCCTCTGTAAATCTCATTTTCTGCTCTCTCTCTCTCTCTCTCTCTCTCTCTCTCTCTCTCTCTCTCTCTCTTTCTCTTCTCCTCTTCCTCCCCCTTCTTCTCTGCATTTTTAGAAGTACTAGAGATTCAACGAAGGATCTTTTGCTTTCTAAGCAGACACTTTACCTCATCATCCATACCTCTATCTGATTTTGCTCAGTTATTTTTTGAGTAAGGTCTTTATATCCAGACTACCCTAGACCATGATCCACCTATATGCCTCTCTCATGGCCAGAGTAACCATCACACACATCAAGTCAAGCGTTTTCTTGTCTGAAATGGGTCTTGCTAACTTTTGCCTGGGCTGTTCGCAAACTGCAATTCAGATCTCAGTCTCTTGAGGATGTATATTCCATGTGAATCACTGCACTTGGATTGACTATGTCTGCCTCTTGAAACCAGGGCCTTGCATTTCTGCTTGGCCTTTTGACTCATTGCTTTTGCTTTACCACTTGAGCCATACGTGACTTCTGGCTTACTGCTGGCTAAATTGGAGATAAGAGTCTCTCTGATTTATTTTCCCAGACTGGCTTCAAACCTTGATTCTCAAATGTTACCCTCCTGAGTAGCTTGGATTCTAAGCATGAGCTACCCATTCCTGGCTGGATTTCATGTCTTTATCAAATCTACCCAATAAAGTCAAGAGCCATTGAGGCTCAAGAGACATAAGGTTGGAGGACTTTCTGCAAAACTACAGCAAAACTGCAGTATTAGCAATTATGTTCATTTTTCTGGCACATGGTTTTATAGTCTGAATCTAAATGTCCCCTGAAGGCTTATGTGGTAAAGCCTTGATGGCCCGATGATGCACTTTTGAGATCTGATTGGATCACGACGACTCCAGTGCCATCAATGGATTCACCCATTGATGAATGAACTCGAAGCTGAATGGGCTATTAGGAGGACATCTTGGCTGGAGAAATTAAGTCACTAGGAACAAGTATTTGAAGGGCACATTGTATCCCCTGACCCTTCCTCTCTGCCCTCTGCCTCTGGGAAGCCATGATGTGTGTAGCTCTGCTCTTCTCTCCTCTCCTCATCATCATGTTTTGCCTCGAGACAAACCTACAACCACAGGGCCAAGTGTCCATGTATTGGAACTTCTGAAAGCATGAGCCAAAACAAATCTTTCCTCCCTCTTAATTGACTTTCTCAGATATTTGCCACAGTGATGGAGCAGCTACCTAACACAGCCACTCTTCTATTTTACTGACAGGGCCCCTTTGTTTTATATGATGTAATAATTGACATAAAGCGCTTGACTAAAGCTTGGCATAGACAAGTTGGTGATAAAAGTTAATGAGTATCATCTCCTCCCCCATAAGTCCCCTTCTCCATGGCATCTCTAAGCTACCCAGACTCTGTGCTGTCTCCTGTAGTGTCCACTTTCCCTCCTTTCTAGAACGTCTAACCCTGTTGTGATGAATGCTCCTCACTTGTGGTATCTCATTCACTTCAGAGCCACCTCTCCTGAGCAGCTATGATGAAGAAACCCCTCCGTTTAGCTACCTTTCGCTATTGCAGTGATGACTGATAGTCTAAATGATTACTTGTCCCCTGAACATTTGTAGTCTGATATGAAATAAATCACCAGCCAAGGAATAAACTCTAACAAATGATAAAACGTCAGGTAATGCTATTAGAAAGGTCATCTTACTACAGATGAAATGAAAGTCAAGATTGGTAAAGTTAAGATGAGTCATATTTTCCATCATTGATGGAAAAACAAGTCTGAATGTTCCTGGGGAGTTTGCCCTCTTAGAGTTTCATTATTCGTATCCACATTTAATGTTTGTTTATACCACAGATTCTCCTGAAAAGGGCTTGAGACAGCTCACAAGAAAATACCTATGTATCAAGAGTTTTAACAAAATCCGAACAGACATCCCAGACTATGGGAATAAAAATATAAAAGAAAATATTTCAAATACAGAAACATAAATATAATCCTAAAAAAATCATAGAGAACCAGCAAAGAACCTAAATATTCAAGGAAATCATAAACAAGAGGAACAAAGCTGAAGATAGGACATTTAATTCACTTCAAAACGTATTTCAAAGCTTTGATATTAAAAAAAGTCTGATACCAACATGAAAAGAGAAATATAGGCCCAACTGAATAGAGTAGACATCTAGAAATCAACCATAAAGGTCAAAGGAACTGATCTTGCACAGGGTGCTAAGAAAACTCAACAGAGAAAGGACTGCCATTACCAAAGCCATATCATAAAGTTTCCTTCTATATTTTCTTCTAGGAGTTTTGTAAATTTCCAGTTTTTTGTCTAAATTAGTCATGTTTTGAGTTGATTTTTTTCATATAAGGTAATAGTTCTACCTTCATTCTTTTGCACATGGCTACCCAGTTTTTCCAACACCATTTGATGAAAAGACTTTTTCCCATTGTGTGTTCTTAGTACTCTTGCTGAAAATTAGGTCTTTGCTGGGCGCCGGTGGCTCATGCCTGTAATGCTAGCTATTCAGGAGGCTGAGATCTGAGGATCACCGTTCAAAGCAAGCCCCGGCAGAAAAGTCCATGAGACTCTTATCTCCAATTAACCACCAGAAAACCAGAAATGGTGGTATGGCTCAAAGTGGTAGAGCACTAGCCTTGAGGTGAAGAGCTCAGGAACAGCTCCCAGGCCCAGAGTTCAAGCCACACCACCAAAAAAGAAAATCAGTTCTTTCTTCCCATCCTGTAGATGGTTTTATACTCAATTGTTCCTTTGATGTATGCTTTTGGGGTGTGTGTGTGTGTGTGTGTGTGTGTGTGTGTGTGTGTGTGTGTGCTGGTCCTGGGGCTTGAGGTGGAGGTTTACGTGCTGGTCTTGAGGGGTTTTTTTCCTCTCTCAAGGCTAGCACGATACCACTTGAGCCACTGCTGTACTTCTAGCTTTTTGTTAATTAGTTGGTAAGAGAGTCTCGTGGACTTTCCTGCCTCGGCTGGCTTGAAACCACAAATCTCAGATCTCACCCTCCCAAGTAGCTATGATTATAGGCTGGGTGATCATGCATGTAAAATCCCAATACTCGGGAGGCTGAGACCTAAGGATCCTAATTTTAAGTCCGGCTAAGACAATTCTGAAAGATTCATATCTCCAATTAATCAATAAAATGGCAGAAGTAGAGGTATGGCTGAAATGATAGAGCATCAGCCTTGAGCAGGAAAAACAACAACAACAAAAACAACAGACAGCATCCAGGCTGAGAGAATGAGAAAGAGACAGAGAGACAGAGAGACAGACAGAGACACACAGAGAATGACTAAGACATGTACATCCTATTTAGCCACTGTGGTCATTACAGCTGCAAATGCTAACCTATTCTATTTATTAGGAAGGAGAAAGTCTACTTGTTTCATGATAAAAAAAAAAAACCAAAAACCTCTTAACCCAAAAAGAAAATGTTCAAGTGAAGCCTTACATCAAGTGTCCTGTGGATAGCATCCTTGACAACACTTCACAACAAATCGAAGCAGCTATCAGCTACCCAGTGTGGTCTCCCATTTTTAAGTGTTGTTAAAGGCACAACTTAGAAAAGCTGCTTAGTGAAGGCAACCCTTTAAGAGTCTTCACTAGATCACTTCTTGTTGGAATCTTCTCAGGGAAACATGAAACTCCATTCAAGCAAAGACCTTCAAACCTAGCAAGAAGAGTGATACACAATATTTCTTACTACCCAGTAAACTCCAGCTATGACATTTGGGGTCTATACTGTGCATTTGACTCCACTTTGGAGACTTTCAGCAGGGAAGGATGCTGACATTCTATCAGCCGACAAGAAAAGCATGGCCAGTGTTGTTGTTCTGTTGGCAAATGCAACCTGCCCCCCTCGCCCCCATCACATGAAGCGACTAAAAGCAAGGGACCCATCAGGGAGTTCCTCACACTGGGCTCACGAGCAGGTACCAAAGCTCTCTTCACTGTGCGTCTTTCCATGAAGGAATCACACACTACTCTGGGCCCCAAGCAACACAAGAAATGAGCCCATGCTTTAAAAAATAAACCCAGTAGCCAGGGCATTGTCACAGAAAACAAAATAATTCCCCTATGGAGAACTGTGCTTAGCACTCAGCAACTCAAGCTAGCCCTTTTAACCCAAAGCTGGCTCTTTTTATACATATTCATATATTTAACATGTATACTCAGACACACACATACACACACTTAGGATTCCGAAGTCTTCTTAAATGTATCTTTCTGTGGGCTTATAGGATTATTATTTTATAAGGTGAAATACTTTTAACACCAACTAAGAAAACTCTTTGGTCTATGAAACTAAGCAAACTGCAGGTTCTGGGTTTCTCTCTGCTCATGGAGCAGGGTAGCCTCTAGTTCTTTTCCCTAGCAGGACTCAGCTCGTGCAAACTGGGAATATCTGCAAAACAGATGTTACTAGGACAACTGCCTTGCCCACAGCAATTTCTGTGGATTGTGAGTCCCATAGCCCAGCAGTGACCCTGTGGGTATCTGAACATGTTGGCTTGCTATGTGGGGTTATTTGGTTTCGTGCAATTTAAATATGTGGATTATCTGTTAGTGCCACTGACTTGGGTTTTAGCTTGGCATAGGGTTACATTAGGCCTCTATTCTCATAATCCTAAAGCTACTGCCAAGAGGCTCTGTTACTCAGAATCACTGTGTCTAAACACTGCCATCAATTCAAGGTAACTGCACAATAACTGCGTGTATGTGTGTGCGTGCACACACATGTGGATTGGATGTATAATTTTAGCTCAGTTCATCTGTTGCAAAAAGAAAAATTCCAATAGGTTGGAGAGGGATTATTTTAAGGTATTTTTCTGAATATGTGAGGAACGTGCATTTCTTTCAAAAATAAAAATATGAACTGGGTGCTGGTGGCCCATGCCTATCATCCTAGACACTCCAGACCTCAGGAGACCAAGATTTTAGGATGAATGTTCAAAGTCAGACTGAACTGACACTCTCATTTCCAACTAACCACCAAAAATCCAGGAGTGGAACTGTGGCTCAAATAGAAGAGTGCTAGTTAGCCTTGCATTAAAAAGCTAAGGGATAATGTCTAGACCCTGAGTTCATGCTCCAGTCCTGGCACATAGATAAATATGTGTATTTTAGATTTTAACATCATGTAACGTGTCCCTGTGGCAGGAGAGAAAGCTCTGGGAAGCAGCTAGACTAACTGTACCCTGGGAGAGGTCAGTGTGTGTTTGAAAGGTATATATTAAACATCTAGAGTCAAGTCTTGTGCATAATTTGTACTCAGTACATTATGGTTGTCTTTTACATTGTACATAATAGCTGGAACATGAAGAAAAAAGACTATGAAAGTTGCTGAAGTCTCTCTACCCCGACCTAGAAAAGATTGGAGGAGAAATCATTAAGGATTCCACAACTAAGACTCTTCATCCCACTGAAGAGTCCTTAAGATATGAAACATAGGAATTGGGGGGGGGGCTTACTATGAAAATAAGGTCTTTGAGTTGTCATTGAATTCTGGGTATAGACTCAAAGCTGCCGTAACACTATAATATTCTTCCTTCTGGAGCTGAAGTTGAGCCCTAACAGGAGAAGGTCTTCAGTTTACCCCATGTTTGCAATTCTTTGTCTGAGGATGAGGCTCATCATAGTCAATGAATACAGTGGTTAAGTTTTGGTACAATATGAAGTTCTAGAACAATCGAGGTTAGATGACAAGTATTTATGATTTTAAGTGAATAATCCAAATAGGAACACCTATCTTTCAGACAAAGAAAATCTCTGTCCTAGCCAGCCTTGTACTCCTGGTACAATGTATTTTGATGACCATCTTTTATACAGTCAACTTGCATCTCCATACTCATATCACATCTCAAGTCTGTCTGAGTCAATTTATTTATACTGAGCTCTGCAGATTTCATAGGGAAATCCATAGACAGTTAGTATATCTCATCTTAAAGAGTAACATCTTACTCTGTAATTTTGACTTAGGAAGCTTTGACTTAAAAACTCCCAGGTATTTAGGAGAAGATTGGATTCTGGGTACAATTCAATGTTCCAACAGTTCCCTTGCTGGCTTATACCTGATACTTGGGGCAATTTTCAGATTCTCCCAATTTGTGAAGCATTTCAGAGATGCTGGAAAGCAACCAGCATGGACTTGTTAAATATAAACACTTCCATCTCTACGAATGTGAAGGCATTTGTACAAATACCCTGGTTATAACAATGACCATAAATGCCAATAATTTTCCTATGTTTTTATACCAAATTAAAAGGGGGAAAGCCCTTTTATAGCCTGGTACAACTTACTAATCTTTCTACCTTGATTCTCTCTAGATTGTGCTGGAAGGGGGTTTCATTTTAATGGGTGTGGAATGCAAAGAGGAGGGAAGTGCCTTCTGCAGTTCTTGGAATGTTTTTGTGATGAAATTTCCATCATGTTAATCATCTGCTCTGAATTAGGAAGAAATTTTATTTCATAACACTTGTCACTAAAGACAAGCACATCTCATCATCCTTCCATAACATGTATAAACATATGAAAAATCAAATACAGGTGTACAGCTAAACCTGAGATACTAAGATGGGACAGGTTAAACTGGTATAGGAAAGTTTTTTTTATAGGGTTTTAATATCCCTACTTTGTAAAGCATAAATAAAGGCCTGTCAATTGGCATTCCAATGAAAAACAGATTACATATACATTTACAAATGTGGTCAAGAAATTTTTAACAAAAAAGAGTCATGTTGGGCTTGGGGAAAACATATTCTATGAGATATTATGACACATTATGAGGCTAGAATGATTAACTGTGCATAAATACTCCAAGACATACAGATAAATCACTTGAACGGAGAGTTCAGTTGTATATGGGAATACATATATATATATATATATGTATACTTTTGGAGGAAATAAATGAGTTAGATGTGTGAGTTAAGGTGCCAAAAGAAGTACACCTGTATCCTAATTTGTTACTGTATATTCAGGTATTATTCAAGGATGAGGCTGAAATGTTGTCAGAAGTATCAATGAATAAACAAAATACTTGAACCAGTATAGAATATTTTTGTATGTGAGTGTGTATTGGTACTTACGGCTTGAAGTTAGGGATGTGTCCTGTTATTCTGCTATTTCTGCTCATACCTCTCAGGCAAAGAAAAACACAAGAGATGTTGTTTGAAATGATACTGACACGACATACATCACTTTAGAGATTCCTGGAAAAAATCAGAATGTACAATCAACCTATGATTCTATAATACCAGGCACTTAGTGTTAACTCTAAAGCCACTTGGACAATTTCCAAAGTTTGGCCCCAGGATACAGACCTGGCATAGGGTGAATCTGTGCATTATCTTTGTTTGGCCCAGAGAATGTGGTTATATTTATTTCAGAATCATGTCATGATGGCCTCTCATGATAATGAGATAAACAGGTGAGGCAGCCTCTTCTTTAGCAAGAAGAGGAGGAGAGAGATTGAGAGGTTAAGAGAAGCAGGGGCTCAAATAACATTTATAACAAAACCAAAATCGGTCATTCTATCACCAGCATGGTGTTACCCCTCAAAGCTATTATGTGGGAGATTGCTTCCAGTGATCAACTTTGGTGCAAACATTCAAACCATAGTATAGGTGATGGATGCTCATTTTAAGATGGAAATACAAAGTTTTAAAGATGCTGGGTGGTTTACCTAATACTACAACTCCAGCAAGACCCAGTCAAAGAAACCTTTGTTAGACCCTGGTCTCACAATCTTTGTTTAAGATACAACCAAAGGAGAGTAAAGCACTAAATTTCTCAGCAGAAGGGAAAGAACAAACATACCATTAGATTACCTTTAAAAAGAAATAAATGGTTTGGAAAGGCTCATAATATTTCATAGGATTTCAATTGAAGCTAAATGGGAGTTTTCTACACAGACCTTTTCTTCTGCTACAGCTTAGCATATGGTTTGAATCTTCAAAAAAAAAATGATCATTTTTAGCTAGGCATGGTAGAGCACATCCATAATCTTAGCATTTAGGAGGCTAAGGCAAGAAAGTGTTGAATTTGAGGCCATGGTAGAGCACACTATAATTCCAGCACTCAGGAAGCTAAAGAAAGAGGGATATAAGTTTGAGATCAACACCCCCCCCCCACATACACACACACAAAGTAAAGAACCAGCAACCAAAACCCATCATCTTCTATTATTCCCGTAGGTTCTATCACCTGGTTATGAGTCTATTTTTCCCCAGTGTCAGATGTGGGGCTAACATGTGACCATAGAGGCTGCTTTGATTCTCTGTTTCCTGCTCATCTGGTTGAAGAATGGCCAGCTGGAGAGTTCGTTGTGTGGGCTCACTTGGGCACATGGTCACACACGGCGGCTTTTGGCATGCCGTACAAATTGCATTCAAAGGAACAGTGCGTATTTGTTGTCATCTCACCTGGGTTGGGTTGGGGGAAGTCAGCCAGAGAAGTTGTTATGCTGCTACTGTATCATCTCTGCTTTCCATCCAAATTCCTCCCTTGTAATTAGGCTACATCTCACAGCAGGGCTACTAAATTTCAAACAAATGCTTATGCTTGAAAACAATCTAGAAAATGATATACATCATCCTGCAGGGTTTATTTTAGCATCACCCTCCCTTTGCAAATACTACAAAATTAGAAAGTATGTTGAGAAAAAGAATCTGTCAGGAAGGTATGTAGGTTTTACTTTATAGTTCAGGCATCGACAAAGTGAAATGACAGGGTTATCTATTGTACTCAGAAATTACTGGGAACAGAATACTTGACACACGAGGATAATGGGAAAACAGAATTGCATCAGTGTTCATTAGAGCAAACAATGACCCTTATAATGCTGGAACTATCTAGGACGACATTAGCATCCATTCCAAGTACAAATATGGAACAGAAGAACTAATGACTTGATGGACGTGTCATCTGAATTTCCATGGGTTGGATTTGCAGTTACAACTGGAGCTTTATTAGATGGTGCCAAACATTCTCATTTATAATAGCATTAGTGACATTTCCCTTGGATAATCATACTACTTGTTTTCATTTATTTTAATGAGGTAGTTTGGGATGGTAATATGTAGTGGAAAATTCGGTTACAGGTGACAGCATGATTTGAACTGCCCGTGAATTGAAAGGTAGTCAAAAGCTAACTGAAATTCTTCTTCCATGCACAGAACCTATGCAGTGCTATAAATTTGCCTCTAAATAACAGAGGCTAAAGTGCCAATTTAAAGAACCTAGGCATTTATTACCTTTTAAAACTTTTTCCTGCACAGATGAGTGAATAACAGGGACTAGTTTGCTACATTTTTGTGACCTGTTTCCACAAGTCTGTCTTTCCCAATGGTGCTTTCTTTATGGGAAAGAGTATGCTGGGCACTGCACCTTTTTCCCACGAGATGATCATATAGCTATGATTCATTAACTCTTTCAAGGTACACAGTAGTGGTGATGTGAATGCTAACAGGCATAGATATTCACCAAGACTTTAGGTGTCTTACCTTATAAAATCAATTTCTAACCTTGAGATCCTCACTTGTGTTACCTAAACCTATCAACCTTGCCTAATCCCATAATTCTTTCAGATCAATTATTTCCAGATCATTTGATGCTAGAAGTGAAGAGGAACCCACTAGAATTCCAGTTGTTGTTGTTCCTTGGAGAAAGACTCACACGCAATTCTAAGGAGGAGCACTGTTTTAATAGTGATGGCACCTCAGGCCTAGGAGCATGCGCCCAGCAGAGCTTGGACTCCAATCTTCCAGGGGGGAGGTGTGAGCTGCCTGGTTGTGGGTATGTCTAAGGCTGGCAGGTTAGCCTAGACTCCTAAAAGGAGGGTACTGCCAGCTACAACAGTGTCTCTGAAGCAATAAGAGATTCATTCTACAAGTTTTGGAAACCTTGCTCATTGCTATCAGCTGTTACTTGAATGAAGGCCACTGTTTGCATGTGGAAGTGTTTCTGGGTGATGCAAAAAGGGGCACAAGCAAAACTGTGGGGACCAGAGAGGAAAAGAAAGCTTCTCCCTTTTCAAGCTGACAGTATCGTGCTTGCATTCCTTTTAGCAGAGCCTAATAGAGAACAAGGAAAGAAATATTTTTCTCTGTGTGACTAAGAAGGATTGTGGTGATCCTGAGAGCTAATAGCTTAACAAAGGGACCAACCAATTCAGACAGTAATGCAGAGCAGAGTGAGAGAAAACCCAAATCAGCAGGTAGAAAATATCTCTGAAAAACCTCATGCCCTCTTCTCCATCCATTCCCACATCAGCTTCTCCAGCTAGGAATTATCTGTGGGTAAAAACTGAGACAAGATTTTCTTTATAATTTTGATGTAGGTGGCTGTCAGAATCAATGTGGAACCAACTAAGAAGTTCTTTTAGAGAGGTTTTGTACAAGGCTTTTACTTCAAGAAGTTGTTTACCTCATCAAGAAAGGATTTTTTCCTTTGGTCTCTTTTCACTTTAGGAGGAAAAGCGAATTCCACTTGGGAAATTATTTACCAAAGATATCTTATTTATGGGCAGAGGGGAAGTTAAAATTTCACTTGTCATGCCTTGAACTTGGGAAATACCTGCTGAGAGGGTACTTATTCCTTACCATTCGGTCCTCACTCTGGAGTGGGGACAGAAGTTATGACATACAGGGCTGCCCTTTGCAAAATTTCTAGACTTCTCCATTGGCGTTCTTCCTGCCACTTCTAAGCTGATCATGAGAGAGTCTGTTTTTAGCAAAGTTTTTTCTTAAGTGTCTGGAGATCCACAGGTGTCTTCAAACAAGAAAGCCCAGTAACAGTCATATTTTGCTGTTGGTAGAGACGTCCTTTGATAAGATGAAGTCTCTGTTTTATGTGAAAAATGGCCAATAAGCTGTCACCTTGCTTGAAGAGAGTGCAAATCCTTGGTAACTGACTGTTCCAGCAGAAAACATAAAGTCAGAACAGAGTAGGATTGTTTTGCAGTTGTTTGAGAAATTGCTTTGCTGCCTAGCAGTTGGAGAGGAGAGCAAATATTCCTAGAAGTAACAATTTACCTGTGGGCTTACACACTAGACGAAGGACCCTTTGATAAGTATAGGTATTAATTTCTGGGCTGCAAGAGTAGTAACCAGGAGCTTTGCAAAGAAACTTGGCCTGCCCTATATTTCATCCCACACCTTAAATCTAATTTTCAGCTGAGTGTCTAAGAAGAAAATGACCACAGGTCTTATATATTGTGCTTCATTCTGCAATCTAATGGACAGAGAACATCAGGTAATATTGATTTGCATGGAGAAGATCCAGGTGAGGAAAATTAGGTAAATAATATCAATGAGTTTGATAGTGGGAAGAACAATGAGGCCAGACTTGTTCTAATATGAAAATGTGAGTACTACTTGATTTCCTTTGAGGTGATAAGGACTGTTTGAGATTATTTATTTTTATTTATTAATTATTTCATTTCCCAAATAAAATTTGATTTCCTCCATCTAGCAATCAGATTGACTCCTCTTCCAGAGATATTGAGTTCTTGCCAAAATGTGAAAAATTCAGATTACAGGTCCTGCTCTGGAGAATAAACCTGAGACAAAGCTCCGGCCGCCAGCATTGGACATGTGGTACCCCACAGTGTACTGTCTCCTTCAGTACCCCCAGAGAAATCATACAACTCCCCAAATCTTAGGTTACTCTTTAGGAACTGCGAAGATCACCCAAGCTTTACATGAAAAGAACCACCAGAATATCCCTGACAGCCACAAGCCAGACAAAGAGGGGCTTTGTGAGACTCACCCTTACCAATTCTGTGAGCCTGGACCAAGTTGGCCAGATCAAGTCACAATAGAAAACCCAAAGACCTATCTACCACCAAATGGAGGAATAAATGAAGGGGCCCAAAAATGACCTTCCCACCAACCTTAACCACACCAAAAAGCAAGTCAAAACCAGGCTTCTCATAACTGCCTTGTGTTCCAACACAAGAGTGAGAAGAGTCGCTTGCTGTGGCCAACCGTTACTATACCTCTCCTCTGTAGAAAGCCATGGTCTCTGAAGAGCTTACGAAGGGTCTTCACTAAAGAACCAAAAAAAAAAAAAAAATACCGGTAAGACTTGTTTCCTCTCATGTTATGACTCAACTTCGGTCACCCCACTTCCACTTAGACCTATTAACATTTGGTAGCCAGAATGTCACTCTTGTTCATGGGCTGCTACAGCAAACAGCCTCAGTGCCTTTCAGTCATATAGAAAGCCACAAGAACATTTCCTTCTTAGTCTCTTCTCCCCACATCAGGCTAATGCTGAGCTCTATCTTCTCACAATCTACTAGAAAGTGGCCTGCCTCTACTTGCTTACCCTTGCTGAAATGAGAAGCAAGATACAAAACAGCTTCATGATGATTATAAATAGACAGGGCTGAGTACTAAATCTACTTGGAGACAAAATAGGAAACTATGCTGTTCCATGCCTGTTTCCGCTAGGGGTCCAATCTCCATTTCCCTTGGGAGCACAGGAATTTCTTTAAAGGAGTAGGAGACAACATGGACCTGAACTGTAGCCATCAGCAGGACCCTCATGAATGCTAATAGACTCCTGGGCTCTAGATGGACCTGGGGGGAGGAGGGACAGCAGAGAGCAACCAGGAGTGGTAAGGACTGTCTTGTATCCTCTCGTCTCAATGTAGTTTTTTTCATGTATTTTCTTCCTTTCTCCATCTTTCTTGCAGATCAGAAAACAATTCCAAGTTCTAAAGACCCATACTCTTCACAGATGTCTTCTCTGTGCCTCTGTGCTTGTGTGTGTGTTAAGAATTTCATGATTCTGACTGGGCATGGTGGCACTCAGGAATTCTAAGCCAGACTCGGCTTCATAGTGAGAAAATGTCTCCAAAAAATGACACCTATTTGACTTTGCATTTCTTCTGAATAGTATGATGAGTGCCGCTGTTAAGTTACTTATGATTCTATAAATATAAAACTACAAGTTACAATTTACTGAACTCTTCCAATGTGCCAACCACTATGATAAGCATATTATATACTTGATCTTTTTTTTTAATCCCACAACCATTGTCCTTCATTAAGAACCAGGAGCCCAAGGCACAGAAGGTGAACTTGTTGGAGGCCACGGAACTCATAAATAACAGAGCCAGGATGCCATCCCATATCCAGTACCCCCAAAGTCCATTCTATTAGTCACTTCAAGTCATTTCCTTTCCCTTCAAAGCACTGGATTGTTTATCTGCTTGGAAAACCAAATGCTTAGCTTCGAGAGCCAAAGCAAAATAGCTGTTACAAACCCTACTGTTGGCTTTCTCTAAGTGTGCACAGCTCAGGGTTATTAAATTTGATGCCCTGTCCCTTCGCTCCAATCATTGTTTTGTCCTTTGGAAAATGTCCCTTTCACCCCTTTGCCCCTTCTCTTTTCCTTCATCTCCTCCAACTGTCAACATGGCTGTTGAGATTCTGCCTAAGCTGTAAAGATTCAATTCCACTTCTCCCATGATGGCTTCACAAATTCTTATACTCTCCACCCCCCTTAATTCCTTTATAATGTAATGTTCATATGACTTGCCTGACTTTTATGTTTTGTTTTTTACTATTTGTTCTCTTTGAGAATCACTCATCTTCAGGTTGAATTCATTGTGACCCATTATTTTTTCCATTGACCATGAGCTCTTTGAAAGAAAAGACCACATACCAAGACATTTTTATATGTCACTCACATATGAAGCTCAGCACCCAGAACATGTTGGGCATTCAACAAATGACCTTTGAGAGCTGGGTTAGAAAGTCTATCATAGCCTATAGTTGGAAATGGACTGGTTTGGTAGGAAAAGAAGCTAGCCTATCTACTTAAAGCTCTAGTGAGTATTGCATAATATATGTAAAAATCAAGTGTATGGAGTCTGTTTATATGAACACAAAAGTATCTATTGACATTTCCCCCCCACCCCCACCCCATATTGCTGGTTTTCTGCCTCTCACAGAGTCCAGGCCAAACATTTAAGTTTTGAAATAAAAGTATGCAAACCCTCAGTCCCTGAAAAACAGTACCAACTTTTACTTACGGGTTTCACTTACCTTCACACCTGTGGTTTCAAGGGTGTCAGATTTCCTCCGAGGTCTCTTTGTGTAGCTTTATCCTCCCCATTTTCCACCCTGCCAATCAGCCCTGTCAACAGTGACAATCTTCTTGTCAAACAGAAGTTACTGGAACTATTGGGTTTCACTAATCTTTTCAGTTGGGCTAATCCCTTTCTTCCTACAAAACTTGTTTCCCTCCTAGGAACTGCTCGTTCCTTTCACTTAGGGTTTCTGATGCTCTCCCAAGTGAATCCCCTCAGCTCAGACCATTTCTGATTCTTTGTGGAAGATCCCCTTCATCAAGAGGGCAGAGACAACTTCATGTTCTATAATTTTGTGTTACAAAGACGTTTTGTTCTAACACTTTTGTTAACCACTGTACGTGGCACTCCCAGAATTTTGCGTGTCTGAGATAAGAGTATTGTCTCTAGGCAAATTTTAGAGTATTTTTTTGTTTTCAATCAATCTGTTTCTTTTCATTTCCTGTGTAGAGTCTTTGCTAAGTGACAAAACACGTGTTATCAACATCGGAATTCTGTCATCCATTTTCAGTTGTATAGTTAAATTTATTAACCTAGGAGAAAACTGTATGATAGTAAATGTAACCATGGAAATGTGGCCTTATTCATCCAGCTTCTTTAAATATTCATTTGGGGCTGGGAATATGGCCCTGGGTTTGATTCCTCAGCACCACATATATAGAAAACGGCCAGAAGCGGCGCTGTGGCTCAAGTGGCAGAGTGCTAGCCTTGAGCAGGAAGAAACCAGGGACAGTGCTCAGGCCCTGAGTCCAAGGCCCAGGATTGGCTATATATATGTGTGTGTGTGTGTGTGTGTGTGTGTGTGTGTGTGTGTGTGTGTGTGTGTATACATATATATACACATATATATATTCATTTTGGGTTAGGGTTAAGTAAACATCTGTCTTATAATTGCATGCTACTCCCAAGCCCTCTCTTTCTCTCTCTCTCTCTCTCTCTCTCTCTTCCCCCCCCCCAGCCTCTCTGTCTCTCTCACTTGTTTCTCTCCCTCATTTCTTACTTTTAGTTTACCAATTCTTTGTCTTTCCTTGAAACTTTTCAAGGGGCTGAGGTTCTGGAAAGGATAGCTTGTTCTTTATTTTCCTGTGAAACTGTGCTGTGCCTTGAGCCTATTTTATTACCATCCACTCTCAGTTACCATCCACTGCCTAGTCCCCATTCCCTTTCTACAGAGGTTTACTGCTGCTGAAGTGAGCGTGAGGGATACTGAAAAAAAGGAGAAAGCACTAGGTAAGAAATCACAGAAACAAAACCATGGAAGAGACTGAAGATCTTCCAAGGAGGCTCTGAGAGCTCTGGAGCTGTCTTCACTAGTCCATCAGTAATGCAAAGGAAGTACGAGAATGGAGTAGTATGGATTCACATGTGTTTAGATTGACCAGATTCCTGGTGTGGCCATGATAAGGTATAACATTAATAATTCATCTTCAAGTAAGCTAGTAGCGTCTTTTTCTTTCTGTTGTTTCAAATCATCATATTTCTCTGAAATCAGTCGATAGCAAAGTCACAGCTTCTGCATTTCTTTCTAAAGAATAGAACACTCACTGCCAAGAATCAGATCGTGCAACTTCAAATCGCAGGTCAACAAGATGCCGGCCATGCAACCTTGGCCACCCTATGCAGCCTCCTAAATGTTACCTCCTATGTAAAACACAGGTTGTATTTCAATTATCCCACAACAGTACCATGAAGGTGAACTAAATTAATATAGAAAAAGAGTTTGTATAAATTTAAAACTCTGCATAGCCACCAATAGATACTAGATTCATTACCTTGCTAATCATAGCAAGAGGTTAAGATGGGAAGATCGAGGTTCCAAGCCATATGGGGCAGAAATGTCTGTGACACTCTTATTTGCAATTAACCAGCATAAAACTAGAAATGGAAGGGTGGTTCAAGTGGAAGAGTGCTACTCTTGAGCAAAAAATCATGGAAGCACATGAGACTGAGTTCAAGCACCAGTACTAGCAAGATAGATAGATAGATAGACAGACAGACAGAGTAAAACAGGCAGAAAGGATGTTCTATCTTGCTTTAACAGGAATACAGTATTCTCCTTCAGTCATTACTGCAGACACCTTTCCAAAATGCTGGCATCAGAACAACTACTAATACACCATCACTATGGCCATGTCTCTCTCTCTTTTTTTTTTTTTTTTGGCCAGTCCTGGGCCTTGGACTCAGGGCCTGAGCACTGTCCCTGGCTTCTTCCCGCTCAAGGCTAGCACTCTGCCACCTGAGCCACAGCACCCCTTCTGGCCGTTTTCCATCTATGTGGTGCTGGGGAATCAAACCCAGAGCTTCATGTGTAGGAGGCAAGCGCTCTTGCCACTAGGCCATATTCCCAGCCCCCATGTCTCTTCTTGGCACTGCACATAAACAGAATAACTTACTGTGTAGCCTTTTCCGTCTGATGGTTTAAACTAGTGTAATTCTTTCTAAGTTCATTCATATTGTGGCAGGTATCAGTCATCCATTCCTTTTCATAACTACAAAATGGAATCCCATTGTATGGATTTGCCACATTTTGTTTATACATTTGTCAGTTGTTGGATACTTAGATTACCTATTTTTAGGTGGTTTATGAACACTGCTACTATAAATATTGGTGACCAAGTTTTTCTGTGAACACATGTCTTTAATTTTCTTCAGTAGAAAGCTGGGAGGAGAATTGTGACATCGCATAGTAACTCTACAACAATATTAAAGGTTCCAATTTCCCACTACCCCAATGATTTTTTATTCCCCTTTCCTTTAATGAAAATGGTGATTTTAATGAATAGCGATTCTTTAATGAATAGCGATTTTAGTGTGTATGCAGAGGTATCTCATAAGGTTTTTGACTGGTATTTAGCTAATAATGTCCAGTAGGGCAGTCATCAAAGTGGCACCATTTCTTGAGGCAACCAGCTAGTTAGCTGGTATAAGGTTGAGTACACTGAACCACTTCTGTATGGAAAGAGAAAACCCTTTGTCTTTATTGACTAGGCATTTACCCTACCTATGGATTTGCCTTCTCTCTATTCAATGCTACTGCTCAGATGACTGCCTATAGACTTATAAAAATGCTTTATTCAACCAATACAGCATTCCACCTAGTATGATTTTTGTTTAAGGAATTCACTTCACAGCAAAATAAAAGTATCAGTGGGCCCATGCTCATAGAATTCACTGGTCTTACTATGCTCCCAACATTATGAAACAACTAGCTTGACAGAACAAGTGGAAGGACCTTTGAGAGGGGGGGGAGAGAGAGAGAGAGAGAGAGAGAGAGAGAGAGAGAGAGAGAAGCAGCTAGATGGGTGGACATATATCACAGAACTAGGAGAATATTCTTCAGAAAGCTTTGTTCTCAACCAGTGTCTAATATATGGTCCTGTTTAGTTGACAAGTAAGATTCATGATTTCAGGAATTAATGGGTATAAAAATAGCAGTGGAATCAGTTACTATTGCTAGTGGGTCACTTGATTACCACTAGAGACTTACTAGAAACATTTTTGCCATGACTATATGCTCTTCTGGCCTACATAGCTACAATCTAAACAGAAGAATGTTTCCACCAAGAGACAAAACAGCAATCCCATTAACTGGAAGTCTGACCACTGTGAGTTCCTCATTGGCGCTGAATAGAGAGTCAATGAAGGGACCAGGGCCAAAGCGCTGAGTGGGGTAATTAATCCGTTCCTATCTTTGGACTTGAATGGAAACATCGGATCTTCGTGGGTGGCAGATTTCTTGGCTCTCTCATTGAAACTTATTCTCATTCAGAAGTTATTCACTTTGTGATAATTATTGAGTTATACATTCAAAATTTATACAAGTTTCTGCATGTGTGTTTTTGTTGGTTTTTGAAGAAATAAAAATTATAAAAATTATACAGATATCTCCCAGTATCTTTTGCACGTATATTTCATTGTTTTACACAAATAAAATGTACGAGCTACCATTATTCTGCTTGTTGTAATGAAATCAAGTGAGTTGGCTTTTATGGAATATTTGAACGGTATGTTTTCAACCTCAGTTCTGCTTAGACGTTAGGTAATTTTTTTGCATATGTGCCAGAAGGGTACAACATCAACAATTTAAAAGCAAATACAGTCATCATATTTAATATTCATCATGTAAAAATTGAATTACATAACTAGGGATAGTATGAGGAGAGTCAGTAGAGAATTAGGGAGGGGGTAACATTGATCAAGACACATTGACCTTATAACCTGACTTCTGAAATTGAAACCTCTTTGTACAACTACTGAATAAAAATAAATATTATTATTTAAAAGTAAATTTGAGTCAGTTCTCTTTTGTTATCGCAAAGTAGTATTCTTAACTTTCTAAATTTTAAAATAACTTATTTTGTCTTTCAACAATCACCATTTCTCGGTACCTAGCATGACCTACAATTTGTACTCATGTAAGGAAAGTCAGTAATATCATGTCATAAGCACTCTTTGAAACAAGCCCAAGGAAAGGAAATTCAGCAAGATTCTTCTTACAGGAGAAACAGAGACACCAGCAGTCTGTGAATTCTTGGAAGTTGCCCCTCAATCAAAAAAAGAAATGAGAGGAATTGAACCACTGTTCTGGAGGTTGTAATGAGGAATGAGAGAAAAAATCTCAACGTTTTGGGACCCTACCACTTCCTGGAAAGTCCAAAGAGACAGTCTCTTCTGGAATTGTTTCTTTTCCTATAATATAATTACAGATGTCTTCACTTATGATAGGGTTATAGACTGACAAACCCATGGTAAGTTGAAAATATCAAAGGCCAAAAATACATTTTGTACATCTAACCTATTGAACATCACAGCTTAGCAACACAATGTACTGCAAAATAATGATTGTATACCTTCATGATCACATGGCTGAGAGATTTACTCCTGTCACAGGCCAGCATGGGAAGAAATTATTGCAGTGTAGATTGACAGCCCTGGAAAAGATCAAAATTCAAAATGTGAAGTAGAGTTTCCACAGACTTTACATTGCTTTTATACCATTATAAGGTTAAAAAAAATCTTTAAACATCCAAAGGCAGGGACAATCCATACTCTAATCCTCCAAAAGTCTGATACAAATGAATTGTTCACTTATTATATGAACGTTCACTTATTATATCGTATAGAATTCCCATTGGACTTTTAACACTAGAATTCCACCAAAATTCGGTCTCATAATCTATTTCCCTGTACTTGCTAGCCATAAACATTTTATATTCTACATCTGGTAACTCCAGTTGAGTCTATTTTACTGTGTTACTTAGATGTTAATTTTTGGACATTTACTCATTTTTTCCTGGTATGTCTGGTAATGACTTTGTGTAGGAAATATTATGATCTTTAGGTTGTATGATTTTTTGGAGGAAATTTAAATTGAATGTATTCGCCAGAAACTGGTGGTGGCTGGGAATTTTTGTTGTTCTTGATAGAGATTCAGCTTGGGGCCTTGAGATGTGTAGGTAAGTGTTCTACCACTTGAGGCATACCCCAATTCTTTTGCTTTTGGCATGTTTCTCAGTTAGGGACCTACAATAACTTTGCCAGGGCTGGTCCTATAGCACATAGCACTCAGACACTGACATTCTCCTTCCTCCTCCTTGAAGTAGGTGGGGTTAGAGTGTATGCCATCATACTCAATTCAGAGAAGATTTGATACATTTTTTTTTCTGACAGAATATTAGTTAACTGAGGTTAGTTTACTTCTGACTTTCCCCTCATGTATATGCAGTACATCTAGGGATTTCAATAAAATCTCAATCTTATTGGCACTTGTAGATAAAAGATATATACTAAAAACTTTTCGGTCAGGTACCAGTGAATCACTCCTGTAATTCTAGCTACTCAGAAGGCCTGAGGTATATAGGAGCTGGACAAAGTCTACAAGACTCCACCTCCAAATAAGTAGCAAAAAATTAGAGTTGGAAGCATAGCTCAAGTGGTAAAGCTCCAGCAGAGCAAACAAGCTGAAGCAAGCATGAGGCCCTATGTGTAAACTCCAGCACCACTGAAATGCAAAAACAAAACATTTGCAACCTTGAGTGAGACAAAAGTTTGTCAATGTGAGATCAAAGTATATTCCATAAAAGGAAAAACACAATGAAGTCTGGTAACACTGAGACTTCTATGGTGTGAAAGGAAATGTTAAGAGAATCAAAGTATAAGCTATACAATGGAAAAGAAAATAGGAAATCAGACTAGCAAGTCACCAGAGGAGGAAAATAACTTCATAAATATTCCTTCTATACTCGAGTATTGGGGGGGAGGTCAACTTCATTGAACATAACTGATGTACAATGAATACATATTTAAAGCATAAAAATTGATGCATTTTGATGTACTTATGAGAACATGACCACAGTCAAGATAAGGAACAGCATCCTCAATAATTTCTCTATCCTCTACTCCATTAATCTTTCTCCTCTATCCACAGGAAGCTAGTGGTTTGCTTTCTGTCACTATAGATTATTTTTTTTTATTTCTAGAATTCTTTTAAATAAATTAAAACATCCAACACATTGCTTTTTGCCTTTTTTCTTTCAATTGGCATGACTATTTAAAATTCACCTATGTTGTGTATATGTGTGTGTGTGTATATGTAATAAAAAAAAAGCTCATCGTTTTTTACAATATAGACCAAGTTATATTCCCATCAAAACTTGGATATGGACAGTTTTTTTTGTTTCCTATACTTTTTCCTTATAGTGACTAGGGTTATATAGCATCTACTGTTCTATTATTGTGGTTTTAATGGACCTTTATCTGGTGAAAATGTCGCACATCTTTTCTTGTGTTTACTCCTTATCTATACATCTTATTTGATGAACCATCAACTCTTTGATGAACTCATTTGATGAACCATTCAACTCTTCCACCCATTTTTAAAGTTATGCTGTCTTCCTAAAGAATACTTGTTAATTATATACTCTAGATATAGTTTCTTTTTCAGACATTTTCCCCAATACTTTTTCTCAATGTGTTGCTTGTCTTGTTGTTTTCTAAAAATAACAATGGTTTTTGGAGTGCAAACATACTTTCTTTTACTATTTTTTAAATTAAATTTTTATCTTTAGGTAGTAGTACAATGGAGTTGCCATTCAAAAAAGTGATATGTGAATGGGTCTTGATCAATGGCATCTCTTTTTATCAAACTTTTAAAAGGAGTAAATTAAATCCAATTTATAAAAGTTTTATAGCTCTTGTTTTCAGTACAGTATTTAAGAATTCTTTGCCAATACCAAGACTTACTAAGGCTTTCCCTTAGGTTTTCTAAAATAACTTTTATAATTTTGAGTTTTACATTTATAATCCATTTCAGTTTGCTCTTAATATGGTGTGAGGTAACAGTGGAGTTCCTTATTAAATACAACCAATTTTTTTCGGCACGATTGTTGAAAAGATGATTCTTCTGAGGAACTGTAAGCTAATCTGAGAGTTGTAAACGTGGCTGTGGACGCTCTCCAGTCACTGGGCGCACACAGGGAGAGGACCCGAGAAGAAGTGAGCATAGCACAAGTCTCCAAATCTCACACATTAGAACAAAGGGATGTAAAAGGACATTCAATACAACATTGTCTGAAAAACCTAAACATTGTCAGGAAAAACCTAAATGTCCAATAACACAAGACTGGATTAAAAACAGATTTCTTAAAAAAGACCTCAAAAGCTTGAACCATAATGTAAAACAGTGCGTTTGTCTGCATTAAAACACCAAAGACAACATTAAGAGAAGAGTCCCAGGCTGGAAGAAGATATTTGCAACATCTTAACTAAAGGACACACTTGAGAGCCAAAGAGAGTCCATTTAATAATACTTAGACCAGAACAATGAGCATAAGCGTGGCAATCTAACCATTCCTCTAAAGCCAAAGGAGTTTGTTTTAGTCTGTGTTCTAGCGCTGTAACTGAATATTGCCAACTTGGTAACTTCGTAAAGCATGAAAGTTTATTTCTCTCAAGGTTCTGGGGGCTGGAAGGCACAAGACAAGGGTGTGTATCTGGTGAGGGCCTTCTCACTGGTGCAGACATTCCCAGAGTCCTGAGGTGGCTCGCATGGTGGGGGGGTTATCGAAGACACACTCAACATGGCTATTGTTACAGACCGGCTCTTGAGCTGACCCACTAATCTGAGTAGATGAATCCATTCATGAAGAGAATGCTCTCCTAAGGCAACCACCTCCTAGAAACTTCGCAAAGTCAGGTCATATCAAGTGTTCATTAGGATGGAGGGAAATGAGAAGCCTTATGCATCCTGATGGATGTACAAACCAGTTCCATATTCTGAAGAGGATGACAGTACTTTGTAAAATTAAATATGTACTTTTCACATGACCTAGTAATGGCATTTCATGATAAAGGCTGCAAGGGCCATCTGTGAGTATATGTTACTACAGTAGAAGCTGGGGGAACCTAAAAATCAAATATGATAGATGCATGCTATGAATAGCATGAAACAGTTAAGTGAACATACATATTAAAAAAAGGCCTTAAGATTTTTATGATGAATTTTGACAAGAAGTAAAGGGTGGTGAAACACTAATTACATAAATTACAAATGCATACAACATTTTCTTAAAGTTTATATACTTATCCAAAGACATACAGTAAGTAAACTAGACTGACTACCTATAAGATGATAATGAAGAAACATATCATGATTTATAGAAGTCTGAACTAGGTGGAGGATGGTAATGGGTCTTGAACTGATATGAGATGCCTAACTTGGAACTTGACCTAAATCATCTCTCATCCATCCCCACCACAACTCTAAATAAATGGAAGAGGTGGATGAAGAAATGGATGAATCAAGTAGGCAAGAGGATTGTCAGTCTGGCTAAAAGATGAGAGAAAGATCATCAAAGAGTCCCTTAAATTCTAGTCATTACATATAGAAGTTGTTTGGAAACTTGAGACCAAAACAAAAAGAAGCTGGTGACACCTTTGGTTTTACAGAGTGTGAGAAGCTTTGTGAGGTTTGGGGTGAGCTTTCCTTTTTATTGAGAAACATGTGGAGTGGTTTACAATGCTAAGCACGGTTTGCCACATCAGTCCTAGACTGTAATTAAACCATTGGTTTCTAGGCCTGCTTGCCCTATTTAGTGTGCTCTGTGAAATGAGATATTGGCCTCTCGCTGGATCTTTTCAACAAATAGCAGAGAAGGGAGGTGAGCTCTCCAAGTACTTCCTGCACTCATGGCTCTGCCTTCACTCTTGGATTGCAGTTACCAGTGCCGGCAGGAGCCGTTCACGGAGACAAGAGGAAATTCGAATCTGTGGCCCTTTGAGATGCACAATTATAAAGCTGCCACAGAAATGAGTCAGCCTAGGAAGTTGAGCCATCCCCCAAACAAGCTCAGAGTACTTGGGCTTCTTGAGTCATGAGATACACCCTCCATTTTAATACTCCATTCACAGCCCCCAGAGCTACCTTCCTTCCACAATGGATCCTACACACATGCCGATGCTCACCTGTTAAGTATACATGTGTGCATGCACACCTATGCACATTTGAATCTCAAGTATACATAAAAGTTATATTGTTCTTGGAGCTGTGAAAGGATTGAAAAGAGCTACCTAGTATATTTCCTTGATACAAAAGAGCCTGCAGATGCTAGGACTAAACACTGAATGATGCAAACGATGGCAACATGATAATGACAGGGGTGTGATTCAGTGAACTAATTTTGGACTAATTATATTTGAGAGTGGGCAAAAGCAAGCTCATGGGTAGCAAGAGAAAATGCCAGACTATCAGGATATACAGAATTTAGTGTTATAAGAACTAGTGGGAAATGAATTATACCATTTGAAGCAACAAAAATGTTCAGCTTTTACCCATAACTGAAACGGTTGCTCTGTCTGCATGCATCCTGATCTCCTACATTCTTTTGTGCTCTTCCTTAGAACAACGATCCCCCAGACAAACACCCATATTCATTGTCTTGACATCTTCCCTTCCTTCGCTCTTGAAAACCCTGTCACCAAACTTGTGCTCTTACCACTCCATAAAATCTCTCTTAGATCATTAGTGAGTTCTGTGTTGCTGAATTACATCCTGGATTCCAAGTCCCTCTCTAAACATGTTTCTTAGTAGCACGTTTGGCCCTCTTCTTAACATTGCCCTTCATTCTTTTTTAATGTCCACTCTAAAATACTCTTTAGACTTGCACAGAGCTTAAAAAAAGATTTCAGAGTGGTCCTGTGTTCCTGTCACCTCACTTTCTCTAGTAATAGCATCTTCCATAACCATAGTGCATTTTAAACTAAACTATGCTTCCATCTTCTTAAAACTCTTCCCTCTCTTGGTTACTTGTTGCCTGGGTGCTGTCCCTGAGCTTTTTCACTCAAGATTAGTGCTCTCACACTTGAGCCACAGCTCTACTTCTAGATTTTTGGTGGTTAATTGGAGATGAGTCTCATGGACTTTCCTGCCTGGGCTGGCTTTGAACTGCAATCCTCAGATCTCATCCTCCTGAGTAGTTAGGATTAGAGACATAAGTCAGCCACTGGTGCCTGGCTTGGTTACTGTTTTATGACTCTCCTAAAGCTCCTCTCCTGGTTGGCATGTCTCAGTGCTCCATCCTTGGACTTATTTTTATTTAAATCCAGTTCTCACATGACCTAGTCCAGTCTCAAAGCTCTAGACTGAAAAAATCCCCTAAGTATTATGACCATCCTGAAACCATCTCTCACATTCCTGGCTTGTCTATCAAACTGCATACCCACCCTCTTTACCTTGGTACCTAATAGGTATCTCACTTTACTATGTTGTATTTGAACTCATTCAATCCCTGTCATCTAACCCCTTATTCCACCTTCCCTTCAGTATGTGGTTCCATCATTCCATAATAGGAGTGGTTCTGGATCACTCTCTTCCTCACCTATCACTACTTCAGTCTGACAGCATATCCTACCTGTTTTAACCTTCAACTAAGGCTTGTAGCTCCAGGCTAAACCACTCCCATCCCTTTTCTAGATTCTTGTCACAGCTTCCTACCTGATGAGGAGGTCCCACCCAGGCCTCCTAAAATGTATTCTTGGCTACATGCCAGTGAGGGGTCCTTTGGAAGTGCAAACGATGGCATGTCACTCTACTGCTCAGCTTCTCTCAGCAGACTTCTGATAGCTACAAATCCATGATTTCCATAGATCAAGTCTCTGAGACTTGTCCTGGCCTTCCACGATCCAATATCTCCGACACCATCTTTCCCCATGATCTAGCTAACTCCATTTGTTTCCCTTTACTTGGGTAGCTTCCTAACCACAGCCAGAATGCCCAGTATGTTCCCATATGGCATTGCATTTCAGGTCCCCTTTAGAAACAACACATTTTCCAGCTATTCTAATTTGGGGTTCTGCCCATTCCTTCAGAGTAGCCTTCTCTGCTTTCCTTGTCTGAGGCAATACCCTATCTCCTGAAGCTCTGTCCCTATCCAGCCTTGTTTTTCTAAATAAGAATCTGGCAGATGGCTGACTGGCTGGTTGGTTGATCACATGCTCATTTTATAGTCATCTACCTCTAGACTATACAGTCAATGAGAACCAGGACTTAGTCTGCTTTTGGATTCACTGTTGATCCTCTGCATACTTAGATTAGAGTCTCATTTGTTGGCAAATGTATAAAAAGGCCATACACAGAAATCTTGGAAAATTTGGCAATAACAAAATTTGAAACGCAGGTTTAGAAATGTTAAGATTTTAACAAAGACTAACTGAAAATTTGGTTACATGATGAAATAGGTGTGTGTGTGTGTGTGTGTGTGTGTGTGTGTGTGTGTGTCTGTTCCTATAAATCTCATTGTATAGAAGAATAATCAGTCATAAATATTCAGAATATGCATGGGCAATAATAGATATGTCAACATTGAATATTTAAAATGTAAACCCTTTTTATGGATTTAATTAAAATGATTATTCAGGTAACTTGAAGTGCTATGTATGGCCCACCAGTTCCTCACTATGTGAACTAAAGAAATATGGGAGATAGCTTCATCTTTGCCTACAAAAGTCTTCCTCCTGGGTCATGCTCCAATGATAAGTAGGCTCACTTGAGCAATAAAGGTAGAAGGGTTTAAAATTATATCCTTGGCTAGCTTAATGATGCTATAAATATTTTCTTCTTTTATCTCTAAAGAATATATATATATGAATTACATGTATAGACTACATTCTTGTTATTTGTATTTCTCATTTTCCCTGAAGCAGTGTCTTATCCTTAAATAATCCCTAAAGATAAAAGGCAATTTCAGATAAAACCAAAACCCCAAATAAGATCTCCCTGCCCTTTTTCATTTTCACTATGTAAATGGCACATTTTATTACAAGCTCTGAGAAATCAAGTCTAAGTTACAGTGGCATTATTTGTAGGCTATAAGGAAGGATGACAAAGTTAGTCATAAGGTTTCAATTCCACCTTAATGTCCTTTCCTTGGGTCTGATCTGGTTCCCATTGCTCCTTCATTGTCCCTGGCTTTCTTTTCATTCTCGTTAAGGAGTAAGATACTCCTCTTTTTATCTCAGGTTAGTGTAATAAGGCCACAAAAGAAAGATACACTAAGAAATTAAAAAGGGCCAACAACAAATTCAGACAATGGGTGCTTGGTCCAGTGGTTATTCACCTAGAGATTTCCAGAAAGAACGCTAATTAGTCCATCAACATGTCCTTAGAAGATTTCACTGAGATACCAACCCCCTCCCCAAGCCTAGCTCCTAGTCCTATACTGATTGAGCCCTGAATCGCTTAGCTATAAATCAGTATCAACCATACCTTCTCAGGGGAATTGTTAGACTCTTGGTTCAAAGTGCTGAAGGAAAGGAAGAAAAGAAGCTCAAGGGAGAATGTACCAAGTGAAAAATGTACTGAACATTACAAAATGATATGGTATGCCTCAGAATGTCAACATTTTCCCTTCTCCTCCAGGAAGTCCTGGGGTAAGAAAACCGTGTGAGGAAGGGGAGAAGTGGGAGAAAGCCTATGGCGATTACATTGTTACCCAAGGGAACCAGATATAATCTTGAAGTCAATAAAAAAAAAAAATGCAGTTTGGAGAGATGATCAAGCGGTATCAGGTTTCAGAAAAATCCACCGTGCATTGCAAAAGCTATATCCTTTAGCTAAGAAGAGAAAGATCTGGAGTTCTGTTACATAATAGGGAAACTATAGTTAATAATAAGGTATTGTGTTATTTCAAAATAATTAGAAGAGTTTGATCTCACCATGATGATCTGATAATCATTTGAAATGATGGAATGTGAATTACCCTGATTTGATCATACAAATGTAGATGTGTTAAGACATAAAACTATATTCCATATTCCATATTCCATAAACATGTATAGTTATTATTTGTCAGCTGAAATACAATAGAACTAAACAGGAATAAAATATTTATCTAAACAGTCACCTCTATGAAGAGGGTCACAGACAAAGATTCAAGGAAACTAACAGTAGGTAACATTTGAATTGGGAAGAACTGATGAAAAAAACAGCAGATAAAAATTCTAAACATATGTTGTAAACTGACTGTACAACTGGGAGGATGGGAGAAGGGACGGTGGGAGAAAAATGAGAGAGGAGGTAACAAGTTTCACAAGAAATGTACTCACTACCTTACATATGTAACTGTAACCCCTCTGTACATCACCTTGACAATAAAAATTTAAAAATCTAATCATAAATAAAATTGGAGAGAATATATATATATATACATATATATCAGGAAGATACATATAGCATGAGCATTAGAATACTCTACAGAATAAGAAAAATAAATTGAAAATTTAACTAGAGAAAAGAAATCTAATCGTTTCCAACTTACTAAAAAAGTAGAATTCTCAAGGAAGATAAAATAGAATAGAACGAAAATCTGAAGATATAGTGAAGAAACTTTTCCTGCATTAATCAGCAATGACTAGTCCATTATATCATAACATGAATGATATTGCTGTTAGACTCAAAGTTTTGGAACAGTCAAATAGAAAGAATTCACAAGGGAGCAAGGAGTTGAATTGAGTATACTATGCCAAGGATTACAGAGCAACAGCCTTTACAGATGTTCAAGGTAAGAAAATGTAGTTGCATGGTCTTATAGCCAGCAAGAATAAAGGATGTTGACAAACTGTATTCAACAGGCAAGAATTTATAAAGAATATTTAACTCATGAGCCTTGACTGAAGAGACTACTAAAACATGAACAATCATCAACAAAGGGGTAATTAGAAACACGACAACGGTGGAACAGAAAGCTAACATTTAATACATGTAATCGAGATAATGCAAAATGTGAAATAATGTTAATGTGAAATGTTAAATGTTAATGGAAAGGTAAAAATAAGCCTTCCTGAGGGGAGAACCCTATACATATATACATAAAGAAAGCAACTACACAAAGTGTTTAATTAGAAAAATTATGCAAGGTGCTAGAGTCTTCCATCTGTAATCTTAGCCACTTGAGAGGCTGAGCGTTGAGGATTGCAGCTCCAAGTCAGCCCAAGCAGGAAAGTCCATGAGACTCTTATCTCCAATTAGCTACTCAAAAATACAAAACAAAAAGTGCCAAAAGCAGAGCTGTGGCTCAAGGCTCATGGAGAGAATTCAGACCTTGCATTCAAGCCCTAGGACCACACCCAAAAAAAATTTAAGTATAAAATAATATGCCAGCAGTGGCAACTCTAAACAGATTTAATATACATGTTATGTTGTTTAGAGTCCAAGCTGCTATGTCAAAAAAATCTCAAACATAGTGGCCTACATGAAGGAATACTCTCTCTCTCTCTCATTTTATTTTTTATAAAACTAACCAGAGGCTGGGAATATGGCCTAGTGGCAAGAGTACTGGCCTCATATGCATGAAGCCCTGGGTTCGATTCCTCAGTACCACATATATAGAAAATAGCCAGAAGTGGCGCTGTGGCTCAAATGGTATAGTGCTAGCCTTGAGCAAAAAGGAAGCCAGGGACAGTGCTCAGGCTCTGAGTTCAAGGCCCAGGACTGACAAAAACAAAAACAAAGAAACTATCCAGGACTCCAGGAAAGTTCTCCTCCATAAGGCTATGCAGTGACTATGGATCGGTTTACCTGGAAGCCTGATTATCTTGCACCAGCATTCTGTACACTGGCTCAAGAACCTCTATGACTGCAAGCCTGGAGGGTTGGGGGGGGGGGTGGAGGGAGGGAGGGACATGAAAGCAAGCCAGAGAAAGTGACTTCATCTCCCTACTTATGTACTTAAGTTATATAAGCAAGGGTAACATAACAGTAAGGAACACTAGAATCGTGCAGGAACTCCATTATGGCCTTTCTTTCTTTTTCTTTTATGTTTTGGTGGTACTGAGGTTTGGACTAGAGGCCTCATGCTGGCTAGACACTCGCTCTGCTGCGGAGCTTCATACCTTGTCCTGGTACAGGCTGGTCATTTTGGAGATGGAGTCTTCCTCCCTGAGCATGTGCCTGAGCCACAGTCACCTAGTTTAGGTTTTCTGCCATTGCTGTGTTGACAGACTTGTGCCATCAAGTCTCATTTCTCTCTGTTAAAACAACATTTCAAGGACTTTTCAGCCTGGACTGGCCTCAAACTGCTAGTCTCCCATTCTGAGCCTCCCAAGTATTTAAGCTGATAGGAGTGCGTCACGGGTGCTGGCTTCAGGATGCCATTTCTTATCAAATCTATGTGTTTTTCTTTCTTTTTTTTTTTTTTTTTTTGGCCAGTCCTGGGCCTTGGACTCAGGGCCTGAGCACTGTCCCTGGCTTCTTCCCGCTCAAGGCTAGCACTCTGCCACTTGAGCCACAGCGCCGCTTCTGGCCGTTTTTCTGTATATGTGGTGCTGGGGAATCGAACCTAGGGCCTCGTGTATCCGAGGCAGGCACTCTTGCCACTAGGCTATATCCCCAGCCCCTATGTGTTTTTCTAAATCCCCAATTCCAAGAGAACGTATCAAGAACTTAGGGATGAAAAATAGGAGTGAAATGCATGATTTCCCGTAGAAATCAAAACACATCAATCAAAACAGAGGTGCTACTTATCTGAAAGAATCCACTGATAGGGAGTTGAAAGGAAAAATGGCAATACTGATTTGTGGGCCATGGAATTAGCATAGGAACCCAGAGAGGGGAAGCCTTACTCTAATCAGTCCATTTTGTTTGTAGCTTCTGCTTTGTTATGAACAGAGAGAATAAATACTCTAAAGAGCCTCAAAGCGTTTTCTTAAATGTTTTACTTGGATAGTGATCGTCACAGGAAACAATTCAACTGGAGAAAGAACTACCCAAGAGGACTAAAGGAAACATTCCTTCAAGCTTATGTAAGACAAGGAATAGGTTCTGTTCCCATTTCCCAGAGGAGAAAACGTTATCATTTAAGGAGCAGCAGGTAGAATACACAAAAGGCCATTCCCTTAGTACTGGAGGAAAAGTAGTGTTAAAATAAAGCTATTCTGCCCCCATATATATAGCAAAGCTTAAAAGAAAGATTCCTCAAATAGCCAAACTGATTCTACGTAACTTGAACTTCTAGGAGAAAGCTCAAGAATATTCATAAGACAACAAAACTATGCAGCATAGGATACAAAAAGACTCACAATGCATAGCAGCTAATTAATAATTACCAAACACAAAGATATGGAAAAATAAAACTCAAAAAGAGAAGAAGTAGATATGGGTTCTCTCACAAGTGATACCTTGAAGGGATAATAGTTATTTGGCTTGAGAAATTTGGTTAGTTTGCCAGAATAATTAGACTTCTTCCTATACACATAGTAAAACAAAATTATCAAACATTATTGGAAATGATTACAGGCTCATGCTTATAATCCTATCTACCCAGGAGACTGAGATCTGAGGATTGTGGTTTGAAGTCAGCCCATACAGGAAACTTTTTTTTTTTTGCCAGTCCTGGGGTTTGAACTCAGGGCCTGGGCACTGTTCCTGGCTTCTTTTTGCTCAAGGCTAGCACTCTACCACTTGAGCCACAGCGCCACTTCTGTTTATGTGGTACTGAGGAATGAGACCCAGGGCTTCATGCATGCTAGGCAAGCACTCTACCACTAAGCCACATTCCCAGTCCTTAGTGAGACTCTTATCTTCCATTTACCAACAAAAAAATCGGGAAATGGAGGTGTAGCTCAAGTGATAGAGCTCCAGCCTTGAGTGAAAAAGTTGGGACTATACAAGGCCTTGAGTTCAAATTTTAGTACCAACTTTAAAAAACATATTGGAAAGACAAAATTGATATTTTAACGACAGACTTGACAGTTTTTTAACCTTCCTTTCATGGAAGACAACTAAATTGTTTCACTGATTCTTACTTTTGCTAAGTTGTTCAAGTGTTGAATTTCAACCACTTAATATATGCCAGCTGCCTTTTGCACAAAGCACAGAGCAAACACAATCTTTGCTGTCATGGAAACTATGTTTGAGTGGGATTTGTAGGAAGTATAGAAAATAAATAAAAATATGACATGTCAGCTAAGAAATGATTTCACAAAATACAGCACACCTGGATGCAAGAGACATTGATGAGAAGGAAAAATGATGTAAGGTGATACTTGAATATTTTTTAGCTTAAATTTTATTGTAAAGGTGATGTACAGAGGGGTTACAGTTACATAATCTGGTAATGAATACATTTCTTTTTCAACAGTGTTACCTCACTTTTTCCCCTCCTGACCCCTTCTTCCTCCAAGTTGTAAAATTCATTTCCAACATAGTGTCTAGTGAATATCACTGCTGGATTGGTTCAGCCTTTGTCCCACCATTTATCTGATTCCCCTTCCCCTTAAGTAATAAAATGCTTGATTATGTTTAGCTGCCTTTTAAAAAGTCAACATTATTATCAAACATCATAGAGTTTTTCACATAGAAACACAAAAGGGTAACAGTCCCTTTCCCAACCCAAACAGTAAAAATGTAAGCATTTTAGATTACAGCTGCTAAGGAAGTTTCTAGAATGACAGCTTCAAGGGCAACAAATGGCCAACAGCTTTGAAGTCTTATTATCGTGAAGATGCTTGTAACACAATAACACATGCCCACTTCTCAAAAAATTGATTAAATATTGCTAACACTGCTTGGAAGTGTCCTTAGAGAAACTTCTCTGGGACTGATTATCTACACAGACTTCCTTGCCCTGATCGGTGAAAATAAGTCAATACACAGAAAGATGAGAACTTTGTATCGTATAGGAGGAAATAGGACTTCATGTATTAACCATGAGCAGTGCAATTCATTTCTAGGTGTGTGAAGACACACCTAGATATCTGTATTGTTTGTTGATCCAGGTGATCTTAGTTTGTTTAACTGAGTGTGGCAGACAGGAGCGCTCTAGACCTAGTACATCGCTCTCTGCCACTAGGAGAACGAGGCTTGATTGGTTGCCAGGAGTCTAGATATCCACTCCTCACGGTTCTCATATGGCAACGATCTGCATGGAAAGCAAGTCAGGTTGCGGACTAAAGTTGATAGAAAGTTAGCATACAAGTTGAGAGTTTGACTTTTTTAATTACTTGAAAGAGAAACTTTATTGATGATCAACTATTGTTAAGTATCTCTCACTGCTTTCCTCTCCATTGTTTGTTTTTTTTTAAAATCCTTTGAAAAATTGCAAACTTGACTAGTACTTCAATTATGTTAGGGTAATGAATGTCTATTCCCTAAAGGCCCACTGCTAGGACAGAGGCAAGGGCTGTCAGTAGCGTGTGTGTGTGTGTGCATGTGTGCGCATGCGTGCGTGTGTATGTGTGTTCTAACCTTGGGTTTCCATTTGTGACAAGCTCTATTGCTATACCTCACCCACACTCACCTTTCTCACACCACCACCCACTCTTCCTACACATTCTAGTGTCTCCAAGGGAAAGAGAGCCTAAATGAACTTGAAAGGCAGCCTGCCCAGACTATTTGCTTCTGTTCACATTCCAGTGATTCCAGCATAGCAATGTCTAGGTCAGTGTGACATGAGCCTTTCACGGTCCTTTTCTGATTGGAGGGCCCCATGCTCTGGTCAGTGTTCAGCTGGTAGATGGTTAGCTGCTTGTCGTCTAGGTGGGAGAGAAAGCAGGGACAGAGGACTGGCCCCAAGTGAATCTGCTAGCCTCAGATAAGAACTGAAACGATACAAATAACCCGTGGCCTTAGTTACCTCGGCTGGCTGCATGTTTTCTAACTTTGTATTCTTTCTTTGCATTTTTCTTGATGCGATGGTGTGCTGTCACCATCTTAGTTTCCAATATTTTCTAATAATTTTGAAGTCATTAAAACTCACCACAAGTGATTACTATAATAAGGTCATTGAAAATACCGTTCTTGGGCAAAGTCAGCTTTGTTTTTCATCATGGTAGAAACTCGGGAGCTTTGGTACCATGTGGTAAAGCAAAAGATTCCAAAAGCTGAGCATCACTGGGGGCAATGCCAGAGAGGCTTTTGAATAGCTAGGAGATTTCTTTTTAGGATTTATTATAATTATAATTTAAAGGTCATAATTGGTTTTTTTGTTTGTTTTCCACCAGCACAAGAACAATGGGGAAAAAATTGCTACTAAGGCTAAGAACCATTTCCTTCCTTTCTGGGACAGCACTGTGTCTAGCCATAGAGTGGACTCTATATACCAAGTACAAGTGTACAATGCATGCCACAGAAATAAGGCTGGATCAAGTGCTGGTGCATGTGCATACTCTGACCCAGTACCTGGGCTCCCGGCCGCATGAGTTGCTTTGTTTTGATGTGAAAAGAACAACACACTTCATAAAGAGGACAAGAGTGCAAGGGAAGGCCAGCTTGAATTGGAGTTTCTTGCACCACATGAAAACACATGTCAACATGCCACAGGTGTATACCATAGCCCAATTAAAAAAAACACCTTTGCCATTGCAAAGAGTGTGGAGGGAAGAATCAAGAACAGACATAATGTTTATGTTAAAGAGTAGGAAGGCTTTCTCCCTTGAAAGACGACCATGGCTGATGTCAAGTGTCGGATTTGTCCTAGTTCTGTACAGTTCTTGCACCCAATGTCCTGGTGAACATCTTGGTGTGGACCATTGCAAAAGCAGCAGATCACTGGGCCTCAGTGCTCTTTAAACAAGTACCTAATCCTAAATGAATGAGTGGCAGATCTACCACCTGATTTTAACCACAGAAACCTCTGTCACAGTCACAGAAGAAAAGGCAATGAGAAAGGTTATAAAAACCAAAGACTTTGATGTGGGCGGGGTTGCCTGGTGCCGGGAGGAGCAAGTCATGGTACATTCCCCCACCTGTGGTTCTGTGAGTGGCTCCTGATTCTTATCTCTCCAGGTGGCTTCCTTTACCTTGCCTTTGCCTTCCTCTTGGAGGCGCAAAGAATTTGAGTCCAGTTGAAAACGTGTGTGTGTGTGTGTGTGTGTGTGTGTGTGTACCTTCCTATACACTATGCCTGGGCTCCACTCACAAACTACTTGATATAAACAATTCAGGGGGAAATATGAAATACTAGAATTTCATCAAGCCTCGTATATTTAAGTCAAGGTACCTATTTTCCTGATGCATTAATAGCATTAATAGCCTCGGTGTGGCTTTCTGACCCCACCAGCTCAAGCACCCTCAAGGTATTCTTTCTGCCCTAGGTCACAACCAGGTCATAGAATATTTAGTTCAGCCATACAAATTCAATGTGTTCCCATCACCACTGAAATGAGGATCTGTAAGTGAAATGAAACTAATCACAATAACAGTTTGAATCAGCTATGTTAGTAATATTTCCCTGAGATTGTAAGCTAGCCTGTTCCTGTGCTATACCATCTCTCATGGACACAGGCAGATTGGGCCTGTCTGAAGACTTCCCCATCAGCAGTTTGAGAAGACAGGAGTGGGAAGTGATGGTTAGAACTAAAACAGGTAAAGAGTGTGAGGTCCAGGTTGAATTCATGACTTGGGTCTCTTCAGTGGAGTGGCTAACCTTGGTCTAGGATGTTAGGAACTATGTATCAATGTTATAGAAACTAAATTACATTTAGTTATATATTTCGTAAGGATAACATTATTCAAAAAAAGGAGGGGGGGCTTGCCAAAAACTGAGATTTGGTACAAGAGCTGTTTACTTAAAAGTTTGGTTCCAACAGTTAACATCTATGTGACTATGAGCAAAATAAATACCTAGCTGAACCTGTGTCACCTTAGCAGGATGTGGACAGTCAACTCTCCACTCGGTCATGTGTGAATGCTGAGTCTAATTCACCTAAGCAAAGCTCTCAGTCCAGTGTCCAGCATAAAACATATGGACTCCACAAATGTCTTTCCATTCTCTCATCTCTCCTTTTTCCCCCTCTCTGCTAGCTATGTAAAACCACTAGGTCATTCTCAAGTTTCCATGAAGCTATCCTTGTTAGCATGTGTATAAATTATTGCCTTAGGAAACTCAACATGACCCCAAGGCCTTCTGACTTCCAGGTGTCCATAGGGACTCAAGTACTCCAGTCAGTCTTGAAGAACCATGCTAATTTCACCTCAGAATCTTTCCTAGATTACAGTAGCCCTCATGAAGCCCTCTTCTGCTGAGAACTAACACCGTTTCTCAAAAAAGTTAACTATCTTCTTGAGTTAAGTCAACTAAGTATAATTAAAATTCTTGAAGTATTACACCAAATACAAATCTTTTTAAAGTTTGTCTTTGTTTGAGACAAGAGTTTTGTGTATTCTAGGCTGGCCTCAAATTTATAATCCTTCTGCTCCAAGTACTTGGATATAATATACATAACACACCATATGCAATCTATAATGTGTAGCCTACCCTCTGTTCCTAGTTCTCGTCTCCCTTTTAAGCAGTCCATAATGGGTTTTACTATACTCTTCTCATACATGCAACCTGAGTGTTTGGATCATGTTCAGCCTCCCCCATGTCATAGAGTAGATTTTATCAATTGTGACTAAGCCTTTCTAATGTAAAACCATTTGTGTTATTGCCTTCATAGTTTGAAAATGGAGAGAATTTAATAAAATTATAATAATTATAGACTTTCAATCACCCAAGGATATTCTATTATCATAGACAGAGACAATCATATGGCTTTGAATTATGGATCACTTCTTTTCTTTCTTGAAAACAATATGTCAGCCTGGGTAGAGTGGCTTATACCCAAGAGGCAGATCTTTAAAAGATCACAGTTGAGGGCTGGGGATATGGCCTAGTGGCAAGAGTGCCTGCCTCGTATACATGAGGCCCTGGGTTCGATTACCCAGCACCACATATACAGAAAATGGCCAGAAGTGGCGCTGCGGCTCAAGTGGCAGAGTGCTAGCCTTGAGCAAAAAGAAGCCAGGGACAGTATTCAGGCCCTGAGTCCAAGCCCCAGGACTGGCCAAAAAAAAAAAAAAAGATCACAGTTGAGACTAGACCAGAGTAAAGTTAGTGAAATCGCATCTAGGGATACATGCCTATGATCCTAGCCAAGTGGGAAATACAGTGTTACGGTCACAGGTTGAACCTGGTCAAGAATATGAGGCTCCACCCCCAAAATATTTAAAGTAAAAAAGGCTGGGGGTGTGGCTTAAGTGGTAGAGTGTCTGCCCACCAAGCCCGGGGCCCTGAGTTTATAGCCTAGTATCACTAAAATAAAAAGGCAACATGGCATATACACGAGGGAGAGCACTTCTCTACAGAAAAATAAAATGTCACCCAAAACGGAAGTCTATTAGTGAGTTTTGCAGTTGCAAAACTGCTCCCTTTCAGATATTTGAAAAGTCCCATCTCTGGTCTTCATTTCCAGAAAGGATTAAAAAGTAGACTTTATGTGAATTGGAATGCGCACAATCATGCTCTCTCTTTCTAGCTAGCACATTTTAGCCAATTATCCATCGCTGACTCCAGAAATAAACTGTAACCATTAGACACATGTATTTATATAATGCACACATTGGTGTGTGTCCATGTACACAGTTCAATGGCCATTTTTTTAAACATCCTTTAATACAGTATTCAGCTATTTTAAATTATGTCACAGAAGCTCACAAGTTACCTATTTTCCTAGTAATACCATTGTCTAACAGTACAGCAACAACAAAAAAGAATCTAGCAACATTTGCTTCTTGAAGTCATCTGAGCAAAACTGGGGATTTTCTGATTGGTTTAAACAGTGCTGTAAAGGAGACATAGCCCCATGGGAAATGACCCCAGAGCCATTGGAAGAGCCCAGGTTAAACAGTCTTAGGTAGATGGGTGGCCTGCCTTAGGAGCCTTCCACTTAATTAAGGAAGACAGTTTGGGCATGGTGCGGGGGTGTCCGTATAGGGATAAATAATCATCCAGCTTGGGTGGCTGCAGGTACTCTATGCACCCAACCTAACCAGTAAAGCCCAGTTTGGAGCCTGGTGGATTTCCATTCCTCTGTCTGGGAATTAAGTGTCCTGGGGCTCCCTTCTTCAAGCTTGTCAAAGCATGGAGGGAAACAAACCACCCTCACACAAAAGGACTATTGACGAGACCCTGAGTCAACTGGAAAACATACACAGCACGTTGTCAACTAATTTCTTTCCATGGCTGCAAAATAACATCGCTTTTCATTTAGATTTCCATTTAGCAAAAGAAGAACATCACATTGACAAGTGCTTACAAGTGAGCCTTAAGGGAGGGGAGAGTTCAGTTCATTAGAACTAAGTTTCTAATAAACACTTCAATAGATAGGCCCACTTCATAAAAATCAGGCTGAGTGGTTTCACATCTATGCTTAACCTTGAGGAGTCCTTGAGCAGCTCAGGCTGCGAAAGGCCCAGGGAGAGAGATGAGGGGTGGGAGGGAGACATATGTGTGGGGAGATGGCTTTGCTCTGTTTTCAGTGAGAGATTTTTTTTCCCCTGAGCATATGAGGACAATTTCTCAATAGAAACTAATCCTATGCTGCGTGTCACATAGAACATGTGCTTGTACCTTAGTAAGTCAGCGTAGTTGATTCAAAGAGCTATGTGTAAACAATAGAAAGAGAATTGTCCCCTGGCAAAGAGAAATTCTTCTGTTTCCAGTTTATTCTTTAATTGATCTCTGTATAAAGCACACGAATTCTCTCTCTCTCTCTCTTTCTCTCTTCTCTCTAATTGATCTCTATGTAAAGAACATGAAGGGATTCTCCTCCCCTCCCACCCCCCCAGCTAATGCTGTTTTCCAGTATCTGAGCTGCCAATGTACCATAAGAAATCCACTCATTGACATGACAGAAAAAGCAGTTGTACAGCAGAAATGGTATGGTCTGTTGCAATAAATTACAGGTTTCCTTTTCATGTTCAGGACAAGAGGCGGCCCTCATGCAATTAGCTACAGCTGGTTAAAGAAAGAACGCATGCATCTGCAAACAGATCACACTGAGAACCAGCTCTTATTTTCTGGCATATATCACTAGAGGAACAGAAAAGGAGACCTGATTTTTCTCCGTGAGCATAAGACCTTTTTAAACGTGTATTTCCTCTCTCAATCAGTGTACCATTTGGAGAAATAAATCTACAGTTATGATTTTCCCCCTTTCAGTCAATCATTATGATCTGGGAAACAAAAAATTAGTGAGTTTCACTTGATGCTTTTCTTAGACCTCAGAATTCTCTTCTTGGATCACCTCAACCTAATGCCTGCTCTTAATTACACAGTTGTCAATGTGCACTGTTCTCTTATTGGCACTTTATGCTGGTATACTAGAGCTTTTCTGGAAAGATGATTTGCAATGTTTTATCTTTTTGTGGCTGTTGGAGACTTTTCATGATTAAATAGGTAGGGTATTTTTTTTTAAATAATAAGATACACAGAAACGACTCTCTAGAACAATTACAATTGCACACACCAGGGAGTAGATAATAGTAGATGAATAACATATTCACACCTCTTTATTATATAAAAAGATTACAACTATCTTGGTGTATGCTCCAAATAGCTTGACCTTCTAAGGAGGATATAGCTATGTCTCGACAATGCACATATGATCCATTTTATAATCCAAGTAAGATGAAGAGAGAAAGGTGGGGTGGGGGATGCAGTCCTGATAATCAATGCATATCCTGTCAAACTAGGAAAATGGAGGGGAAGATTTGGGGAAGAATTATGAAGGAATTATGAAGGAATGATATTGATCAAGATGCACAGTGCTCAAAAACTAACATGTTGAATGGTAATCCCCTTGTATGACCACTGAAAGATAATTTTAATATATACAATATATACATATTTGATTTTATTGTTTTTATTTATTTATATTTGCCAGTGCTAGGGCTTGAACTCTTGGCCTGGGCAGCGTCCCTGAGCTCCTAGCACTCTACCAATTGAGCCACAGTACCACTTTTGGCTTTTTCTGTGATTAATTGGAAACAAGAGTCTCTGTACTTTCCTTCCCGGTCTAGCTTCAAACCAAGATCCTCAAATCTCAGCCTCCTGAGTAAGTAAGATTATAGGGGTTAACCACTGGCACCCAGCTATTAAAACGTTTTTTTAAAAAAGACTCTAACCATATTAATTCTGCAAAGAAAATTAGTTCTAAGAAGTCTGGAACTCCTTTTCCAGAATAAAGATTTTAGTATAGTATAATTCTTAGCTTATTTCTATATTCAAAATCATCTTAAAGGGGGAAGGGGTAGGTGCTAAAGTGGAAAAACACTGGTCTATTGAGGCCCTAAATTCAACTCTTAGTACCATCACCACCAAAAACAAAAGAACCTGTGTTTTGAATGATTTTAGTTGAAAAAAGCCACTTTACAAATCAGAGTACATGTCAAGAGATGAAGGCAAAGAAATTGTCCATATTTATCTTCTATAACTTTTCAGGATTTCTATGTGGTTACTAATCATTCATTCAGATGCATTCAAATCTTACGAAATAAGAAGTTTTGCCTTGGTGTCTGTTTTTTTCTTTTACTTTTTAAATTTTTGTTTAACACAGAAACAAAAATCATAATGGAAATCATCTGTAATTACTAACTCTCCCCCCAAAATGGCCTTTTTTTTTTCCTTACAAAAAAGCAGTAAGGCTACTGATGTTTAAAGGGGGAAAAAACTTGACAGCTGAGCTGAAGATCACAGAACATTTGTTGAGATGTCTCTAGAGCATTTGTCTGAAGATTTATTTTTAAAGCTGTGCTTAAAAGTAAAAAGCCACTTCCCAGTGCCCCTCCCTGCGTTGTAAGCAACCCCACTGTGCCATCAAAACAAACAGAAGGATTCCCAGATTTTTGTTTTATTCGTGTTAAGAGAGATACATAGAGAAAGCCCTTGAAACAACTAAATAACAAATCAATGTTACATGTGTGCAAGAAAGGAAAGGAAGCAGCATGTATGCCCAGACAACCAATTTCTATCCTCTCAAAACCTGTAATTTACTTAAGAGTGTGCGGTTCCCTTGAACTGGACTTCAGACTCCTGTGTAATGAGCAACTTAAGGATGAATGGAGGAAACAGGTTGGTGGGGGAAGAGGATAATGAGATCTGAAGGAAAACCTTTGCAAAGTTATGTGAACTAGGAATGTTTTTTGGACCTTTTCAAATTAGTTTCTATTTTGCTTCTTCAGAGATCACTGCTTTGCTCTTAAGGAAGGAAAAGTGCAGTCAAGAATTCAATGTGTGTTCCACAAAAAGAGTGAGGAAAAGGGTGGGGAGGGGAGGGATGGGCGAGAAGGTTGAAAGGGGTGACATTAATCAAGATATATTGTATTCTTAAACTGCTTTGTTAAATCGCACTCCTTTGTACAACTACCCAAAGATAATAAAAAAAAAAATTAAAGAAAGAAAAGCAGGCTAGAGAATCTCTATTTCCAGAGTCAGATGTCACATTCAACTGGTTTCTATTTAGTAGAGACCATCTCCCAATACAAACGACACCACTGGGGAATAAAAAACAAGGAAAACTGAAGCATAAACAACTACAAAGTCCTACTGGGAATTACCGCTATTCCATTTTTGAAGGAAGTAACCCATTTCTTTGTCTCTGGAGACAGTTCAAACAGAGGAGGACAAAAACATTTTTTAAATGCATAATGCCTTAAAAAAAAAAACACCCAGCAGCAATAAAACAAAGAATCCATCTTCTTCATTTTGGAATATAAAATTACAAATATCCTATTATATTGACCATGTTTAAACATCACTTAGTGAAGGTAGGTGACAACTTAGGAAAGTGTTAAACAAATGTTTCCTGACAGTCACACCAATCTAAAGCAAAGGAATTTAGCTGCATGCACGGTATCTTTTATTTGTCCTTGGAGGAAAAATAACATGGAGATTCATAGTGATATTTTGGTAGTTCTTGAGGATGTCATAAAATTCAGAAGAAAAGTTACCAAATCCACAAGCCCAGATTCTCAAACTATCCCTCAATAAAGGAGTTGACTAGATAGGTTTGAGGGCTGCTCCTTTTTAAAGATCCTTCTGGAAGCATATTGAGTTGCAGGTAAGAATCGAAAGTTCCATGCCTTACTGAAACCCGGGAGTCTTTCCCTGGGGAGCATTAAACTTTTTCATGGGACAATGTGTATTGGAGAAGGGTGCCTATTGTTGCCAACCACTCTGCTAGGCTACAAAAACAAGCAAACAGTCACACCTATTCTCAAGAAGCTTCCAGTTGAACTGAGCAGTCAGAAAATGAGCCACGAGGGTGAAGGGTGAGTCATTCCTACAGGATACGCCCCCCCCCCCAAGTGGGAAAAGTCTCATTGAAGATGTGACATGGGAGCACACACCTTAAGGAGACACAGGAGGTGGGCACATGAATAACCCATGGTTTCACGGCCTTTCTACTAGAGGTATGATGGAGCAGATAATCCTTTGCAGTGGGGACCTTCCAATGCATTGTAAGATGTTTAGCAACATCCCTGACTTCTCCCCACCAGATGCCAGGACATCTCCCCCTAGTTGCGATAACCAAAATGGTGTCAGATGGTAAAAGTCTCCTGGAAGAAACAGAATCATGGTTGAGGGTCACTGGTGTGCCGGGCGATGGGAGCAGGCGGAGCAGAGGAAGGGGTAGAAGAATGTCAGCAGGTGGCTAGAGTAGACTAAAGCTTGGGAAGGGCTAGGGCTGAGATCTGAGAGGTGAGGATTCTGATCTTGTCAGGCTTCTCAGGCCACCACAGATCCCTTGGCTTTCACACAGCAGTGGAATGAGAAGCCAAGGAGATTACACTGCAGTGAATGAGGAGAGTCACGAGTGGGATTTCTCCTCATAGAAAAGAAAGGCAGGCCCCAGACAGAGGCAAATTCAATATTCCTAAGCAACTGGCAGCAAAGAATGTCCTTCACTGAGATGAGAATGAAATGTTGGGTAAAAAGAGAGCTTTATCTGAATCAGACTCTATGTAAGTGTGTCTCAGGACAAAGGGACCGAGTGTTTGTTTTCACAATTGAAGTTCATTCTTAATACAAGAATTTCAATGTACCTTTTGAAGGTGTGCCCATCCTATGAATATAGGAAAGAAACATGTCGCCATTTGGGTCCATTTCAAGGTGCTGTCACAGAATGTGTGACAAATTAGGTTTTTGTCCCAAAGGGAAGCCATAATTGTTCTGCATTCAAGTATTATTAATCAAAAATAAGTGTCATTACCATCAGAGACCAAGCACACTCAAACTAGGTCCCTTTAGAATTTTGTTCTTCTCTTGCAGAAGTGACCCATGTCGTATCATCATTTTTCTGGATGCTTCCATGTCATGCCCACTGGACTTAGAGGTATTCAACTACACAGACTGGAGTGTATTGACCCCTGTAGTAATCTCAATTCCTATGATATAGTAAACAATCAATAAATATCAAGTATCCTAACAAGTGAAGGAAAGAATGGTAACAAAGAGATCAATTACTGTGGTTTACATTCACACAAATCCACCTCGAAGAAGGTAGAAACCATAGCACACTTCTCTGCCCTTTTCTCTGGCACAATCGTCACTATTGTCTTCAGCCAGTCCTGAGATGGAATCCCAGCCACCCCACTGACCAACTGCATGAGTGGTGTTAGATACTTGGGAGACTCACAAAGCCCTGCTCTGACTTAGGAAGAGCAATGGCTGATAACTAGAGTTTTACAACCAGAAAGATCCAATCTAAAAGTGTTCTTTTCATTCGTGTGTGTGTGTATGCGCGTGTGCGCGCGCGTGTGTGTGTGTGTGTGTGTAATTTCGGCATTAGTTATATAATCCAGGAGATGGCAGGAACTTGGTCTTAATTTTGCCCTGTGCCTAGCACTGTTTAGGTCCTTTGGTCATGGTGAATAAGGTAGGTAGTTCTGTCTTTGTCTTCATGGACAATTCTGTCCAGCCCAGTGAAAAAGGAAGACTTTAAAGAAATAATGACCTGGATATTTATCTATGGCTGTGGCAAGTGCTGAGAAGGAAAGAAACAGTAAGAATTCAGCTGCATTTAGGACACGCAGTGCAGGGGGTAGGGAAGGGTGCCACATTTTCTGTTGAAATCGTATTTCAGTTGAAAACTGGATCTGGAGTTGGAGTTGAGGGGTGGCATGCAGTGTTGGGGTGTGAAGAAGATGGAGAAAAAGAATTGTTCTGCCAGGCACCAGAAACGTGAAATCTTAGCTACACAGGAGGCTGAGATCTGAGGATTCCAGTTCAAAACCAGCCATGGAAGGAAGGTTCGTGAGACTCTTGTCTCCAATTAAGTACCAAAACAGCCAGTTGTAGAGCTGTGGCCCAAGAGTACTATCCTTGAGCTAAAACGCTCAGCGACAGTGCCCGTACCCCAAGTTCAAGCCCCACGACTGGCACTAAAAAACAAACAAACAAAAACCAACAACAACTGACCATATGTAAGGAACTTAAGGAATTTGCTATGAATGTCTTTATTAATGTAATAAAGATAATGGCCTGGATATGTTTGATGGATGAATGAGTTCTCAGAGTCCCTTAGTCAGTGAGCTACACCCCCCCCCCACTACCCCATACGCCCCCATCATTCACATAACTCTGAAATTCCAAAGTCAAGTCTCCTACATCCAAACCACTAAGCTTTTGGAAGTCACTTTTCAAGCCACAAGACACTTGACAGTTTTTGTGGTAGATGGAATTCAGTCACGTACCTGCACGTAAGCCCTAGACATCCACCTTTTCAAATCTATGTGAGTGGTGAGGTCACTAGTTCATTGAGTGGTTATGGCTACTGTTACTCGCTTGAAATTACACTAAACCTTGTAATGCTGGGGTCTGCTTTTGCTTTGCTTTTAATGAAGCCTATAGACAACTTGGAGAGGTCGTTTTCAAAAGTTTTTCTTTCCTCTTGAACCCAGAGGAAATGAAATGAAAGGAGCACTTCCCTTTTATTTAAAGAATCATTAGAGATAAGTGGGCTTAGCCAAATGAGGAAAATAAAACATGAAGACCTGTTCCAGCAGTTGCCTCTTCATTCCCTGCCTAGTTCTTTCAGGAGAACCCCTGTGGCTCATGTATTTATGTTAACTCTATCATAAAACGTGATCTTTATTGCAACTTGCCATATAAAGTTTCAGCTCTGGAGGCAAGTCTACTTCCCTCCCAAACTACATTTGCAAATGAGTCCCTTTTAAAAAAACCCTGAAGTATTTTAGACTCAACTGGCAGCTTATAGCTGAATCCATTCTTCTGTCGCAATCACTTGAATTAAGAGAAAAAAAATCTAGTAAAATATTTTCCCAACTCATCCTAAGTTTCCAGCATCATATCTCTAATTTGTAAAAAAAAAATTTCTATGATAGTTAAATGTTTATGAGTTGCTTACCTTCTTAACTGGTTTCACATATAGCATACAAGTTGACAAAGTCTTCCTACAGCTCCTTTCCTAAGGATAATGGAATAATTGTGCATATTTTCAAGCTGTTGACTTTTCCATGCTTCTCTCTAAAATGTTTAAAATCGAGTTTAATCACCCAGGTTGCAACTGGGAGGATAGGGAAGGAATGTAACGCTTTATCAACCAAACAAACGAACTAAATAAGAAATCTGGATAACGCAGCCACAGAGGGTTCATTCAGTCTGTACTGAATGTTAGCCATGAGCATGGTACTCAGGAGAAACACAAAAAGTAGACCTGTTATTCTTTCAGGAGTGACATTATATACAAAGATATTGCATAGCGTGGTGATGCTTAATTTTCTCTGCTAAAGATGACTAGCCATAAAAGGCATTTCTCATGAGCTCTGACCATCTTCACATGTAATGTACCAATAGCTACCCTGATGCCAGCTTCCCAAATGCTCCTATTGAGCTTTGGAGGGCACCAGACTTGCTGGCTTTGCTTTGCATGTTTCAACAGCTCTGACCACAAGGTGCTGCTGATAATGACCAGATTCCTGCCCCTCCTCCTTCTCATCCACTAACCTTTATAGAGCACCGCAAAGAGTAGTAATAGAGGCTAGCCAGACTCAAAGGGGTGGAACGAGTCAATGAAAAGCTCTGATCAGTCATCTAAAGGTGTTTCATGTCGATGACTGTGCTCCGGAAGTGGAAGCACAAGTAGGCGTTGAAGATATTTAGACATCCTCTGAGCAGGCATCTGGCCTGACCCTTGCATCTAAAACCAATTCTCTTTGCCTTTAAATTATATAGCCCTCAGGTGGTATCTCTACATGCCCCTAAAAGTCCACATGCAACCAAGATCTTTGCCCAACTTAGAAACTAAGTGCTATCAACAATTTTGTTCTACTATACCACAGCACTTGTCTTTCTTAAAGATAAAATGAAAATGAAGAAAACAATGTTTAGGAAACCGAATAGTATTAATTATAACATAGTTTTGGAATGGTTTGTTGCATCCTTTGTTGGTAGATCAACTTGATGTAGTCAAATACTTTTAAAAAATAGAAGAGGAAAGAGCTAGATACAGTGCCTCATGTCTATAATTCCAGCTGCTCAGGAGATAAAGTTTGGGAGGATTGAGATTCAAGACTAGATTGGGTCAAAAGTTAGTGAGACACCATATCAGTGGATAAGCTGTGGGTGGTGCTATGTGGGAAACATAGGAGAATAATGGTTTGAGACCAACCTGGGAAAAAACTCAAGGCCCTACTTGAAAAATAACTAAAACATAAAAGAATGGTGGTGTGGCTAAAGTCGTATGGCTGAAGCACTAGGTCCCAAGTTCAAACCCAGTAACACTACTCCTCCTCCTCCTACTAATAACAAAACAGGAAATAAGAGAAGAGCAAGGGGGAGGAAAAGAGGGACAAGAAAAGAAACCAAACATACTTCAATCACATAAGGATTAACTTGTCATATTTTTGTTACAATGGTGTATGTGTCAAATCGTGATTTCAAATCTTCCTATGAATTATGGTGAACAAAAAACACTATCTGCACTGAAATGAGTTCTATAAAAAAATGAAACTGCCATTAATAAGAACTGTCTCAAACTATAGCCATGGCTTTGGAGACCTTCTGGAAGATCCTATTACACTACTTTCAACCAGGAGATACCCAATTCCAACTAATGCTCTGAATTTTACCACCTCATCAGATTCTGGGCACTTGTTTTCCATTTTAAATGGGAAGGACATTTATGAATATTCTTGATGAAGAGGATTTATAATACAATAGTAATAATAATGTGCACAGTCATGTTTTTATGCATTATTTAACTTCAAATTTCACATCAGCCTAGAAAGTAGGTTTTAGCATCATCCATCATTGTCAAATGGAAACTGAGATTCACAAGTTGAAGTCATTTGCGCAGGGTCCATGGACAGGTGGAAACACAACTTAAATCCAAGTCTGAGGCAATGTTATTGTCATTCATGGTGCTATTCGTGGAGGAAAAGTTCTCCAATCTTGAACTATCCCCTTTTCTTTGCTCAATAGGTCAATGGATTACAAATGCAAATATCAACTGATGTCTTCTATCTTAAGATTCTTCATAAGATGGTACCCCAAAGATAATTAGAAATTTTCAATAAATTGGGAAACCATAGAGATCGCTAATTCAATGATGGATGGATTTGGCTAAGCTACGGTACAATAGTACCTGACACAGAACACATTAAATATAGCTATCCTAGCATAACTGGAAAAATATATATGAGAAACAAAACAAAAAAGGGCTTTAAATATCTGTTATTTTATTGCTCGACTTAGAACTTTAAATAGATAAGAATCGTAGTTAGATCTGAAATTAAAAAGTATGGCTCTCTCTTTGAACTTCCCTTTATACCTTGATTCTTATTGCTGAATTCTTAAGTCTTATTCATTATTCCTCCTAGTTTTCTCATTTTTAAAACGTCCTTTCAACTTCTGATTTTGTTTTGTAGGTATTTAGAGATCTGGTTTACTTTAAAACAATGAAGCAGACAGATGCCCCTAAGGCAAACTCATTGAGAATCCGGGAGGTCCTGGTGACACAATTAAACTGGCAACAAATCAATAAAAACAGTAGAGAAGAGAAAAGAAAACAATAATTAGAAACATTCTGTCAAAATAGAATAGTAATTAAAAAATGCAAACTATTGTTTTGCCACACTAATTACATTTTAATTTTCAATAGATTGCTGAGGACCATAAAAAGCCTGGCCTTATACCATGTTCTGGTGTTCTTTTGTCCCTTCCTAAGCTGATAACACCATGGTCAGCTTACAACTGAATGAATGACAGGGATTTTTTTAATCAAGAGAAGATGGAGAAAAAAAGAATAGGTCGCATTGTCGTATTATATGAATAAAACTATGGCATCATTTTGAGATGGCCATTTATTAGCCCTAAGGATGTGCATATAAGATGATTTGCGTGTGTGATGGGATAAAGATGATGGCAAGGAGGAGGAAGGAGAAAAAAAGAGGAAGACGGGGAGGTTGTTTTCTTTTCAGCACCATGTTATAGGCACTTTGCCTTTAACCTATTTTCTGTCATTCTCATGACAAATGTATTACCTGGCTAGTATATTATGCCTGCATTTTGTAGTTGAGTAACTGAGAATTAAAGACCTCCAAACGTATGGTGAACGCTTACACAGCTAAAGACTGAAGGAACTCATATCTGAACCCACTTGGGAGTCACAGCATGGTCTCTGGACAGGGATGGTTCAACATGGCTCCCCGATTCATGAGGAAACCTAGACAAGAATCAGCTATAAGCTTGCTTCTCCTTGCACTAATCATTGCTAGACTCCATGGAAGTGACTGTAAGCTTTTATTTTAAGGATATCCTGATCAAAGATGTAAAACTAGATGTAAAAGCCATGTGCCCTTACAATTCTTTCAGATAGTGGAATAATGATGAATATTGAGCCCTATTAGATAGGAAAAGTATGGTTAAATTAAAGTTTGAAACTTGAGAAAGATATGACATGCCTGTGTGCTGATTGGATGATTTTTGAAAGGGGAGAGTAAATGATGTAAGGGAGAAAAAGGGGACTCGAGTGATACTGAAAGAGGAAGTAACAGGAGCAACAGTTACCACTGAATCAGATGGTTGGCTTGTGAAGACATGCCATGAAAGGTGTCTGGGGAACTTATTTTCTGATTAGGAAAATTGAAATTTTTGAATCGATCTGAAAGTCTCCATGAGTGGTTGTGTTTCTAACACACACACCTATAAAGATATACTAAAGTATTTTCAGGTGAAATGACATTTTGTCAGGTACTGTTTAAAATTATGTTAATAGACTATAGTAATAATAATTACTGACATTTATGGAATACACACTATGAGCCATTGTACTAACTGCTTTACAATACAACATGATCCTGGCTGTTTTGGTTCTGATTCAATCTGACCTCCATTTTCCTAGGAGCACCTCTCCTTGGCTTTTCCTATTTTATATTTCCAGACATACACACCTGAAATACGTGGTCATGGTTTGGTGCGTGGCTCACACTGTCTGGTGATGGCAAAGGTGGCCGGTCCTGCTTCCTCTAAAGAAGGCTGATAATGAACTCACCTTAGTCTTTCTACCTTGTTCAATGGCTGAACTTCCAATCCTCCTCCCTCCATGTTGGACTTCACTTCTCTGATCTCATTAAGGCGTGAGTACGAAGGGAGAGAATACACAGGTTCACTCGAGGCAATTGTGTTGATACATTTATGTCCAGATGCAGGCAATATCATGATGCTGTTAAAATAGAATGCAAGGGACAGTTTATCCTGATATTTCCTTTTATAACTTTGGCCCTGTGTCCTCTCATTGAGTCACTGGGTTGGCTCACATCCACAGTTCCATGAAGAGCTCTGAGAACAGAGAGAAGACAAGAACCCTACTTCCTGGCTACTGAGCTTCAGAAGTATAGCTGAAGAATAAGTTCCTAACACAGAAATCATTTGGATGAAGCCTTAAGTGGAGAGGAGAACAAGTCTTCCATAGGCATAAAACAAGGAAATGACGAGTTAAGAAGAAAGACAGAGTTGGTTGATGGGGAGAGGGAGTGAAAAACCAGAAATATCAGGAAGTCATGCATGATTTGTTAGGACCACCATAACAAACTATTACAAATTGTGTAGCTTAGATAAAAGAATTTGTTCTCTAATAGTTCTGGGGGATAGAGTCTTGAAATTAAGATTTTCATTTAAAAATAGTTTATTAGCATAAATTAACTGTACAAAGGAGTTTCACTTTGACCCTTACATATATGCATATGATGTACTTTGATTGAATTCATCCCCCTTATATTACCCTGAACTCAAGATTTTTCTGCAGGATTGTTTTTATTTTTTCCTTGAGAGCTGTGAGGAAAGATCTTTCTCCTTGGTTTGGAGAAGACTGTTTTCTCTCAGTGTCCCTTCACACAGAATACCTCTCATTCTCTCTGTGCCCAAATTGCCCCCTTTTTATGGTGAAGGGCCTACTACAATGTCACTTTAACTTGACTAACTTTATAAAGACACTGTCTTCAAATAGAGTCACAATATGAGGAAATAAGGTCAGAACTTTAGCATATGAAGTGCTATGGGGCAAGCTGGAATGTAGGAGATTTCTAGATGGAATTCCACAGGAGGTGCAACAATTGCACCCCCCTCTTCCTCATCACCCCCCTGGAGATAGCCATATGGAAGCTGAGGTAGCTTTCATTGATGACTCACCTCTACCTCCTTCTCAAAGTCAGAGTTACTGATCATCATCTGGTGATAGTTTTCCTTTGTCTAGTTAGATTACTGCCCAGCCAGAGGGAATTGAGTTTATTTGTACCCTTAACACTTGACATTACTCCATCCAATTTATCTCATTTATTTTATCAACAGATTATTCAGCCATACTATGAGGTCAGTATGATCCTAGCTATGTGACAGCTTGGTGGCAGTGCAAATGAAATGCCCTTCTATTGCTTCTGTGGTGGAACTGTAACATTTCATCAGCAATATGTCATAAATAGATAAAAATCCATTTCTGGAGTATGTAATGTGGGTATGTCTTTATGAAAGTGTTTGCTTTTTATAGTTCTGAGCCTAACTTGTTGGGGGATTAAAAAAAAAAAAGTTTGACAGTTCCCTAATGCATAGTCTATTTACAAAATCCTGATGCATTTCCAATATCCAAAGTATGAAAAAAGTACCAAATACAAGGATAGAATCACCAAAAAATGTCTGTCTGCTTTCTGATTTTATAGGGAGGAAATATCACTAATCATCATACATCATATAAAATAATAACTGCCCCATAATAACAGGTAATAGTATATAATGACAAGTAATATTCAGTGTTATGGTTTTCTCCATGATTTCTAAGGTCATGGTTGGAAAAGTCAGAAGGAAGTTTGAGTGTAATTCACTTCCTCTCTCTTCCAATAACATTAGACACACTTTGAACACAAATTTGGCAAGGTCTACAAATTAAACCAAATTTTGCCTCTAGTTCAAAATAAGTTAATGCAAGTCTTAAATGGCAGGAAGTGAGTGGGGTGAAGAAAGTCCTTGAAATCAGTTGAGCTGAAGAATCACTGCATTGTGGTAGTGATGACTTTGATGTATGCATGGCTACCCAGGCAAGAGGTTCAGAAGCCCTGTTCACTAGCCTCAAAGGCATCCATGATGCTATGGCCAAAAAAGACTCACAAAATGCCCAGCATGCTTAAATGGCATATTCAACAGGAAAGAAAATGTAATTGTTGCCTTATGTTGAAGTGATTGTGGTCACCATATCTTAATACAGATAAAACAGAGTAAGCAAAGACCCAAAAGTCAAAATTCAAATGATTGTGTGATTATAGTGGTTTCCTAGTTAGAATCTCATTCCTGATTGCTATCTTTTTCCTGGTATAATTCAAGACGGCGCTGCCACATAATCGCTCAACTCTAAATGTATTTCTACAGAGCTGGGCTAAGCCAGACCCAGTTGTATTCTCATTTTCTGGGTTTTCTGCAAGTAGCTTGGCACCCTAGAAACCTAGTCTAGTGTATGTCCTCTAAGCATGGTAATATTCCTTTCAGTCACAGTTTACTTTTCAAACTTGGTTTCTTGCCAGATACCAGTGGCTCATGCCTATAATCCTAGCTACTCCAAAGGCTGAGTCCTGATCATCACAGCTTAAAGCCATCCTGGTCAGGAAAGTCCATGAGACTCTTATCTCCAATTAACCAGCAAAAAGCTAGAAGTCGAGATGTGGTACAACTGGAAGAATGCCAGCTTTGAGTGAAAAAAACTAAGGGACATTGCCCAGGCCCTGAGCCCTAGTACCCACACTAAACAAACAAACAAACAAAAACCTTTGTTTCCTTTCGTTGTAGAATTGCCTTGTGCAAACTTAAATTCCTTCTTATTTAGCTCAACTTCCTTCTTACATTCTCGAAAAATCATTGAATCAACACTCTAGCTTGAGCAGTTCCATTAAATAGATTCTGACTGAATTTTGAAACTAGCATTAACTGGATTTTTCTAACAAAGAGGAATGTGGCAAAAATATTTTGGCCAGTTTCCATTTTGTAAGGCAAGGAATTACAATGATTAGGTTTGTTGTTTAGGTGGGCACTTAAGGAGGCCAAATGAAGTTTGTTTGAAGGGGACAGGACTGGGGTTAGATTGTTAGAAACTACCCAGATATTATGGAAGTCTGGGCAGGTGAGAATTTCAATCCGCTTCAGGGCAAGGACCATGGAGATGTAAATGAAAGAACAGTTTTTAAAAGCATCTAAGAGAGGAAACTAAAGTTTCTTCTATATTCTGTAATGATTGATCACTCTAGGAAAAAATAGCCATGTTGAAGAGCACAAGTTCAAACTGTCAATGTTGAAAAAATAAAATCTTTAGCTCAATAAAATGTATAACTTGCGTCTGCCTGAGAGTCCACTGGCACACGTATCGTTTTTCTGTAAGAGTAAACATAACATTGACTTAGAACCATTTTTTCTTGGCTTGCCCTTATGTTTAGATAGTGCTGATTACTTAATATAAATATTTGAATTTTTATTTTTTAGAGCAAGACCTTCCAAGATATATTGGCTGAAAAATTATCTCCTAGGGAAGAATGATAAAAGGAAAACTTAAATCAAAATGACAGCATTCGTCATCACCAAATACTCATTTGTAAATTGACAGAATTTTTAAAAGTGAATTATGAACCACAGGGAATATAATAACCTAGATTTACTGGGTCTATTTTTAAAAGTAAATGTTGAATGTAAGTATAATGTTCATACAGTTGAGTGCACAAGTACACACTGCAGTGACTTTTCACAATGTTAACAACATACTTCATGTAACCAGAACCCAAGACAAGAAACAGAACTAGAGCAGTCCTCAACTCTAGAAACCCACTCGAGATCCTTTCTAGTCATAGCACCCCACCTCCACCCCTAGAAGAAGCAATCTCCTGACCCTTGTCACCATGCAGAATTTTACCTATAATCAAACACTATGTACAATAAATTGTCCACCCACTGTTCCACTGTGAGTTTTATCCATAGGATAAGGTATACATCAATCTTTGGGGGGGGGGGGTTGAGGTATACATTTCAATACTTTTACTATACTACAATTCAATAGTCCACTTTACTATTGATGGATATTTAGGTTATTCCCAGTCTTTAGCTACTATGGGCATTTTTGGTTGGTTGAAGGTTTATTATTTATTTAGGTACTGGGAGTTGAATTCAGGGCCTTCTTGTGCTTGCTAGACAAGTAACCTACCACTTGAGCTGTATCCTAGCTTGAGAACTTCACCTGTGCTGGTCTAGAACTTGAGATTCTACCTTCCTCTTTTGAGTAGCTGGGATTGTAGTTATGAGCCATCATACTTTGCTTACTATGAGTATTCGTGTGGAGCAGATAGATATAAACACATTGATCATATATTAAGAGGACAACCCTGATTGTATGTTCTGTGTCTACTCAACTTTAGCAGACATCACCATATAGCTTTCCAAAATAGTTGTTTCATGATCTTTTTATTTTCTCTTTACGTTTTTTTTTAATTAGTTAAAGAACAGATTTTGTCCTTCTTGGGGAAAAATTTTTGATTGCACACCAAAAATTTTGTCATTAAAATTTCAGAATAGAGGGCTGGGAATATGGCCTAGTGGTAGAGTGCTTGCCTCGTATACATGAAGCCCTGGGTTTGATTCCTCAGCGCCACAGATACAGAAAAAAGCTGGAAGTGGTGCTGTGGCTCAAGTGGTAGGGTGCTAGCCTTGAGCAAAAAGAAGCCAAAGACAGTGCCTCAGGCCCTGAGTTCAAGTGCCAGGACTGGCAAGAAAAGATTAAATTAAAAAAAATTCAGAATAGGGGAGTGGAGTGCTGGTGGCTCATCATTGCAATTTCTGCTACTTAGAAGGCTATGGTTGAAGGATTGCAGCTCAATGATAGCCTCAGCAAGAAAAGTCCATGAGATCGTCATCTCCAGTTAACCGCGCGCACGCGCGCACGCGCACGCACACACACGCCAAAGTGGAGCTGTGCTCAAGTGGTACAATGTGAGCCTTGCACAAAAAAAGCTGAAGGACAGTGCCAACAGAGTTCAAATCCCAATATTGATACACAAAGGTTAAAAAAAATTTCAGAACCATCAGAGTAAATAATATAAAATTTCTGACACCTAGGCTATTTTAGAAATTTAGCTCTTGCAACATAGTAAGAGAAAACAGAAAGGTAAGAGAGACGTAAAACAGATGTAGTAATAATTATAATTGTTAAGGGTTGTTGTTGTTGTTTTTTTTTTTTTTTTTAATCTGAGAAGCTATGGGGTTGCTCCATGAATGAGAGCAAGAGTTCCTACAAAAACACTGGAAGCTTCTTTCCCCTAAGACTCAGGTTGGCTGTGTCCCTATATCTCAATGGCTGAAATGCCAAGCACTCAATATCCCCACTTAACTTTGCATCTGAAGGTGTGAGTCAAGTTACTATCATTGAAATAAGCTATGGGCAGAGAGCAAGTGCCCAGCATATATTTGTCATATAAAAATGTAAATCAATTGATCATGAAAGTAACCACTGGGGGGGAAAACTATTTGCAAAAGACAAGCCTAAAAGTTATGCTGCCATCCTAGCAACACACCATAAAACTATGTTTGTTTCTCAGTTATATGTGTGACTCGGAATCTGTTAGGTCATCCTGCCCTTCATCCTGCTTTGGCTCCAACCACTCTCATCTATGGACTGGGAAACCCAATGTTTAGCCCAATGTTTATTTCTTTTGAAGATCTTGGAGGAATCTCAATTTTTGCTCATCACTGTTGGTTTCATATTCCCAAATCCACTACTTTGGTTCACCTTGTGAATCATCTCCTTGTCTTCTGAATACTCTGTTTTCCTAAACAATGTGGCCTTATACTGGACATCAGCTGGTTTATATCTCTCCTCCAAGTACCACAAAAGCAAGAGGGTATGGACAGCAAATTTTTCCTAAAGCTTGACCAGAGAGGGAGCCACACCAGAAAGCCACAGACTACTCAAGAGTAACTAGTAGATCATTGTGCCTTTAAATGTCTCTCAGACGTACTGCATCTTGCAAGTTACTATTCCTCACCATTTTTTAATCAGAATTTTTCTCATGAGCCCAGCCTCCTGATAATTGCTCCGAGCTCTTTTCCTTGACTCATCTCCTCCTCCTCGCTGCTTTTAAAGGCTTGTTAATGTTGTATGCTAAGAATTTTAATTTCTAGATTGAACTATGGTTTAAAATATCTTACCCAATGGTCTCTCACCTTCTATTGCTACCATTCTGGAGTATGTCACATAGTCAACTAGAATACTTCTTCTGCATGCCCTGGCCCTTTGCCTTGCAGCCCTCAATAACTTGCATAGTTTTTCTCTGTTCACTCTGCGTTGCATGTCTGCATTTGCTTGTTATTCTTTAAATATACTGAGCACAGTCTACTTCAGGAGCTTTACCCTTGGTCCTTCTCTCTGTTCGGTCTTTATTGTTCTTTTATTTCGTCACTCAGGAAAGGCTCCAATGTCAGTTCCACAAAGTGGCCATCACTTCACAGCCTGTGGGGAGTTGCTCTACTTTCCCCCCAGTTTCCCATAGCTCTTGCCACCATCTACAGCCATATTCTTTATCTAACATTTGTTTATATGTTGTCAGTTACCACTGGAATTGAAGTGCTGTGAGAGTAGAGTTTCCTTTCTTATCTTGCATATCTCAGGGCCTAAAAATTTAGAAGTTGGATCTGGCAAACATAAATAAGCATTCCCCATGTATTAGTTGAATGAACAAATCAATGAGTGAATCACATTATGTCATTCTTGACTTACTGAATTAGAATTTTGACTTCTATATTCAAAGAGTCAACCAACTAGATTGGTTCCTTCAACATCTATTCCAAATATGAATTATGCTATTCCCTCAGAAGTAATTTGTAAGTGGATCTAATTATTGGTTTTAAGATATCTTCTCTTCTTTCACCCTGCTCATGAATGGGAAAATTACCAAAATTTAGAAACACAGCAACCAATCAAATATGTTGAGTAATTTATATAACTTACCTAAATACGAATACACAAGTTGCCCTATATATACATTCTTTATACGTATATACCTACTTCCAATGACATTATATGTACAGGGTTGACTTAGTAATTCTTAAAAAGTAAAAGACATTTTCATAAAATGCATACTAATCTATTTCCTTAGCAAAGGCAAAAAGGAAACACTGTTCAAAGTAGTATCACAAACTGAGAAGCCAACAACACAAAATCAAAAATGAATAGTACCTAATTTTAAAATTACCAGACATATAAAGATAAAAACTCATAAAACAGGAAAGTATGAATCATAATCAAAAGAAAAATAATCAATAGAAACAAATGAAGGAACTAGTAAACAAAATGTTAAACAGTTGTTGTAATGTGTTTTATATGTTCAAGATGGTAAACATGATGATGATGAAGAGAAATAGTAAAGTCATTAGAAAAAGATTCACCTGGAGCTGGGTGTTGGTGGCTTATCCCTATAATCCTAGCTACGCAAGGGGCTGAGATCTGAGAGTCATGGTTCAAAGCCATCCCAGGCAGGAAAGTCTGTGAGACTTTCATCTCCAAGTAACTATCAAAAAAAAAAAAAAGCTGGAATAGAGCTGTGGCTCAAGTGGTAGAGTACTAATCTTGAACTAAGAAACTCAGAGCCAGCACCCAGGTCTAGAGTGCAAGCCCTAGGATCACCCCCATCCACCCATAAAAAGACTCAACTGGAATTATAAGAAATGAAAAAAATCAATGTTAATATTAAACCCAACAGATGGGATCAAAGACAAATTTGACCATTGCAGCAGAGGAAAGGAAAAATCAGGTAAGTTGAACACCTAGCAACTCAAACTATGAAAAACAATGCCCTACAGGAAAAAGAAAACATAAAAAACATTGAATCACTGACCTGAGGAGTGAGATCAAGAAGTCTAAGGCATATATCACTGAAGAGTTATAAGGAAAGGATACAAAAATTGATGTCTTCAAAAATGAATAAAACATTTCCAAACTTGATTAAAAGAAAAACTGTAAACAAATCCAAAGACCTAAACAAATGTAAATAAAATAATAAATACATTTATAAGAAATACAAACAATAAAAATTATATACAAATAAAAGCACATAATAAAAATAAACTTAAGAAGTTAGAGAAAGAAGATTAGGTACCAGTGGCTCAACCTGTAATCCTAGCTACTCAGGGGGTTGACAGCTGAAGATTATGGTTCAAAGCCAAGATGAACAAGAAAATTTGTGAGAGTCTTACCACTTAGCCATGAAAGGAAGAAGGGAGGGAAGGAAGGAAGGAAGGAAGGAAGGAAGGAAGGAAGGAAGGAAGGAAGGAAGGAAGGAAGGAAGGAAGGAAGAAAGGAAGGAAGAGAGGGAGGGAGGGAGGGAGGGAGGGAGGGAGGGAGGGAGGGGGGAGGGAGGGAGGGAGGGAGAGAAAGTCAGAGGCAGAGATGTGGCTCAAGTATCAGAGCACTACCCTTGAGCAAGAAAAGCTAAAGGACAGCATCAAGACCCTACGTGCAAACCCCAGAACTGGTGTGCATGCCCCCCTGCAGAGAGAGAGAGAGAGAGAGAGAGAGAGAGAGAGAGAGAGAGAGAGAGAGAGAGAGAGAGAAAACAGAACAGAAAGAAGATGTGACAAATAGTACAGAAAGAGGCTAGGAACGTGGTTTAGTGGTAGAGTACTTGCCTAGCATGCATGAAGCCATAGGTTTGATTGCTTGGTACCACATAAGCTAAAATTTAAGAAAAAAACTTAAAAAAATAGTAAGGAAACCAATGCATTTATTTGACTTAAACCTAGTATATTCTCTGACCACAATTAGAGAGAAATGGCAAAATCTATAAGCAGGGGCCAAAGAATAATTTATAGGAAACACTGGAAAATATTTTTTGCTAACAGAAACAAAAACTCAACAGATCAAAAGTTGTGGGATGCAATGAAGTGTTTACAGGTAAAAATCTAAGTATTAGTTGCTTATATTAAATAGTATATGTTTCAAATAGAATATCTACATGTCTACAATTAAGAAACTACATACAGAAGAGTAAATAAAATGCAATAAGGAAAACATAATATCAGATCAGAAACAAATATACAGAAAATAGGAAAACAATAAATAAAATCAGTGAGACTAAAAGAGGGTTCTTTGAAATTGTTACAAAGTTGATTTTTAAAAATTGAGTCTATGTGTTGGCATAGGAGTTTATGGAGAAAATCTAGTCTGTTACAGTTTTTGTAAAATCTCAGTTATAAATAGTTTTTGCATGTTGGTTGATAAGGAAAGGGAAGTAGAGGAGGAGGAGAAGGCGGAGGGAGAGAGATAGGAGAAGAAGCAGGAACAAAGACTGTCTATGGCCCACAAAGCCAAAAATAATTACTATCTGACACCTACAAAGAGAAATTTGCCAGCCCCCGATCTACACAACTACATAAGGAAAGAGAGAATAGACACAAATTATCAACATCAGGAATAGAAGTGAGGCTATCCCTACCCATCCAACTGACAGTAACTAGACAGTTGGGAACTTCTTGTCAGATTCAATAACTAATTCTCCTAAATAGATCAGGAGTAAATAATGCTGATCCTACAAGAACTCACAGAAAACAGAAAAGGTTAAAATTTCTTACAAACCAATCATAACATTACTATTACCATGGTCCCATTCCAGGACAAAATGTTACTATAAAAAGGAAATCATAGAATAGTAAGATGCTATCTCATGAACAAGTATTATTTATTACAAGAATACAGATTAATTTTTGAGATTCAGTGTAAATTCAGCATACTAACATAATGTAGTAAAAGATGCATTATATAATCTTTTTGTGTGTGTGGCACTGGAGTTTGACCTTTGAGCTTTGTACTTGTTAGACAAGTACTCTACAACTTGAACAATGCTCCCTGCCCTTTTCTCCTTGATTTATTTAAAAAAAAATTTCTTGTCAGTTGTGGGCCTTGAACTCAGGGCCTGGGTGCTGTCCCACAGTTCTTCATGCTGGAGGCTAGCTCTACCACTTTGAGCCACTTCTAGTTTCCTGGTGGCTAATTGGAGCTAAGAGTCTTATGAACTTTCCAAGCTGCCTTTGAACTGTGATCCTCAGATCTCAGTCTCCCGAGTAGCTAGGATTACAGATGTGAGAGCTTCTTCAAACAGATAAGGACCTCTAAAACCACCTTGCAGCTCATAATGCATAATGTACAGTGTGGGATAGACAGACTGCTACAACTAGACAAAGAGCCGATAAGTAGATACATGCATGTATCATCTGTTGATTTTCAAAAAGGCACCAGGATAATTTAATAAGGAAGGAGTGAGTAGTTTTCCTAACCAACAAACAAAGGATGCTAGAGAAAAAATGAATAGAAATACATTCTAAACCACAACCCCATCCTTCTTCTCATGTTATCTACAGAATTTAATTATAAAAGTATCCTAGACAAATATATAGACACCTCAATTATAAAAATTTTCTGGGAGAAAACCTGAAGGAAAATCATTATTATATTCAATGTTACAAAAATTTCTCAGAAAACTGTAACCTCTCTGTACATCAGTTTTATAATAAAAAAATTAAAAAAATTTCTCAGACACCAAAAGTCATACAATAAAATATAAATAAGTTAGATTTCCTCAATATTAAATAATACTTCTCCTCAAAGTGTATTCTTAAGGGAGAACACACAAACACATATCTGAACCTGACCTAACATCCAGAATATATAAACATCTCTGATCCATCAAGAAGACAATCAAACTCATTTTAATGGACCAACATTTTAATATATACATTTTAAATAAAGCATACTATGACAAATAAGTATGAGAAAAGAGATATTCAGTATAAGTTTCTAGGGCAATTCAAGTTTGAATTACAATGAGATGCATATGTGTTGCCTAGAAGAATATTGACGACTGCACAGGGCTGAAAGTGTAGAAAGACAAGAATGCTCACATTTTATAGTTTATTCAAAATAGTATGGTTGTTTTAGAAAATAATAGTATCTTAAAATAGTCAACATACACTGATTTTCCACTTGAATTATTTACTATATATATACATATATGTGTATATGTATATATATATATATATATATATGCAAAGTGGCTAACACTCAACTGTTATGGCAGGCAAAACCCCACACATGATCTAAATCTCCATCAAATGGTTAATGGATAAATAATAGTAGCAAATGAACTATTCAAAGACACAACAATATGAATGATTTCAAACAAAATATGCTAAATTTAAAAAGGTCAGCCCCAAAATATTCCACTTAAATAAAATCTGCAAAAAGTGCAATAGTGAAAAAGAAAGAATCAAAATGGCAAGAGTGGGTAAATAGTTTCCAGGAGCTGAGGCTGGGTGAAGACAGGAAGCTCAAAGGACGATGGGAAGGTGGGACAGTCATATCTACCTCACTGACATGGTGAACATGTGATTACATACATTTCTCAAAGTTTCTGGGGGGGGGGGGCATATGTAAAACACATTCATGGGCTGGGAATATGGCCTAGTGGTAAAGTGCTCACCTTGTATACATGAAGCCCTGGGTTGGATTCCTCAGCACCACATATATAGAAAAAGCCAGAAGTGGCGCTGTGGCTCAAGTGGCAGAGTGCTAGCCTTGAGCAAAGAGAAGCCAGGGACAGTGCTCAGGCCCTGAGTTCAAGCCCTAAGACTGGCAAAAAAACAACAACAAAAACCCACATTCATTTAAACGGATCTAAAGTACATCCAATACACCTTAAAAATATAAATATTTTAGTAAAACAAAGCTATGGAAAATATATATTCTTATTTGTTGCAAGAAAGCTTATAAAACAGGAAAAAGATGATCGGATCTAACATTTTGTCGTTTGTGTCCAAATAAAGCCACTTGTTTTTCTCATCTTGTTAGAATAAAATGTACAGTTAAATGATCTATGTGAGCAAGCCATTGACACTATGAGTGTCATAGGAAACTCCTGGGAGCAAAGAGCACACCTTTTCAGCCAACCAAGTTTCCTGACTTTGGGACTGGGAATATGACCTAGTGGCAAGTATGCTTGCCTCGTATACATGAAGCCCTGGTTTTGATTCCTCAGCACCACATATATAGAAAATGGCCAAGTTGCCTGACTTTATATAACCAATATATTCCAAAAGAAGGTAAGACAAGAGTAACCCTTAAAACTGATTTTTCCATATGAGTGAAACTTGAGGTGCTAGGTGGTGAGGGAATAGATATTTTAAGCATTCAAGGATGTTAGCACCAAATAAAGCTGGAATCGCATGCCTAATCAATAACTACTCCATTCTCAACCAATGAAGAGGCAAATCTCTCTGAGAATCAGTCTTCTCACTAGGAAAATAAAAGAAATAATAATGTGTAAAGTGCAAGGATTAAGGATGAGAAATATTCTTTGTATAGTGCAATATGTTACCTTACAAATCTATTGCATTTTTCTTTTTTACTGTGAATCAGAGAGGTTCTCTGTTAAAAATATATTTAGAGAGCTGAGCACTGTTGGTTCCTGCCTGTCATCCTAGCTACTCGAGGGGCTGACATCTGAAGATCACAGTTTGAGCCAGCCTGGGCAGAAAAGTCCATGAGACTTATCTCCACTTAACCACCAAAATGTGAAAGTAGAGCTGTGGCTCAAGTGATAAAGCAAAAGAGCAAAAGAGCTAAAGGACAGCACCCAGGCCCTGAGTTCAAGCCCCGCGATATTCCTTCCTACTAGCTTCCTAATATTCTGTCCAACATTTGTTAGCCGGTTTCTCTTAAAGGCTTAATTCTATGCCATCGTTGAGGGCATGAGGCTCACAGTGAAATCCAGGAGTTTGGATTCCTGTTGCTTAATTCCTAGCCATGTATCCTGGGTGCAGGAGAACTATGTTTCCGCATATGTGAAGGGAAGGTAATGATTTAAGGTAGAAGGCATATTGTCAGGAATAAATGAGTTCATAAACATTAAATATGTGGCCCAGTGCCCAGCACATCATAAACACTCAATAATTGTTAGTGATCACCCCGGTTAGGTGTTTGGAGTCAAGAAGAAGGCAGTGGTTCAAAGTAGCCACAAGGAGAAATTGAAGCCATTAGCACTGCTCCAAACAAGCAATGCTCTGCCCCAGAGCATGTGGGCACACGCCTGTAACCCCCTCCTACTTACCTGTTGTATGCAGAGGTATGCCTGGGCAGGAGACGTAAAACATTCGCTACCCCAGGCCTAAAGAAAAAAATTTCATGCCCGTGGGGTGTAAACCAAGATGTGACCTTTGAGGTCTCTGTGATAGTATAGAGTTATTAGCTGGAGTATGCTTTTCCAGGTAACTGGAAAGGGTTCAGAGAAGGCCAAACAACCTAATAAAAGGTTTGGTAACAACATTCTATGAAAGCAGATGAATAACCCTCGGGCAGGTTTAGTCTAGACAATAGGTAGAACAGCAGTATAGAGGCCCGTGTCATGAGAAGATGCTGGAAGTGACACCACTGCAGAAGGCATGGCTTGAAAGTAAGTCAGAAATTTTCTGGACAAAATGGAGACACTGTATGATGAAATGCTCAACAATATAAGAGATGCCAAGGAGGATTATGACATTATTTTCAAGAGATGAATACTTAGAAGCAGAGGAATGGATCAAATGCATTTTTACAGAGTAAAGAAATCATTCAGAGTAGGGGAGGGGATAGAAGGAAGGAGAACGATGGGGGATGAATCCTATCAAAATACATTGTGCTTATGTATGAAGATGACATGAGAAAACGCAATGAAAGCTTGGGAGCCAGTGGCTCATGCGTGTAATCCTAGCTACTCAGGAGGCTGAGATCTGAGATTATGGTTCAAAGCCAACCAGGGTAGGAAAGTCTGTGAGACACTTCTCTCCAATTAATCATACAAAAAGCTGAAGTAGGGCTGTGGCTCAAGTGGCAAAGAGCTAGCCTTGAGCAAAAGGGGTTCAGGGACTGAGGCCAGGTCCAGGCACTAGGAGTGGCAAAAAAAAAAAAAAAAGAAAAAAGAAAACTCATTGAAAGCTGCTGTACAATGGAAGGTAGAGAGACCAGGAAAAAGAGAAAAAATAGATAAGATTAATCTGACTACAATATATGTACATGTGAAATACCCATGCATATAATGGAGCCCCTTTGAACAACTAATACATACTTTTACAAAAAGAAAAAAAAGACTGGCAGGAAAGCCAAATAGATTCTTTTGGTGGGCAGGTACCAGCAGGAGAGGAAAAGACTAATGGAGAGGATAAATGAGAGTGAATATGGCCAAAGCATTTGATAGGAATATATGAAAAACAGAACAATGAAATGTGTAAATTACCAAGAGGGAGAGGACATTAGGAAGAAAGAGGAAGAGTTTGACCAAAGTACATTGCATGCATATCACAATGAAATGCCCCTTGTACAATTAACATATATTAATAAAAATTGTTTAGAAGGAAAAATATTGACCACCCTCAAATACAAAAGACTGCTACTAGCAGATGGATGTTTTGGTTGTAAACCATACTTATTTTATCAAACTTCTTGGAGAAAAAAAAGTTGAATGGTTGAACGGAAGGACATGAATGGCTCCAGCAGTAAACCTGACTCTTGCTAAAGAGAGGACAGAGAACTTTGAACCAAGTGAGAATGAAAACTGGACAGTGGATATAAAAAAAACAAAGGAAGTCCACTACACCCTGAGAACTAATATGAAAAGCAATCATATCACAGACTGGGTACTTAATGTACTAATATGAAAAGCAATCATATCACAGACTGGGTACTTAGTGTAAAGTAGAGTAGTGTAACTCAGAGAGCTTTAGAGAAAATGTCTAAGGATCCCTGCTTCTCCACGCAGCCTTAGCCCCACTCATCGGCTATCAATCATCATGATTCTCTTCCCTCCATGGTCCTGTGATCTGACACAAGACTGACACCTCATGCCCCTCACCAGGGCCCATACTTAGAGGATCTATTCTTCCTAGCAATGGGAGGTTTGGCTTGAGGGTCTTAGAGTAATGGATTATTGGGAACATCCATTTTTTGCATCATGACCACATCTTAAGAACCTTTAACAACAGGAAATATTGAATAGCCATTTAAGCTATGACACAAATCGTTTTTAAAAGAGCTATGTGAGGAAATAACTTTCCTATGTACATATGCTGTCTTGTGTAGCTAAACTGTGGTTAATCCTTTGAGATTATGCCCAATATCTCCATCTTTGTAGCCACTATAAACAACAGGCATTTTATTATGTGGCTAAGAGCGAATAGGCTAAGGATAAAGGTGATAACTTTGAGGTCACAGTTGCACACCTAGCCATTTTCATGGTCTATAATCATAAAGTTTCACATTCCAAGGTACCAAATCAGGAAAAGAACAAAAGAAAACAAGGGAAAAGGAAGAGAGAGAAAGAAGGGAAAAGGAAGAAGGGAAGGAAGGAGGGGAGAAAGGAGAAAGGGCAGAAAAGAAGGCAGGAGGAAGAGAGGAAGGGAAGGGAAGCAAGGGGAATCCAGACCTATTAGTGTATTCTTGAACCTCAGCTTTGGGAGGACTAGGGAAAGAAAAAGCCATGCAGTCCACTTTAAGAGTTAAACCAGACTTTAGAGCTCATCAGACCTGCTCTCAAATCCCAGTGCAGCTACTTACTAACTGACTAACCTTCTGCAAATCATCCTCTAAACTTCAGTTTCCTCACAAGTAAATATAAGGCCTAAAAAATTTGTAGAGAAGATTAAAGAAGATTAGGTATGCAGAGCCCTTGGCTGGGTCCTTCCATCTAGTAAGCCTCTGCAAATGTTAGTCATTATTTCAATACTTTGTTACATGTCTTTTTACCCACACTCCAATTATGTGTCTGGGATCTGGTTCTGGGTTAGGTTTGATTTTATAGTTGTTGAATAATACTTAAGACTCTAGGCTACAATATACAAATATCCTAATGTCTGAAGAAAAAAGACAAAATATCTCACAGAGGAATAGAGTGTCTATCAGTCATTTTACACCAAGATGGAACTATTATTGCCACTAAAAATTATTTCCTACTGTGTAGTACTCACTTGTTTTTCATTTGTACAATTTTATTGTAATACAATTCAATTTAATTCTACTGACTGTGTTCTCTATGCCCAACACTGGATTAGGATCTGGGACTGCAACAAGATGAAACAGGTGAGCGTTAGGTTGTTTAGCATGCAACAAGAACCACAAAGAGCAGGGGGGAAATAACTAAAAATTAGAAGATATGTTTTAAAGTTATTCTGTAACTTGAAAATGCACAGATAAGTAAAATAAAAGAGGTGACAGTTTGAAGAAACTATAATTTTCTAGAAATTCCTGAAGCAAATGGGCAGAAAAGGACAACAAGAGATTCTATAGAGGAACTAAATCTGAACTAAAGGGAGATTTAGGTTCTTCAATTATGTAAGTGTATAAGTGTGAGGAGAAGTTGATGAGATGGTCTCACTAGAGAAAGGGAACTCCTTCATGACACACATAGAGAATTAAACAAAATCAGTTTCCTAGGAAATAAACAATTTCCAGTTACTATCTGTTTATTCCCTATCACAAACGTCCTAAAATTTTACACTCATCCCTAATGTTTCTAATGTAGAAAAACAACAAAAAGACACACACATATATATGAATAAAAAGAAATCCCAGAAAAATTTTATCCTTTGTGGTAATTTGAACTGAAAATGTATGCCAGTTGACTAGAAATGAATAAAAGAGTAAAGTTAAGTATAGTTATGGAATCTAATGCAAATATCAATAACATTTTTATGCTGGTATTCAGTCTGAAACTCAGCTGGGTGAGATTTCACTCATAGCTGACACTCCACCATTTGAACCACACCTATACTTCAAAATTTTTGCCTGCTGGTTAATTGGATTTAAGAATTTTATGGAGTTGCCTGCCTAACTTGGCTCTAAATCATGATCCTCAAGTCTCAGCCATCTGAGTATCTAGGATTATAGGCTAGAATAATCATCGAAAAAGAGTATAAATAATGTGCTAGGTTCCAGTGGCTTACACCTGTAATCCTAGCTACTCAGGAAGCTGAAGTCTGAGGATTGCAGTTTGAACCCAGCCCAGACAGGAAAATCTGAGAGGCTCTTGTCTCCATTGAGCATACAAAAGGCTGAAGGCAGAGCTGTAGTTCAACAGCACGAACCTTGAACACGAGAAGTTCAAAGATAGCACCCAAGCCTTGAGTTGAAGCCCCTGGACTGGCAAAAGAAAAAAAAGAAGACTATAAATTATGTAAAGGAGTAATAAAGCATAGTAAAAACAAGGGTAAAAAAGCAATTGAACTAGCAGACAGGAAACCAAAGAAAGCTATTTTTAAATTGTATCCAATAATATTAGTAATTTTATATAAACATCTTTAAAAGATTAAAAATGCTAATGTATGTCAAATACCCATCTCAAGTCATCATAGGAAAAATTAAGTACTCTACTACTGTTTAAGAAAACAGACAAGGGGTTGGGAATATGGCCCAGTGGCAAGAGTGCTTGCCTCATATACATGAAGCCCTGGGTTCGATTCCTCAGCATCACATATATAGAAAATGGCCAGAAGTGGCGCTGTGACTAAAGTGGCAGAGTGCTAGCCTTGAAAAAAAAGAAGCCAGGGACAGTGCTCAGGCCCTGAGTCCAAGCCCCAGGACTGGCAAAATAAAATAAAATAAAACAGACAAATGTGTGAACATAAAGTTAAATATTGAAATGCAAAAAAACTCCTATATTTACACACAAATAAAATGTAAGTACATATCTAGTCAAAGGAGAGAAAATCTTTCAGTGTATGATATTAAAGACAAAGACTGATAAATGTGACATCCTTTTTATATACTTAAACAGCATGCACAAAATAAAAGATGTAAACCAAGGGAAAATATTTGCCCCCTAAATGACAAGGCTTGGTAGAATTAATGTATATCAATCATATAAGTCAATAAGAAAATGACAATATCTCAGTTTTCAAAAAAAGAGAGTATACTGTAGCAATTGATACAAAGGAAGAAATACAAATGACCGGTAAGCAAAGAAAACAAATTGCATCCTGATATTATTTCAAAAGCAAGGTAAAGTAAAAGTAGAGTGATGTATTCAAAGGAAGCAGACAATAAGTGAGGAGATCTTAGTGGTTCTTATTTTAAAAACTTGATACAAAATATATACCATGTATTTGGGTCCTCCCTCACCTACCTTGTATTTATTAAAGTCTTTTCTGAAAAAGAAGTATCCGTTTGACACTATGTAGAACATCAAGATCAGAAGACTTCTTTATTATTTTATTCTGGTTGCTTCTGTTCTTGGCACTCCTTAAACCTATCATCACGTCAGAGACCTTCAAATGTGATTCATTACACCTTCATTGTAAGTGACATTATAGACACTTAAAAGTCAATACATAGGGAAAACTACTTTAAGATGTATATTTATAATTAGTGCCTCCATGTTGACCATCTAGGGGTAAATAAAATTGTATTTTCTGTGTGTACACGTTCCTTTACTTTTTTTCATTTGGTAAAAACAACTAAACTATTTTGTATATTTTTACCCTTTTCAGAAGAAAAGGAAAAGTGTCCCATCCCCCGGCTGTTTCTCTCCTCCCTCCTCTCCAGATTAACTAATTCTTCCCTTGAAAGATGCCAGGAGCCCAATCTTGGTTTCTGGTCAATTGGAGGTTACTGGGAAGGCAAAGGGAAGCACTACGATTCGCCTAATGATGCATGTGTTCACTGAAGTAGGCTCAGAATGACCAGCACTCTCGGATGAGTTGAAAATAAGCAGGCTTCTCTGAGAACCCTGTAAGTCTACGATCATCTAATTTCAGTGAATTCAAGATGCATTTATTTATAGACTCATTACACAGCAAACTGGATGGACTCAGATTACCTTTAGATGTGAATGGAAAAGTTGGAGATCATTAATACCTTAGCTTTAGAATTAGCAGAGTTGAAAGAGCATAGAACAGCCTCAACTGAATGCAGGTAAAATTCTCAGTTAACAGACCTGTGAATATGAAAAATCATTTCATGAGTGAGTGGTTTATGAAAACAGACATATTGCTGGAAATGTTCATCACAGCCTTAAGGATAGAGAAAGGGAAAACAGTATCACAATAAACTATAAATTAGGGAAATAAAGAACAAGTGATAGGGAAGCAGTTTTACTCCTAGACCACTTTCTCTATCCATTTTCTAATTTCATCTCTACGTGTATGTGTGTGTGTGTGTGTGTGTGTGTGTGTGTGTGTGTGTGTGTGTGTGTGCCATTTTGTTTTGGTGGACTTTTTTGGACTTTATTATTATTATTAATCATTATTATTATTTCCTGATGGGAATGATTAGAATGTTCTATGTGGGAAAAGAAAGTTGAAAAGTTCTTACTACTTAATGGTAAGACATAAGGTCTGTAAAGTTCTGTGTTGCAAGTATTTTCTCCCCAGTACCAACTGCCAACAATTAGTAAACTTTATTATACAGACTATCTGGCGCATGGAAAAAAACTAATAAAAATATTTGTTGGGTTTATTATAGAGAAAATGCTTCAACTACTTTCCAAAAAGTACTGTTATCATAGACTAGTGTCTGTCAGCCCATATAAACAGCTCTGTTAAAAAGAATGTTTTCTTTTAAAGAGATTTGTTGTCATGAAACTTTAAATATCTGGGAGAGAGGGGTAAACCCTAGATTTATCAGAGAAGAACATGAGTGTGAACTTTGTGACTTGTTATCTCCAAGAAGGAATTAAAAGGATGTCATCAAATGTGCTCAAATAATAAAGTTGGTTTAATAGAATAAGAACACATTCAGACAGACATTGTAATCCTAGCTACTCGGGAGGCTGAGATCTGAGAATTATGGTTCAAAACTAGTCTGAGCAGAAAAGCCCATGAGACTCTTATCTCCAATTAAACACCAAAAAGCTGGAAGTAGAGCTGTGGCTCATGTTGTAGAATGACAGTCTTGAGTGAAAAAAAGCCTTGAATGACAGCACCTAGACCCTGAGTTCAAGCCCCGGTATTGACATGTGCATATGTAATACACATAGAACATGTACAAATTGATCATTTATAAGTACTTGTAAGTTTTTGATGCCCTGAAACAAAGAAGAATAAATTATTTGAAGACCTTGGCTAATTTTAGTAATCATTTTTCAGAGTCTTAGAGAACAGCTTTTGCATATAAAGATAGTAAAAGATAGATATAGAACAGGCAGACAGACAAGATAATCTTGAATAGTGCTGCTACCTACCAGAAATCACAACTCAGTTTCAAGGCTATTATTTCAATGATGGAGAAAGACAAATAGTAACAGATGGATCAATCCCAAGGTAATTTATTTTTGTATCATTCCTCACATATGTAGCCCTCTACTCTGAAATGATAAACACAACTGTAGTGGGTCACACCTACTCATTGGCCTTACTTAATACTTAATCATACCTTTGACACAATAATTATTTATTAAACATATTTTGATCTTGAAGTGATAATCCAATTGAAAATAATGCCCTATTGATTTGTGAAATAAATCAACGATAACAGATAGGCTAACAGGTAGACTACCTCACCTGTAGAAAGGAGCTCATATTTTCTCTGGGACTTTTGAAACATATTTCTTGTGGTCTAGCCACTAGAGGGCATCATGATGCTATATGCTTAAAAATATTGACTATTGATTACTCCTGAGCTAATTACTCTTAAGATACGGTTCTTCCTGCTCATGATTTTTCACTACAAGCATAAAAGTGGAAGTGTAAAATTTTTTTCTTCCATTCAATTTTCATTAAAAACGATTCAGCAGATTTGAGACAGATTATTCTCTGTATTAGCAGGTCCAGTCAATCACACACCAGGAGAATACACTTAAGGAAAGAGTGGCTATATAGCTAACAGAATGTGAGGTCTTTCAATATGATACTTGAAGGAAAGTGAATGTTTGTGTCATTCACAACCTGTTCCATCATTTTTCCCCTCAGAAGCACTATAAGCCAAGAACCAGCATTCAATTAAATATCACTCTCAACACAGCTGTGTTCAAAGCACAGCAACTATCTCTCAAAAAAAAGCAAGCTGGACGATTGCTACATCTTAGTGTAAGTCCTCTAGATCTCAGCCCATGAATGATGCATCTCTAACTGAGTAATTTAGGAGATGCTGTTGAGAGAGTTGTTGAAATTTGGACTTGGATTCACAAGCTATCATCTTCTTGCTTAGACTTCTTTCATGTGGGTTGCATGAAATCACTAGGAAAAAGATGGCCAGGCCATTTTTGCCTTTTGTACTACATGGATTTCCTGGACTTAAACATGGAGTATAATAATAACATTATTTGTTCTCATGTGTAATTTCCTAAGAAACATGGCTCAATATTGGCTTATGTGTTATTTGGGGTTTTGCTTTTAAATTAATAATGTTATTTTGCAGGGTAATTTCAGATTCATAGCAAACTTGAATAGAATGTACCTTTTCCATATATCCTCTGTCTCTTCAGAAGTATAGCTTCCTATACAATAGACAACCCTCACCAAAGTGGTTTATTTGTTACCACTGATACACTTATACTGACATAACATTATCAACCATAGCTCATAGTGTACGCTAGGGTTCATGGTTGGCTGAACTTTGGGTTTTTGCAAATGTATGACATGTATTCACCATTGTTTATTATACAGAATAGTTTTTATACCCTAAAAATCCTCTGTGTCTTACCAAGTCATTTATCCCTTCCTCCCCTCTAGGGTCTGGAAATGACTAATTCTGAAAACGAAATCATTCTTGTCCATAATTTTATCTTCTCCAGATTGTCAGTGACTTGGAAACAAACAGTAGAGAGCCTTCACAGACTGGTTTCATTCACTTAGCAATATACACTTAGTTTCTGCCATGTCTTTTCATGGTTTGATAACTAATCTTCATTGCTAAACATTTCACTGTGCAGATTTATCGCAGTTTATCTAGTCACAGATTCAGAGACAACATGGTTGCTTCCAAGTTTGGGTACTTTATGAATGAGCTTGTAATTCATTAACAATGCATAACTTGTAATCCATTGACATTCTTTTCTTTGGCTATCTGAGCTCCTTTAGGGAGAGGGATGATACTTCCTTAGAGTAGCTACTGTTAGGACAATTTGGTTCTGTTGACTCATAGAAGGCCATTGACTATTAGAACCGAAAAGGCATCTAGTTGCCAAAGCAAACACTCATTTGGAAGTTTAGGAAACTCAGACATATACATGAACTATTTACTATTCTATCATTTTAAAAAGGAAAGTCTTCCTGAGCCTTCGTTAATTGGTTTGATTTGTTCACTCTCAGGTGCTCTTTTCAATGCAACCAGTCACGTTCATTTTTGGATGTTACTAAACTTTAAACATTTATCATTTAAGTTAGACCACTGATTGTATCACAACCTGCTGGATACCAAACATTTAAAAAGTGAACAAGTACAGCAAAGAGTTTTAGAAATGCAGAGGGTGGAATGCGAATGCTCATGAAGAAGAAACGCTGACTTAACCATTGCACTTTGGGTTGGAAAGCTGTCTTGCGTTGGTGGTTATAACTCAGTATTGCTATAAACAACTCTCATCTTGCTGTCAGGCTTCCAGACTCCTGCTTCAGGCAACCCTCAGAGCAGAGTACTGTTCTCCAGACTGAAAAAACAATTGCAGTGATGCAAATGGATGCTAAAGGAAGAGCTCTCCTTTCCTTCCCTGTCAGCTGATGTCTGAAAGCTAGGAATCAGAATCCTAGGCAACCATTACCCGCTTCTATGGAAAAATGTTAAACCCTCTCTCCAGAGGTGGGGGAGGCAACCTCTACTTTGGCCTGATCAGAAGAGGGTGGGAGTGAGGGTTTCTTTGAAGGGCATTGTTGGAAGAGAGGACAGTGTTCCCCCTAATTCAAAGCAAATGCATTTTACAAGAACTACTTGAAGAGCATGTTGATCTTGCCAGAAGAGGGGACTGACATCTTACCACACTCCCACCCTGTCCCTCTCCATAGTTCTCAGGAAATGTTGGTCTATGTTTTCTGGAGTGTGGAGACTACTGTCTCATTCTGTTTTGGAAGATTCAGAGAGCACAGAAAATGTCTGTGTTGAGTCCCATCCATGGTAGATGCTGGTTTGCTATGCCAACCAGATAGCCATAGGAACATCCTTTGCTCTAAGAAACAGTGATGTTGGGAATCCTTTCAGGAGTAAGGGGGTGATCCCATCAAGAATCCACAAAGAAGCCAAGTGCCAGTGGCTCATGCTTGGCTAACTACTCAGGGGGCTGAGATCTGAGGATCACAGTTCAAAGGCAGCTAAGTCCATGAGACTCTTATCTCTAACTAAACACCAAAAAAGCCAGAAATAAAGCTATGGCTCAAATGGTAGCACACTAGCACCAGAGCTTAGTGCCTAGGCCTGAAGGTCAAGGCTGGGAATCAGCAACCCCCATCCCCCAATAAGAAGAATCCACAAAGACACCTGTGTCAATCAGTGCAAGTGCTAAAAATACCTTAGGAACCACTAATGAATCAAGCCTCGTGGATGCACCCACAAAACCATCCAGAACTGATTCAATTAGGGAAGCTTGCTCCTTTAGGCCATTACTTGTGCTAGAGGCTAAAGCCACATCTGCTGTCTTTCCTTCCAGGAAAGACACAAAAACACTACTGCAGCAAAGTCTAGTGTTCCCACCCAGGTGCTTTTTAGAAACAACAATCTAAAACCCTAGGACTCTAGGAAGATATCACCTACTTCATTCCCACTTCCCAGAACTTCTGGTGTGTGAATCCAATGGACAGAAATTAACTCACAGCTAGACCTCTCCCTTCCAGGAAGGGGGCGGGGGGGCGGGAAATAAAATTTTCCTCTGTACAACCTCATCTACTAATTGGAAAGTAAGAGGGAGTTTCTGAGCCCATTCAGAGTACCAAACCCAGCACCCTGGGAGAGACATGGCTTCCTGCTACGTGGGCTTTGTTGCCATATTACAAAGGTACAGGAGAAGAACGATATTTCACTCCTTTATATCACCCGGCCTCTCTCATCTCGCTGGATATAGCACAAGAATGGATGAGAGTTGAGAATATGGTGGGCAAACCTGGTGGAAAAGTAGTAAAGAGGCCAGGTCTACTGCTTGGACTGCAGGTTTCTGAGGCTGGGTTAGGCCTGAGGGGTGGAAGAGGGAAAAGCTTTGAAGTGATATGAAATCACAGTTCTGATTTCAGAGGTGGTCAGTGTTTTGAGGTCAGTGTTTTGAAACACCAAGAAAGTAGGCCAGGTACTGGTGGGTGGCTTAAGCCTGTAATCTTAGCTAGTCAGGAAGCTGATGTCTGAGGATCATATTTCAAAACCAGCAAGGGAAGGAAAGTTTGTGAGACTTGTAACCTCCAAAGTAGCCAACAAAAAGCTGGAAGTGGAGCTGTAGTTCAAGTGGCAAAGTACCAGCCTTGAGCAAAAAAGCCAAATGAATATGTGAGGCCCTGAGTTCAAGTTCCAGTACCAGCACACCACACACACACACACACACACACACACACACACACACACACACACAAATGTTTAAAGTATGGCTGATCATTAATATTTAAAGGTATAGGTAATGTTTAATATGTTTTTCAATCAGAATAGCATTAGCTATAAATAATGCTAGCCATAAAATAACTGGCATAATGATAGCAGGCACTGCTAAGGCTGGCCTTTGCCGGGCCTGAAGGGATCATCTAAAGATACTGTTTAGAGAAACAATTGGGAAAGTTGGGTGCTGTAACTCCAGCAACATGAGAGCTGAAGGTGCAAGAAGGGTCACAGCCTAAGGCCGGCTTGGGAAAACATGCAAGAACCTATCTGAAAGAAAGAAAAAAGGGGGCTGGGGATATGGCCTAGTGGCAAGAGTGCCTGCCTCATATACATGAGGCCCTGGGTTCGATTCCCCAGCACCACATATACAGAAAATGGCCAGAAGTGGCGCTGTGGCTCAAGTGGCAGAGTGCTAGCCTTGAGCAAAAAGAAGCCAGGGACAGTGCTCAGGCCCTGAGTCCAAGCCCCAGGACTGGCCAAAAAAAAAAAAAAAAGAAAGAAAAAAGGTTGGGGGCATGAGGGACAAGGCAACAAACAGTACAAGAAATGTATCCAATGCCCAACGTATGATACTGTAACCTTTCTGTACGTCAGTTTGATAATAAAAATTTGAGAAAAAAAGAAAAAAAAAAGAAAGAAAAAAGGCTGAAAGTGCCCCTCAAGTGCTAGAGAGCCTGCCTAGTAAAAGCAAGGTCCTGAGATCAAACCCCTGTACCATGGGGGGGCGGGGGGGAGGGAGAGGGCGGCACTGAGTATGCCACAAAGACAGTACCATTTTCTGCCTGCTCTATACTGTGTCTAGCTCATTTGAACACTGATCACACAAGATTTTTCAGTTGTATTACGCCCACTGATCTCTTTATTGTTCCACAGTATTATTTGTGGCTAGAATGTAACAAAAAGTTATCAGACTTTTCCTTCTTGATTCGGGGTTGAAGAGTTGGATCTCTGCACCCTCCCTAGAGCCAGATGGCAAGTGACTCATTCTGCCCCGTCAGTCCTTCCACATGAATAACAGATTCCAGATTCCACAGGGGGCTTTTCCGGATGTCTCTATTGAGATATATATATGTGTGTGTATGTGTGTGTGTGTATATATATATATGTATATATATATATGTATATGTATATGTATATATATATGTGTGTATAAATAAGCTTTCTCTTCACCAAAACACACACACATACATATATGTGTGTGTGTGTGTGTGTGTGTGTGTGAGAGAGAGAGAGAGAGAGAGAGAGAGAGAAAGATCGCCAATCTTGGGGCCTGAAGAATCTGGGCACTGTCTCTGAGTTTTTATGATCAAGGCTAGCACTCTACCACTTGAGCCAAGCTCTGCTTCTAGCTTTCTGGTGTTTAAGTGGAGATAAGAGTCTCACAGACTTTCTTGCCTGAGCTGGCTTCGAATAGCCATCTTTTCTATCTCCGTCTCCCCAGTAGCTAGGATTATAGGTATGAGCCACTGGCATCTGGCACTCATACTTTCTTTTAATGTAAGAGCTATGACTTAGGAGGGGATGGTAGATTGTTTTTAAAAGAGTCTATTAGTAGCTGAGATTTCAGTAGGCAAATTTATGGCCCCAGTAGCTTCCCGTAACATGTAACAACTTGTTCTCATATCCCTTCTGTTGACATGCACATTTTGTAGGCTATCACTAAAGGTCATAACCTTGAGAATTTTGTTTCATTTTCTTTTTTCCTTTAGATCATATCCAATATACTCATTTCGCATGTATAGGACATAGAACAATATATTAAATGCCAATAAATGTTTAAAAGTCTCAAGTGTTATTAAGTCATTAGTCTGGCTTTAGAATAGGAACAATTCCATTAGTCATTTAGTGAACTGAAGAATATTAGTTCAGCCTAAATAGTGAGTTGGGGAGGGGTTTTCCCTGTGGCTCTCTTAATGCTAGGTCCCAGGAGGTTTGTGGAAGCTTATGAATGGTGGCTCACTTTGCAAAACTACTGGGTACTATTACTATCATTGGTCCAAATGGATTCTCTCTTCTGACTGAGATAATAATGCTCCATACCATGCTTAGATATAGTAATGCCTTCTGGGTGCTATCTTCCAGTCATTGTTGTTACAGGCTAAAACTAGAAGGGGACAAGATGAATTTTAAAAGGAGAATGATAAGCACCTGGTTTCCATATAAACTTCAAGTAAATATTCCAAAATGAACTTTTAGAAAAGTTTAAAAGGTAAATCTGCTTAACGCTCCTCATTTTCTGAGTATAGTTTTCTCCTCGCCAAAACAAAACAAAATAACAAATAGAAAGCACAAAAAATATTTCTGTTCATTGCAAATTTAGACTTACATTTTGTGGTTTTCTATTTTGTCTTAAAATTGTTGCCTGTTTTAAATCACAAAACCCTGAAGACTTAGTTGCTTCTTTTGTCTTTATGCTACCTTTCTTCAAAACTCTGATCCTACTTTTACTTGTTCACTTTATTAATTAAAATGGACATACTATTAAATATGTTCTACTATGCAGAATACCTTAAAAGAATTAAAAGAGGTGGGGGTATCTGTGCTTAGAAAGACAAATGAGTTAATAACCAAATTTCTCCTTCCATTTGATCTAAGTTTTATTATAATTCTACTTTATGGGTTAAAGAAAGAAAATAACATGTCCCTATTCTTATTTGATTTTGACAGTCTCTGTATAGTAAACAGCATTTAGCTTATACCTCGCCTATGAAGACTCCAAACATCAACAATCATGAGAATTAATCCTTTTTTTTTTTTTTTTTGTTTGTTTGGCCAGTCCTGGGCCTTGGACTCAGGGCCTGAGCACTGTCCCTGGCTTCTTCCCGCTCAAGGCTAGCACTCTGCCACTTGAGCCACAGCACCACTTCTGGCCGTTTTCTGTATATGTGGTGCTGGGGAATCGAACCTAGGGCCTCGTGTATCCGAGGCAGGCACTCTTGCCACTAGGCTATATCCCCAGCCCGAGAATTAATTCTTAATATCATCTGTTCTGGGGAGGGTTCATTAGGCTTCCATTCTTATCTTGTGCTTCCCATTAGAAGAGACAACTTGCATTGTCCCATGTCCTTCTAAGTGGAAATAAAAGACTCAGGTGTGGAGACCAGTACAGAGATTTCCCTCTCAAAAGCAGTGAGGTTCTTGCTTGAGGCAATATGTTTGAAATGTACCATATAAAAACTTCTCTTTCTGTTCCCAAATAGGCTTCATATGCTGGTAGAAATGGAAGTAAGCACTGTTAAAATTAAAGACAGTTTTGCCTTTCAACACAACAGATGAGGAGCTGACTCATCCTGGGACACCCAAACCAGTGTCTCTTTCTGTCTTTCTTGAAAACCTGGCTTGGAGATGAATTTTCCATTGTGAGTTACAGAACTAGCCCAAGAATTACATCTTCCTGTAACTCCTGCACTTGGACAGACAGAGGTACAGTCTCAGATAAGACTTGAGATCCTTAAAGAGGAGACTAAAAATTTGACCAGATCAAAGTGGAATGACTCCAACAGATCAAGGCCATCGCTTAGGACAGTTAAAGACCCAGGATGCCACCCTGAGAATCCTCAGTCTGAGAACTGCCCAGACCCTCCATGTCTCCCCAGGCGATACCCAAAAAAGGGCCTTTATTCCGTGGTGCGTGCAGTGTCTGTGAAGGCTCTGCCCACAAACCCATCAGCTGGTAACAATTTTCAGTCACTTCCAACATGAGTTGGTTTTGAACTTTAATATGCAACCTAATTATGACTGCAAACACTCTGTTAAGCAAACAAACTTCAAACCCTCTTTTAAAAAAAACAAAACAACAGCTCGTCTCTGGTCATTTCGTCTTGTACAAAGGCTTTAAAAATAAAACTGGGTAGGGAATTAGGGAATCCAGGGATTAAAAAAAAATAAAAATAAAGAAACTGCCCCAAATTAAATGGCTGTCCTGTAATCAGCCCTTGAAGAGTGAGTATCCGAAGGTTTTCTTCCTAATCAAAACCTAGAAAATAAAGTATGCTTTCTTTCTCCCTTTCAACTGTTCTATTTCTAACCCAGACTCACAAATAATATTCTTTCTTAATTACTTGTAAGACATTGAAATGGACTTTTGAATTTGATTCTAAATTTTTCTTTGCTTATTAGCTTCCTTTTTTCAGATTCTGAAATGTCCAAGTCATGTGAGACTTCTTTGCTTCCTCTTGGTCTTCCTCCTTTTAGATTTTCTGACAGTAAGTTTTCTTTGAACCTCACTTAGCTATTTCTAGAGAACTAGGATCATGGCATAGCAGATGCCAATCAACAAATATCCCCCTTGGAAGACTGGGCAGACCCCGAGGGTGGCAGGAAGAACCAGGCCCCGAGTCCCATCACCTGGGGAGACAGACTGGTGATCCAAAACCATTTTCCCAAAGTTTAGTTCTCAGTAGCCTTCTCAAAAAATCTTAAAAAGAACCCATTCAAATGGTTTATTTTTTCATTGTCATCAGAAGAGAGGTCAAGACAGAGAGAGGTCAGACATCTGATTCCTACTTGGATCATTCCAGAAGTTCAAGAAGGAAAAGCTAATGTTTTGTAGAGCAAGCTACAGAATATTCATGAAAGGTGAAGTGTTAGAGAAATAAATGTCAGAAGGGAATGCTGACAGCCCCAGTTAAGAGGTAACATCACCATCAATTTTCATTCAAACAGAAAAGGAGAAAGAGGAGAGAAGGGAAGGGAAAGCAAGAGAAGGGAAGGAACCAACTAACCGTAAAAAGAGGCTTCCTTGTAATAATTATAATGAGGATATATTGTACGTCGGTTAAATTTGTCCCTCTCTCTCATCCAAATATTTTTATTTGATTACTACAAAGTGCTAACCTCTGAGAAGATACTCTGTTCTAGATAAATCTACGTACATGCTTCCACCAGAGTCTCAAACAGTCTTCTTCACCTAAGATAGCATGGCCAGTCAGTGGACTTTTCCTTTTTCAACCTTTCTACCCTGGTCTAATTGAACTATATAGATATAGATATAGATATACACACATACACATACATATATATGTTTATTTAGAAACATTATGAATGACATACTGAAACCATGACAACACCATCTCTAGTAACAATAGAAGTCTCAGGCTCCTATTCACCATCTACCTCATCCTTCAACAAGGTGAAGCAGAGACAATGAACGGCAGACTTCTGTTGTACGTGGGAGAGGTGGAAAATGCAGTAGTTTCTTCCCTACAGTTTGTCTCTAAGCTTGACTGTGGCTGTCTCAGAAGCTACGTGGCAATGTAGAATTTCATGTAATTTCTTATCTCTATGTTTTGTTTTTAAGCAAATGTATTCGAGTCAATTCCAAGCATGGTTTTACAATTGAACAAAGACTTATTTCTAAAAGACATTGCTGAATTTCTTTTGCAGGCAGAATAGTAGTCCCATAATAGGCTCTCAGCCAGTTTGGGGTAGGGGTTTTGAATTGAAGATTAGGAGGCTACATGGACCAAACATCTACCCTCCGCAAGTGCTTATCCTTCCTTCCGTGGGTGCTTATCCCCCAAAGCCAATCAGGATAGAGATGTGCAAGTAACATTTAAAGTTCGAAGTCTGTTTCCAGAATTGATGACAGGGAGCCCAGAGTTAAGAACTAACTGTTATGTCCTAACCTGGGCCTTTCTGCATTTCCTGTCTGCATACATATACCTGGGAAGCAGTTGGAGTCTAATCAACCTTGAAGATATCTGCCAGAGTAGGAGGGGTATCCTGCTCTCTCCGGGAGAGCAGGGTGAGGATGGGGTCCTAGCTTGTGTCTCAGCCTCACTGCATGATCCCTAGTTAGCCCTGACTTCCACCACAACTGAATTGTAGCATTTGAGAAATTTCTGTTCTCTTCAGTACTGATGTCTTCCTTCCTTCCTTCCTTCCTTCCTTCCTTCCTTCCTTCCTTCCTTCCTTCCTTCCTTCCTTCCTTCCTTCCTTCCTTCCTTCCTTTGTCTGAACTCAGGGCCTAGCACTCTCACTCAGCTTGCTTGCTATTGGCTAACATTACCTTTACTAGAGCCACAACACCTTTTTGCTGGTTAATTTCCTGCCCAGACTAACTTCCAACCCCCATCCTCCAGGTCTTAGGCTTGTGAGTAGTTACATTGCAGGCATGAGCTACTATCACCCGTAAGTTCTACTTTCATAAGCTTTCGCTCCACTTCTTCTTGTTCTTCCTCTCCCTCTTCCCCTCCCTCCCTGTGCCCCTTTCTCTTCCCAGACATCATTATTTTGCCCCACATGACTACATGAAAATCTTCTTACAACATTGATTTTATCTAGGAATTAAGCTATTAGCAATGGAAAAGTTACTTCCATTTGAGGAGAATCTTAGAAAATGAATGCATTATCTTAAAGTGAACATCCATTATCACCCTACAGAAAAATACATTTTCTACTCTGAAAAAAAATACTATTCGTTGTTTGGTATGGTTTATTGAACTTTTAAATGAATTTTGGACTGTGTCATAAGGTTTAATGTAGAGATTGCCCCAAACTATTGATGTTGAATGGATTGGCTGGTAGTGGGTAGGGATGTGTGGCAAAGGGTTCATTCATGGAAATGGCCATTTGATGGGTCATAAAGCTAATTAAAACCAAATTTTGGCAATAACATTCAGGATGTGAGTGGCCAACTTTGTTTTGTTATAATATTACCCCAAATGACTCTTTCATGTGGGAAAATATTTTTACTTCAAATAAATACAGGAAAGTATAATTGATGTAGGCAGAACAGTCAGACAAATTAGCACATAATCAAATCCTAGAGTCTAAAACAAGTCAGGCTCCAGAGTCTTAAAGAAATTCAAGAAGCTCTGTCTTTTACCTCTGTTTCTTAATTTGTATTCACAGATTTTGTATATGTGGACAAGATATAACCATTACTTGACCAAGATCAGGAGACAGAGGGGAAAGGGAAGACCAAGAGAAAAAGTAGAGTGTGGTTTGTGTTCAAATAGATCTGTTCCCCTGAAATAGAGCTAAGAAAACTTAAGTCTCATCCCAAATGACACTTGAACAGAAATCCTGTTCAACAAGAGTTATTTATAGAATCTAAGTAGTTTTAAGAAAATTAATATGATCATTTCACATTATGTTGGCCCAAACTTTTCTTTATTCTTTATCAAATACTTATGAAGACTCTTCTGAGCCAAGTGAAATGACTCTCCCCTGGAATCCCAAGATACACAAGATAACTGAGATTGGAAAAATTGTGGTTTGAGGCAAGTCTAGGCAAAAAGTTCATGAGACTCTACCTCAACCCTTAAAAAGCTGGGCCAGGCACCAGTGGCTCATACTTATAATCCTAGGTACTCAGGAGACTGAGATTAGAGACTGAACAAGAGCATGAGGCCTGAAGTTCAGGCTTCAGTAATGCTCCCCAAATCAATCAAACAAAAAAAAAATAAAGAAAAAGGTATGCATAGTAGTCTGCACCTGCTCTCTCAGCTACATGAGAAATGTAAATAGTAGGAGCACAGTCCAGAGCAGCCAGGGCAAGAGATATTTTATTAAAGAAAAATAACAAAAGCAAAAAGTATCAGAGCCATAGCTTAAGTGGTAGAGCACCTGCCTAGTAAGCACAGACCTTGAGTTCAAGCCCCAGTACAGAAGAAAAGAAGAAGGTGAAGAAGTGAAGAATAAGAAGATGGTGAAGAAGATAAAGGAAGAGGAGGACGAGGACAAGGACGAAGAAGAGGGGGAGAGGAGGAAGAGGAGGAGGGAGAAGAAGAAGGAGGAGGAAGAGGAGGAGGGAGAAGAAGGAGGAGGAGGAGGAGGAGGAGGAGAAGGAGAAGGAGAAGAGGAAGAGGAAAAAGAAGAAGAGGAAGAAGAAGAAAACAACAGAAAACATCAGTGTTAGGAATTACCTAGCACCATATAGCCTACTATAAGCAATTACTCAAACACACATTGTCTTAAAGTGATAAGCAATGTGTAAAGAAAACGATAGTGTACTTAGGGAGCCTGTGAAAGGGATCTCTAAATTTATCTGGAAGTATGGTTTCAAGGGAGCCCCAGCAGACTTGAGATCAGCAGAATGAGAGTAAGTTCAGCTCCAAGTGGGGGGACAACTTAGGACAACTCCCAGCAGAGATAGAGTGGGCCATGAGATCTAGCACATTCAAGAAAACCAAAGAAAGCACGAATATGACTCCAGGGGTGGTGAGCCAGAGGCGAGACTGAGAGGTGGATAGGAACCAGGTCAACAGAAGCAGAGTTAATGCTCTAAAACATTGAGCAACTTCGAAAGGCTCAGCCCTAGCCAACTGTCAACAACCTCCTGGTGGAATCAGTACAACTGGCTGACAGCCAGCCAGGAGGAACAGCCTTGTAAGACATGTTTTCAGTTCTGGACTTGATACCTAGTGCAAGTTTTCAATAAGGAAGTACCAGACAGACCAAGCTGAAGTAGATGAATTCATTCAATTCACCCATGTACACCACATCACAGACCTCGTGCTATTGGGCAAAGGATTATTATGAGGAGAGATGGGGAGGGCGGCCGCTGCCCCCGGAAGCTTACAATTGCTAACTAATGCCAGCTCCCACATGTCAATTTCTCGAATTTTTGCTTTAGTTAGGTAGAAAGTTCTGAAAGTTCTTTAGAGAAATTGCTGGGGACCAAGAAACTCTTTGACTGCCATCCACTGTTATCTCCACCTAGAGAAGAGAAAAATGCTTTCTCCTATCTCAAAGGCAGAATACATGTGGTGATACTGGAGGATTTTTGTTCCCTGAGAGTTGTGTAATTCCAGAAATTATTATCCTACAGGTCCTGTTCACATGTTCCCCCATACAGAAAGCCAGGATGCCCGTGAGGATTTTCTTTTCCAGCGCATCCCACCGGCTCCCACTTCTACCTCCTCCAACATCCGTTAATTGTTGGAGTGAAAGGTCCAGCTCTCTGTCGGTTGGTGTTCCCACACACAGAATGGCTAGGAACTGTGGGGAAGCCCTTTCCTGAGAGTAGGTCCTGTCCATGGACGGAGAAACCAGCTCACATGTCCTCCCCAAATGTCCCCCAGATAACCAAGTCATCTCAGCTTCTCTGAAGCCACAGGAGACATTTATTCTCTATTGACCTAAATAAAATGCTTTATCAGAAGTGCAAATTAGGATAGACCCACAGTGCAGGGAAGAGCAATGGAATAGGCAAAAACAAAAGATCAAACTTTTCCATTAATCTGACATCTTTCAAACGTAATCTAGTCATGGAGAAGGATACAGAATTTCAGTGTCATAGGAGATACAAATATAAGAGATCTCACATAGAACATGATGATTATAGTTAATGACAATTATCCTATTCCTGAATTTTTTTTTCTGGGAGTAGATCTTAAGTGCTGGCAACACTAGCCATTCCACAACATTCTCCTATTTCAAAACAACATGTTGGTTTTTTTCTTTATTATTTATTTGCAGTCCTAGAGTTCCCTCACACTTGCAAGATAGCTGCTCTAGCACTTGAGCCATACTCTCAGCCCTGTATGATTCTGTTAAGTTTTTAAATAGGGGCTCAGTTTGTCCCTAATCTGGGATAGAAATCAAACTTCCTATTCTGTGTTATGTATTCCATGTTATGCTCCGTTTTTGTGGTTGAGAACTCTGATCCTGAACTGCTACCCTTCTGCTCTCAGCCTCCCATGTAGCTAGGTTTTCGGGGAGTAGCCACTGCGCCTGGCAGGATTCTTGTCAGTTTTTACATAGAAATAAAAGTGTTTTAAAATGTGATTTATTACCAACCTCAATACATTTTAAGTACATGGAAAAATCATTTTAACACATGCAGGCAATGTAGAAATGTGTAGACTACACATAAAGGAACCTTTCTCCTTCCTCTCTCCTATTCTCACTCTCCAGAGAAACCAATTTAATCCTATTTACATTGACATTCCTCTACTTATCAATATACAAACATAGAGTCTCTTTCATCAAAATACAACTCTTCTAAATATGCTGAACATGTTGTTTTCATTATTTAATGTACCTGGGGTCTTTCCACAGTAGTCTGACTCATTCGTTTTAGTAACTGTCTAGGAGTTCGTAATCTGAATTAGTCATCATTTCATTTTCTTATGAGTCCCCTTGTTATTAAGTAACATGCTTTTATCCAATGTATTCTAGCTATTAAGCAATATTAGAATAGCATCACTATCACTATACTTTTATCCATTTGTAACATAAAAGTCCTAGAAGTGAGATGCTAAAATCATAGAAGAATTCACATTTTGATTTTACAACTAAGTTGTAAATTGGCCCTCTATGTTTGGATATGGTAATTTACTTTCCCCAAAGCATTAAACAAGGGAGAGGACAAACGATTCTAAAGAGTAAAGCTATTGATATGAGCTCACGTGGTGCTTAGAGCTTTCATGTGTATTTCTTCATTGTCTTCATTGCCTTCGTAGGAGGTGGGCAGAACAGAAGCAATGTGGTTATTTCACTGCTGAGACAAGTGGGAGGACAGAAGTTGGGCCAATGTGTGTATAGCAGCTTGGGCTCTCACAATTAAGGTTAAGTTCAAATCCTGGGTGTATTTTATACTTGAGTCATATGGCCTTGACTTTGAGGATATTTTATTCTGTAATGACTGATCTGATATGTCAATGAAACTAGGCCACAGAACCAAAATATTTGGTCAAACACCAATCTATGAAGAAATCTCTTTTGGCTATAATTCACATTTAATTAGTCGTCCTAAGTGAAACACATTATCATCCATCCTGTGGTCGGCCTCATCTGATCAGTTGAAGATTACAAGAGCAAAAGACCGAAGTCCTGGGCTGGGGATACGGCCTAGTTGCAAGAGTGCTTGCCCCGTATATATGAAGCCCTGGGTTCAATTCCCCAGCACCACATATACAGAAAATGGCCAGAAGTAGTGCTGTGGCTCAAGTGGTAGAGTGCTAGCCTTGAGCAAAAAGAAGCCAGGGACAGTGCTCAGGCCCTGAGTCCAAGCCCCAGGACTGGCAAAACAAACAAACAAACAAACAAGAAAACAGACTGCAGCCAGCTGTAGGTTGTAGATGCAAAGTCCCCTGAGAAACAAGGAATGTCGTCTCTAGACTACATTTACACTCAAGCTGAAACATCAGCTCTTCCCTGGGTCTCTAAGCCTGCTGGGCTGTAGAGTCTAAATTTGTCATCCTCCAAATTTGCAAGCCGATTCCTTACTTACAAAAAGGAAGGAGGAAGAAGGAAAGAGAGAGGCAAAAAACAAAAAAAAGAATAATAGAAATGAGGGAGTGAAGGAGAAAGATAGAGCAAATCTATTATGTCTTTGGAGAATGCTAATAATATATTTTCAATGCCTCCATTTTATCCATCTGCAAAATAGTAACAATAGTATTTCTTTCATGGGACTGCAGACTAAATGAGATCATCCCTGTTAAGTGGCTAGCCCAGTGCCAGGCAAATAATCTGTAGTGAGTAATGTGTTACTATTATTATTATTATTTTGGAAAACAAACTCAGTACTCTATTCACTGCCCTCTTATCCTCCCTTTTGCCCTCTTTGTGTGCACCTTCTCTCTCCTCCCACCCCCAGCACTGGAGAACGCAATTCACATTGCAGATGAGCAGGAGAGGATTTGTTGAAGAACCCTTGAACAGAGGGCTGGGGATAGAGTGAGCTCCTGCCCATCTCTGGGACTGCTCCCTTACTGCACTGCTTCTTGTCTCATTAACTTAGTCTTGGATCTTGCCGTCCACAGATGCATTTGTGATACCCTGAGCTTTGCATCTGATTCTGCTTGTGTCACCTTTCGTGAGGGCCCCCGTCTCTGCTCCTTTCCCCCTGGGATTCACCTGGGTAATTCATAGTAGCAGGAGAAGGGGGAGGGAAAGCAGAGCAGGAAATGCTTTCTGAGTGACAGGCTTGGCTCATCCATGAGGTAATCCCAAGCAAGTCATTGCTCTGTCTCAGCCGGAAGGAAACAGGAAGACTCTCACTACCTGAATTTTGGGATGACAAAAAGGTATGATGAATTTAGGTCTGTGTTTCACAGAATTGCTCATTACCCACCCCACCCCCAAAAGAAGATCACATCAAACCATTCCATTCAGCCTCAATTCTGTTCTTTTGAACATACTGTTACTGTATGTTAGCATTTTAGGTGCTTCAAACTGTTAAGCTTCTGGAATATACCAAATTATGTAGAAAAATCTAGAAATCTACTCATGGCTAATTTGTCAACCCAGAGTGACATTCAAAAGTGGCTCAACTGAAAATTCATAAATACTTCATGAACTTGCTAATCGAAATTCGAAATGGCTCTTGGTATTTTAAAACACATTCCAAGGTTGGAGGTAGACACTTGCCTTGCCTTCACCAACAGAGTAGGAAAAACAAAAGAGAAGACCCTCCCTCATATTTGTGGCAGACCCACCAAAAAAGATCTCTTCATGCCACGCTGAGAAACTCAAATTTGAAAGTCAGATGGTGACAAAGAATAGTCATATTTCTTGCTTTTCAATACCAACCATGCTTGGGAGAACCCTAGTTAAAGTTCTAGTAAGATGAGCTGAATTAGGGACTAACAAATGGTATGAACTGGAAGTTGGCTTTGAAATGCTTAAAAATTTCCCCAAATGAATACATTTCTGTAGACAATATTGCAATTTTTTAGCCAATGTCTGTTTCAATGGTCTTTTGATGAGGTTCATCTTTGTGACTATGTACAAGTCAACTAAAAGCCCACAAATGCTGTTGGGGAACGAGGGGGGAGGGCACCGGACTGCCTCTGCAGAAACTCTCACGTCTGGGGGTTGCTGATTTGCTTGTCTCTGCTCTCACTGGCTAACCTGAACAGTATTAGAACCTGCGTGGGCCTAATTCTTCCCTTGTACATTCAATCCGATGATTTCTTTCCCAAACTAGAAATGTGAAGAGCAATCTTCTTCCTTATTATTTAATTTTAAATTCAACCTGCTCTGTGAACCAGCCAATGACCTATTGAGCAGTATAAGGAAAATGATCAGGGACAGGTGCAAACCCCAAGCATGCAGAGAACTGGAGTCTGACTAGGCCATGGGCAATGTGATCACTCCCCAACGCATGCCCACAGTGACAGGAAGGCTGTGGTACATGTATATACCAGGCTGCTATAACAAAGTACCCATGAACTGGCTGGTTTAAATGACAGCAAGGTACTGATTTCTTGTCTCACAGTTCTAGAGACCAGAAATTCCAATTCATGGGATCAGCTAAAGTGATGCCTTTGGAGGCACAATCCATGGCACACTATTCTAGTTTGGGGGGACCGCAGGCAGGCATTCCTTGGCTAATAGGTGGCATTGCTCCCTGTGTTTTCACATTATAGTTTCTCTCCATGTGTCTGACTCTACATTCCCTCTTTATGAGAATACAGAATCCTCCTGGATTGCATTTTAACTTGAATCTCTCTGTAAAGACAGATCCATAAGACTCACATCCATAAGATCTTCAGGTAAGGATTTGTACATCCTTTCTTTGAGGGGGAGAGGGAGACACGGTTCAACCCACAACACCCAGGCAAAATAAATATATAAATTAGTTGAATCAAATGTTGGAACCTTACTATGATCAGGAAGCAGGAGTTACTGTCTTGATTTTACTTTGCACAAAAGACCCTTTGTTTCCTAGGTTCATTAATTCGCTTCCTTTTCTGAGACAAAATGATCAAACCAGGGGCCCCTCTTATTTTGATAGTTGCACTGTATGTAGGTCCCTGAAATAACTGTGACAATGCAATGAACATTTTCAAAACTCTGAGAGCTGGTCAAAGTAGGAAAAATTCTGTCAACTTCTATCAACTGTGCGAATTTCCTACATAGAACAAGCATAATTAACATTGGTACCATCTCTCAAAGTTACTGTCACAAACAGCTAAGGTGGTAGAAAGCACACGTGTGCACAACACTTAATAAATCCTAATTTATGCATCAAGTATAGAACTGTATGATAGCCTGGAGCTGGTGGTCATGCCTCTAATGCTGGCTACCTAGGAGGTTGGCAATTTGAAGTCAGTCCTGGCAGAAAATTCCACAAAACTCTATGACAAATTAACCAGCAAAAAGCCAGAGTGGAACCAGGCAACAATGACTCACACCTGTAATCTTAGCTACTCAGGAGGCTGAGATGTAAGGATCACCGTTCAAAGCCAGATCAGACAGGAAAATCCCTGATGCTTTTATCTCTAATGAAGCACCCAAAAATCTGGAAGTGAAGTTGTAGCTCAAGTGATAGAGCTAGCCTTGAGCACAAAAAAATGAATGTTCAGGACAGCAGGCCCCAAGTTGAAGGCTCAGGATCAGCACAAACAAAACACAGAAAGCCAGGCTCAAGCGATAGAGCATCAACTGAACAAACGTCAAACCCTGATAGAGAAAGGAAGGGTGGGAGGGAGAGAGGGAGACAGAGAGAGAGGGAAAAGAAAGTAAGAAAAAGAAAAACAGAGAAAGGAAGAGAGAGAGAGAGAAAGAAAGAGCAAGGAAGGAGAAGAATGAGGAAGAAGGAAAAGAAGGAGGGAGAGAGGGGGAAAGGGACAACAGACACCTTATTACAGAGTGAGAATTCATCAACGTTCTTTATGGACCAGAAAATAAATGTTGTAGGATTTGTGGGACAGAAACAACAACAACAAAGAAAAAGGTTATTATATAATATGTATATAACAAAAGAGAAAACTGATGAGAATGCAATCATTTTGGGGAAAGGCTAACATGTAGGGTTTTTTGTTTGTTTTTGTTTTGCAACTATAGGGCTTGAACTTGAAGCCTGGGCACTGTTCCTGAGCTCGTTTTTGCTCAGGACTAGCTCTCCTGTTCCTGAGCTCTTTTTGCTCAGGGCTAGCTCTCTACTTAGAGCTCCTGTGCTACTTGTAGTTTTTGGTGGTTAATTGAAGATTAAAGTCTCACAGATTTTCCTGCCTAGACTGGCTTTGAACGGTGATCCGCAGATCTCAGCCTCTTGAGTAGTTAGGATTACAGCCATGAGCCATCAGCTCCTGGCACATGTAATTTTAACTTTGTTAGTTTTTTCGATCATCAAATGTTCATCTGATAATACTGTCCTGCAATATGACTTTATGTGTTTCTTCTTTGACAATATGTTTTCATGTAGAAAGGTGACATATATCGCACCCAAAGCACTGTCGATTTATAACCACATCACTGTAGCTTTAGCACATGGCACAGCAATACAGCTTATGGGGGCCACATCTGGTTTCTGTCAGAGATCCTTAGCTTTGCTGTAATAGTACAAAAGCAATCCTAGACAATTCGGTTAACAATTGGGCGTGGCTACATGCCAATAAGCTTTACTATGGACACCAACATTTGAATTTCATAATTTTCACTTGGCATGAAATATGATCCTTTTGATGTTTCAAGCAATGACAAAATAGGAAACTCATTCTCTGTTCACAGGCCATATAAAAGCAAGCCATGGGGCTGATTTGGTCCTATGCTACAGTTTACTAATTGCTGTAATAAAGGATTAGATTTCTTTGATTGATTTTCTTTTTTGAGACAGGATCTTGTTATGTAGCTTCTATACTGGCCTAGAAGTTGGGATCTTTCTCTTTCTGCTGCCTGAGTGCTGGGATATTGGCTAACAGACAAGAACCACTATGCCTGCCATTATGGTTGATAATGGATTTGAACTCAGGAACTTGCAGTTGCCAGGAAAGTGTGCTATCAGTTGACCCATACCCCAGTCCTTTTCTGCTTTCGTTATTTTTCCTGATACAGTCTCATGCTTTTTGCCCAATCCAGTCTAAGTTGATAATCTCCCTACCTCTTCCTCTGATGTAACCCAGATTATAGTCATCAACCATCACACCCTACTTGTTTGTTAAGATAGGATCTCATTAACCTTTTTCCCCTAGGATGTGATCCTACAACTGTGACCCTCCTCTATTTGCCACCCATGTACCTGTAATTACAGGTGTACACCACCATGCCAGCTCTTCTTTAACTGGTGGAACAAAAAGTGAATCCTCATATAATCCTCATATAATTCCTCCATCTTAACTGAGATAATGTCTTCATCAACATTTCCATCAATCAATCCCCACAATAACTTATACATGTTCTTTTATAGATAGGGTATATTTGCTTTATTCCTCAGTAGAGTAATGTCTCCATCAACATTCCCATCAATCAATCCCCACAATAACTTATGCATGTTCTTTTATAGATATGGAATATTTGCTTTATTTCTCAGTAGAGTTGTTTGTGTGTGTGTGTGTGTGTGTGTGTGTGTATGTGCCCGCGAGTGTTGTTTGTGTGTGTGTGTGTGTGTGTTGTTGTTGTTGTTGTTGTTGTACTGGTCCTGGGGCTTGAACTCAGGGCCTGGGTACTGTCCCTGAGCTTTTTTTTTGCTCAATGTTAGCACTCTACCACTTGAGCCACATCTCCACTTCTGGCTTTTTTTTTGTTAGTTTATTAGAGATAAGAGTCTCAGGGACTTTCCTGTCCAAGCTGTCTTCAAACCACAATCCTCAGACCTCAGCCTTCTGAGTAGCTAGGATTACAGGTGTCAGCCACTAGCACCTGGCTTGAGTTGTGTGGTTTTTTTTTTTTTCCACAGCACTTGTGATGACAACTTAGGAAATGAGATAACATCGTCAATGATATCTCCCAACATGCAAAGCAATGTTTGTTGTGGAGTGACTTCCTCAAATCAAACCCTTTGTACAGGGTGGGGTGGAGGCGTGGAATCAGCTCCTCAGGAAGGCTTCTCCGCTTCATGCTAAGGTGGGTCTTCCCTACTTTCTCCATACCTCAGAATTAATTCACTGCCTAGCTCTTGATGACCTCAATATTTGTTTTGACTCTGTAAAAAACATCTAAAACCAGTTCAAGAACGGACCTGGTGTCATCCTTAATTCTCCTTCCCTTAGAAAGTATGCACTCACACAGTAAACTCATTCCAGTCCCGGCGCTCCCTGGTGGGCAGCCTCAAGCTCCTTCCTGGCACTCAGCATTCGTGAGGCTGAGCCACTATGTAGCCACTTTCTGTCTCTTAGCCTTTCGCCAAGACCTGACAGCAGAGCATCAAACATGAATCCTCATCTTTGAAGGCATGGAAACTGCAGAACTCAAAGAAAGGGCTTGGTACCCAGCATTCGAGCCAGGACTAAAATCCAGTCAGCTGATCTGCATTCAATTGACATATTAGAAGAAAACACAAAAGGTTAAATATGGAAGTATTTTTCAAACGTTTAGGGAACATTGGCTATATTCATTTCCTAACTGGAATCCTCTCGAAATACACAACTTTCCTAAGAAAAGAAAAGGGCCACGTCTCCCCCCCCCTTCCATTTGAGTCTCTTCATTGGTCATTTTCTTTCTTAGAAGACATTGTAGTAGTTAACATACATATTAGAAGATGACAAAGCTTGATCTTTGAGCCCCACAGAAATAACTAGCTATGGAAGCTTGTCAAAAGCAAGATTAAAAGCACAAGACCAGTATGTTTTCCTTCTGCATGATTGTAGTGCGAGATGAAAACACTCCAAGATGTGGTAACAATAGGAGATAGCACCACACCTTGGATGGGTGAAGCCATTTGGCACAGGGCACCCCATCTTGCTCACCACACCCCTGAGGTGGGGCGGAATACCACAGTACCACACCCACTGGACTGACGGCTCAGAGAAAACCAAACACTTCCCAAGGCAAAGAAGAGAACTCAGTGCAGGTGCCTCCGGAATTGGTACTAGAAAACGATGCGATTTGCAATGCAAGTGAAAAACAAATGTTAAAAAAAAAAATTAAGCCGTCTTTGAAAGCAATTGGTGAGTAAGTTACCTGTGGACCACGGCCTTGTTTGACTGGTGGTTTGAGATTAGTATCTTTCCTGGTCAATCTCGGTGTGAGACATGTTCTAAGTTACTTCATCCTGTAAATACTATAAGGATTTGGAGACTAGGCTGAAAGCTTAATTAGCATTATGCAAACTGTGGGCTTCTGGTATTTCTAGTAAGCTTAGGAAGCTGCCAGGCATTCCTGCCAAATTTCTTGGAGCCTGGAAAAGCCTACAGATACTAGTCCAAGCAAACGACCGCCACAGACAGTAACAAATACTAATTCTCGCACAGGATGAAAGGGAAATACTGCAAGACTTGGGGAGGTGAACTTCCTTTTGTGGAAGAAGAACGTGGCCCCAAGGATGTCAGCTTTAGAAAAAGCCCTAGGTGGGACCAGACAGAGTTGAGAGAGCCTATAAGATCACAGACACATGGGACGAAGCTGTACAAGAGGGCAAACCTTCTCCAGACAAGAGTAAGGGACAAGAGCTCAGAGAACTTGTCCCAGTAGTCTATTTTCCTCAATAAAATTGGAGAATTGGAGTCAAGGATTCCATATGTGGTTAGAGGGAAAATAGACACAATCTTCCTTTCCAAACGTTTGATTTTATTTATAGTTGATATGTAGTTCTTTAAAGATGGCACCTCACTGTCTTCTTTTTGTTCTATCTTGATTCGATCATCTATTTTCCCCAAAAGGAACTTCAAAGGTCCTAGATAATTGATATTTTAATAGCATTTCTTTTAGCTAAAAAAAGAAGGAATGGAAAAACAAAGCAAGTCAATTGAGTACGTATGCCAGGTAGTGTGTTAGTGTTCCTCGCAGTGGTATTTATTGTGAAGAAAGATATTTTCTGTTAACTGCAAAAATTGATACAAGTCAGAAAAGTTATTAAACTTCCAATGACTGATGAAAAAACCATTATCAGAAGGGGAGGCCCTTCAGCTCAAATCTGGATGAGAAGAAGAACTACCATTGTCTTTTTTATTGTTATTGTGGAAACCAAGTAACCCAAATTATACTTGAACTCACAATCTTCCTGCCCCAACCACTGGAATATTAGATTATAAGTGTGCATCACCATGACTGGTTGTCATTATCTTGACTACCATGTAGATAGATGATGGATATTTTTCAAACAAGAATTATCCAGACAGTCTAGCCAGACCCTACCCATGTACTACCACTAAGGAGAGTCTCAGTAGAAAGAAATGGAAGTTCAGTCATCTGTTGGGCCTTCGGAAGAGCCAGTTCCTGGACTTAAATTTTCTCCTAGTGTATATTGGTCCTTGGCTTCTTCCAATCATTCTTTTTTTTTTTTTTTTTGACCAGTATTTATTGTCTCCTATGTACTCAGTATTAAGCTGCACCTCTGCATCAAAGATACAAAGCCTGCCAGAAGAATTTGTTGTTGGCTCTTTGCTCCTTAGGAAGCAGGAAGTAGGGTTACTGGCCCCGCGGCAGCGGCAGCTGGTGTCCAGGAAACACATTGGCAAGGAGCTCTCAGTACTTCAACATGTGGAACAGTGGTAACACGTCACTCCCCCCACGAACGAAAGATCCTGGAAAGTCAAAGGCAGAAGGCAGATGGAAGAGTCTTTGAGAATGGAAACATTAAAAATACACTTGGTGATCAGAAATGGAAGAAAACAAAGGAGAGTAGCTGCTCACGTGGGGGTGGAATTGGATATGGGGCGTGCAGCGTTGTGAGCAGAGTTCACCTAGGTGCTTTCACTTGAACATTGAATCCTCCATAAACAAGGAAGGTACTTGTCAGGCTGCTGCTTGTGGGATAGATGCAGCTCAGAGATTTGGAGGAGAGAGCCACCAACCACCCCAGGCAGGAGTCTGGCAGGCTATCAGATGAATATGGATTCCACAATCCAGCCAGAGGCTTCATCTTGGTACCACTGTGCTTCTGACAAGTGACCCACAGTTTTCTCATCTATATAACAGAAATTATCTTCCTGTTGTGAGGGTGAAATAAAATGATGTAATATAAAGTCCCTAGTACATGCTGGACATTCAATAAACAATAGCTATTCTATTTTTTGCGGGGGACTGTATTGTGGGGTTGAAGTCATATCCTCACATTTGCTAAACAGGCACTTTTACCACTAAGCCATGCCTCCAGTTCTGCTTTTTGGCTGGTTTTCTAGATAGATTCTTACTTCCTACCCTGACATGGCCTGGGTGTAATCTATGGTAAGCTTCCCATTGCAGCTAGGGTGACAGGCGCTCACTGCCACATCCAGCTCTCTCTATTGTAAAGCAATTTCATGATCTGTTCTTCCTGGGCTGCCTTCAAACAATGGTCTTCCCAGTTTTAGCCTCCCAAGAAGCTAAGATTACAGGCATGAGCCACCGATGCCTATCTTATTTTCATGATTTTTAATGTAAGATAATTGTAACTATATATATTATATATCTAGTATAAGTAGAATATATACCATATAACTAGTCTGCAGAGGGCTAGGAATATGGCTGCAAGAGTGCTTGCCTCATGTCTAGTCTGCATATATAGTATTACAGATTATATATATACATACTGTATATACTGTATACGCTCTGTATACTATATAGTATATATGTACTATATGTATACCATATATATGTGGCTATATTTGTGTAATATATACTCTACATAGTGTGTAACTATATAGTCTATACATACTATAAATCTATATGGCCTGTATGCATAGACTATACTATAGTCTATACACATAATCTATGGTCTATACTATAGTCTATACTATAGTCTGTACATATAGACTATATATAGTATATATATATATGTCAACTCACTTAATTCTCATATAATCCTCTGACGTAGCAGCTGAGCAAAGAAAGGCACAGAGAGAGAGATCAATGGGTGTTTCTATATGTCCTACTAAAAGTCTCTGAGGTATATTTAGATAGATAAAGCCAAGAGAGAGGAAGTTTACAGAGAAGAAAAAGTTTTACATGTGAGTAAGGAGAAAATATTCAAATGGGAGATAAAAGTACCTGAAGTGACTTTGAGGAAGAAAAGGAAGAAAGTACACTTAGGTGGAAAAGTGTAGAATTCAGGAAACTTAGTTGGATTTGGAGATAACATCCTCTGTAAGGGAAAATTCTTTTGTGAACTCAGCTGGTCTGCTTTTCTCTTTGAAAATTTCTGTGGAAAGACTGTTCACTAAGGCGATTGCTTCACCAGAATGACAGCTCAACTTTCACCTAAACCCTGTAAATCTAGACAGCTCAGTGCATTAGACTTCAAAAAGATTCAAGCTAGTGTGGTAGTTTTCTACTTGAAATGGCATCTTTCCTCTTCGCCTAACAATAGACATGTTGTTTCTTTCTTCTTGGGGTTGCACTTTGATGTGTCAAAGGAAATGCCATCAAGTGGGGGGGAGAGTCATCTCCATGGGAACACAGGATAAACAGCAGGTGTGACCTGGGACTTAGCCGAGGTACAAGGCCTCCTCTTCCTTCTTTAGGGATGAAAACATGAATGGTTCAAATGCTTTCATTCTCCAAAGTCCAAGTTTCCAAAGGGATCCAAAATTAGAAGTCCAGCACTTGAGAGTGGAGGTAGCTGCCTCTCAATGGGAGAGCAGTACCTCCAATGTCCTGATAATCATGATTAGGAGGCCGAAACCAGCAAACTCTTCTTTACATCACTTGGGTGAAGCAGGTGGGAGGCAGATATACCGCCTGAACACCTGGGTAGGCTGAAAGCAACTCTTTCGTCTGAGCATTAAGCAATCACCTTTCTCTTTTAGAGCCCTGTGAATTAAATTACATCCTCGGCGGAAGTAAACAGATGTCCTCCTAAGCAATAACCAGGTCTTGAGGATGAAAATGATAACAACACTAATCTCTACATTGGAATTGCTTCTGTCTCATTCGCATCCTGGGCTCAATAAAATGAATGTGTGCAGATGACTATTTCCATTGAAAAGCTGAAGTAACTGTGTCTTAGAAAGCAGTCTTGCCCAAGGTAACAGTGTGACGGAGGCAGAGGGCAAATCGATCTTCTGACCACAAGCATAGTGCCTCTGCTACCACACCATGAGGGTGGGGATTGTGATAGCTTTGCATTGTCCATCCGTGGTGTACTCTCTTTAGATGACAGAACCTTCTCACTCTTGTGGGAGCCCCAAGCCCCTACTTCATTCTATTAAAGGGTAAATAGACAGTTGATCAAGCTGGGCCAGCCTCTGTTCTTTGAAGTCTTACCCATCTTTCTCTCCTGAAGAAATACGCTCTCTTCCTGCTGAGCTTGTGAAGCTGGTGGGCTGGGACTCTGCAGCTGCCTCTGGCCATCATTGTTACTCAATGAGGAAGATGTCCAAAGAGATGGAGCCGGCAATGAGTCACATTGAAGTCTCTGATTGCAGCCATATCAGAAACTAGTCCCAACCTCGGATTGCTCAGTTATATATAAATTACTTGTGTTGCTTAAGCTCATTTGAGTGTATTGCTTTGTCTTTTGGCTGAATCACTTTCAGTCAGGAGTCCAGATGTTCAAGAGAAACAGTGTGTTAGTCAGCTTTCTGTCAGTGTGACAAAAATACCTGAGAGAAATCAGCTTCAAGGAGGAAGGGTTGATCTGGGCTCAGGTCGCAGAGGTTGTAGCCTAAGATCAACTTGCTCTACTGCTTCAGGCCTGAGGTGAAGAATAACATGGTGGTGGGAACATGGGGCAGAGAAGGCTGCTTACCTCATGGCAGCCAGGAAGCATACAAAGGATATCAGGAGCCAGGAGCAACATATATCCATCCAAGGCATGCCCCCAGCAACCTACTTTCACCAAATAGGCCCAAATTCCACCTCCTCTCAATAGCACTGCCAGCTGGAGACCAGTTCTTTAACACAGTTCTTTTGAGACATTGCAAAGCCAAACTGTAACAAGCAGCAAACTTCAACATGAATGATTCAAACAAGCTCTGCACATACTAGTGGTGCCCCACACCCCTGCACCATATCTTCAATGTGATTGACCTGTGCCATGAGGAGATGATAATCCTAGGTTACTTCAGGAATTCTGATCACCCCCTTAAAAGCAGGATGGTCTCTTCCTTCTTCTGTATTGGGTTCCCAAATGTATGCCTTGAATCATATGCCGAGGACATGAGTTCCTGTGAGCCCTTTAGCTCTGGGAGGAAGTACAAGGGAAATGCAAGTTGGGGTTAGTATCCAGCAATATTCCTGGAACAGGGCTCGTGGAGGGAAAGACTGTGTTCTGTTCGTTGTACTGTTTCATACTCTTCCTGCTTGTTTTTTTAGGACATTGAGGCAATAAAGTAGGATTCAGCCAGGAAGAAGACTCACCAGAATGCGCCTGTTGGAGCCTTCAGTCCAGAGCTCTTGTGACACTATTGGAATGAGGCTAGCCCAGAAAGACCATGGCATGACTCTCCCAGTCTCTCACAAACCTAAACAGAGACACATGTGTTTTGCTTCTCCCATTTTTGCCAAATATACGATGTTTCAAAAGAAATGCCATCTGCAAATACCAAAAAAGCAAACAAACAAACAAAAAAAACCCTCATGTGTACATCATGAAGATTGAGAGGAAACTGTACCGTTTCACTATTACAGCCTACAAATTGCTTCTTTGGTGATGATAAATTCCGAGAAACTGCAGCTATTTTGAGATATAAATCCCAGCCCCCATTTTAAAAAGAACAAACAAACAAGTATGTGAGATTTCTAAGTAATAATATTGATGGAGCTTGAGTCCTTCCCAAGAAAAGCAACAACTGATTTGTATGCCCAAGAACACACACAGCAATGAGTGTCTTGTTACTGTGTGTTGGGTATGTGCATCTTCACTCCCATGATCTAGCCTCAAAGCTTTGCTGTTTGTTTTTATTCAGGATTAGCAGAAAAGTTCTGTGGGTGTTTTACGTCACTCGAGTAGGAAGCACTGAAAAATCGTACCCGCCTGGTTGATATTTCTGGAAAGAGAACTCTAAATTATTAGAGGAAGGAGGTGGGGTAGCCAGGAAAGAAGAGAATGAGTAAGACTCAAGAAAGCCCCATCAGGAAAGTCCCATTTGGAAAACTGACTTGGTAGCAAGTGAGGTTCCCCCCCGCCCCCCACCCCGTTCCAACCCCATAAAGCAGTAGCATTCATTGCTACTCAATGAGGAAATAAAAGTTTTTATTGTCTCAGATGGGGAGAAAAGCAATGAAGATCTCACGACAGGGTCTACTGAGTTGTAGAATTAACTTTGGCAAGTGACAGTGAGAATTACAGTGCAGTAGCATTTCCCTTTCAGTAAACTACAGATTTGTATAGAACTGAAGGGAAGGGACTACTTTAGTCAGAAATATTTGGTATGAAGTTTGATATTCTTCAGATATTCCCAAGAACTTTATC